>NC_088113.1:1212121-1515151 GCF_036370855.1 Dromaius novaehollandiae | reverse complement strand
CTGCTGGCTTAGGAGGCACTCAGGCTGCTGTGACCTCACAAGCACAGTCAGCAGCCGTGAGACTGCCACTGGCCACGGAGACACTGAGGCTGCTGTCACCTCAGAAACACAGTCAGCAGCCATGAGCCTGCCACTGGCCTAGGAGGCACTCAGGCTGCTGTGACCTCACAAGCACAGCCAGCAGCAGGCGTTGCATATTAACCTATGAGGCACTGAGGCTGCTGTGACCTCACAAGCACAGGAAGCAGCCAGGAGCCTGCCACTGGCCTCGGAGGCGCTCAGGCTGCTGTGACCTCACAAGCAAAGCCAGCAGTGGGCGCTGCACATTAACGTATGAGGCACTGAGGCTGCTGTGACCTCACAAGCACAGCCAGCAGCCAGGAGCCTGCCACTGGCCTAGGAGGCACTCAGGCTGCTGTGACCTCACAAGCACAGCCAGCAGCCATGAGCCTGCCACTGGCCTAGGAGGCACTCAGGCTGCTGCGACCTCACGAGAACAGCCAGTAGGGAGCGCTGCACACTAAAGTATGAGGCAGAGCGGCTGCTGTGACCTCACAAGCACAGCCAGCAGCCAGGAGCCTGCCACTGGCCTCGGAGGCGCTCAGGCTGCTGTGACCTCACAAGCAAAGCCAGCAGTGGGCGCTGCACATTAACGTATGAGGCACTCAGGCTTCTGTGACCTCACAAGCACAGGAAGCAGCCATGAGCCTGCCACTGGCCTAGGAGACACTGAGGCTGCTGTGACCTCACAAGCACAGCCAGCAGCCATGAGCCTGCCACTGGCCTAGGGGGCACTCAGACTGCTGTGACCTCCCAAGCACAGCCAGCAGCCTGGAGCCTGCCACTGGCCTAGGAGGCACTTAGTCTGCAGTCACGCCACAAGCGCAGCCAGCAGGGGGCACTGGACACTAACCTCGGTGGCACTCAGGCTGATGTGACATCACAAGCACAGCCAGCAGCCATGAGCCTTTCACTGGCAGAGGATTCACTGACGCTGCTGTGACCTCCCAAGCACAGCCAGCAGCCAGGAGCATGGCACTGGCCTCGGGGGCACTGAGTCTGCTGTGACCTCACAAGCACAGCCAGCAGCCATGAGCCTGCCACTGGCCTCGGAGGCACTCAGGCTGCTGTGACCTCACAAGCACAGCCAGCAGCCATGACCCTGCCACTGGCCTCGGAGGCACTCAGGCTGCTGTGACCTCACAAGCACAGCCAGCAGCCAGGAGCCTGGCACTGGCCTAGGAGGCACTGAGTCTGCTGTGACGTCACAAGCACAGCCAGCAGGGCGCGCTGTAGAATAACCTATGAGGCACTGAGTCTGCTGTGACCTCATAAGCACAGCCAGTAGGGGGAGCTTGCCACTGGCCTAGGAGGCACTGAGGCTGCTGTGACCTCACAAGCACAGCCAGCAGCCAGGAGCCTGTCACTGGCATAGGAGGCACTGAGGCTGCTGTGACCTCACAAGCACAGAGAGCAGCCAGGAGCCTGCCACTGTCCTAGCAGGCACTGAGGCTGCTTTGACGTCACAAGCACAGGCAGCAGCCATGAGCCTGACACTGCCCGATGAGGCACTCAGGCTGCTGTGATCTCAGAAGCACAGCCAGCAGCCATGAGCCTGCCACTGGCCTAGGAGGCACTCAGGCTGCTGTGACCTCACAAGCACAGCCAGCAGCCAGGAGCCTGCCACTGTCCTAGGAGGCACTGAGGCTGCTTTGACATCACAAGCACAGCCAGCAGCCATGAGCCTGCCACTGGCCTAGGAGGCACTCAGGCTGCTGTGATCTCAGAAGCACAGCCAGCAGCCATGAGCCTGCCACTGGCCTAGGAGGCACTCAGGCTGCTGTGACCTCACAAGCACAGCCAGCAGCCATGAGCCTGCCACTGGCCTAGGAGGCACTCAGGCTGCTGTGACCTCACAAGCACAGCCAGCAGCCAGGAGCCTGCCACTGTCCTAGGAGGCACTGAGGCTGCTTTGACGTCACAAGCACAGGCAGCAGCCAGGAGCCTGACAATGCCCGATGAGGCACTGAGGCTGCTGTGACGTCACAAGCACAGCCAGCAGTCATGAGCCTGACACTGGCCTCGGAGGCACTGAGGCTGCAGTGACCTCACAAGCACAGCCAGCAGCCAGGAGCCTGCCACTGGCCTAGGAGGCACTCAGGCCGCTGTGACCTCACAAGCACAGCCAGCAGCCAGGAGCCTGCCACTGGCCTAGGAGGCACTTAGGCTGCTGCGACCTCACGAGAACAGCCAGTAGGGAGCGCTGCACACTAAAGTATGAGGCAGAGAGGCTGCTGTGACGTCACAAGCACAGCCAGCAGCCAGGAGCCTGCCACTGTCCTAGGAGGCACTCAGGCCGCTGTGACCTCACAAGCACAACCAACGTCCATGAGCCTGCTACTGGTCTAGGAGGCACTCAGCCTGCTATGACCTCACAAGCACAGCCAGCAGCCATGAGCCTGCCACTGAACTACAAGGCGCTCAGGCTGCTGTGACCTCACAAGCACAGCCAGCAGCCAGCGGCCTGCCACTGGCCTAGGAGGCACTCAGGATGCTGTGACCTCACAAGCACAGCCAGCAGCCAGGAGCCTGCCACTGGCCTCGGAGGCACTGAGTATACTGTTACCTCACAAGCACAGCCAGCAGCCATGAACCTGCCACTGGCCTAGGAGGCACTCAGGCTGCTGTGACCTCACAAGCACAGCCAACAGCCATGAACCTGCTGCTGGCCTAGGAGGCACTGAGGCTGTTGTGACCTCACAAGAGCAGCCAGCAGCCATGAGCCTGCCACTGGCCTAGTAGGCACTTAGTCTGCAGTCACGTCACAAGCGCAGCCAGCAGGGGGCACAGGACACTAACCTCGGTGGCACTGAGGCTGATGTGACATCACAAGCACAGCCAGCAGCCATGAGCCTGGCACTGGCAGAGGATTCACTGACGCTGCTGTGACCTCACAAGCACAGCCAGCAGCCAGGAGCATGGCACTGGCCTCGGGGGCACTGAGTCTGCTGTGACCTCACAAGCACAGCCAGCAGCCAGGAGCCTGCCACTGGCCTCGGAGGCACTCAGGCTCCTGTTACCTCACAAGCACAGCCAGCAGCCAGGAGCCTGGCACTGGCAGAGGATTCACTGACGCTGCTGTGACCTCACAAGCACAGCCAGCAGCCAGGAGCATGGCACTGGCCTCGGGGGCACTGAGTCTGCTGTGACCTCACAAGCACAGCCAGCAGCCATGACCCTGCCACTGGCCTCGGAGGCACTCAGGCTCCTGTTACCTCACAAGCACAGCCAGCAGCCAGGAGCCTGGCACTGGCCTCGGAGGCACTGAGGCTGCTGTGACCTCACAAGCACAGCCAGCAGCCATGAGCCTGCCACTGGCCTCGGAGGCACTCAGGCTGCTGTGACCTCACAAGCACAGCCAGCAGCCATGACCCTGCCACTGGCCTCGGAGGCACTGAGGCTGCTGTGACCTCACAAGCACAGCCAGCAGCCAGGAGCCTGGCACTGGCCTAGGAGGCACTGAGTCTGCTGTGACGTCACAAGCACAGCCAGCAGGGCGCGCTGTAGAATAACCTATGAGGCACTGAGTCTGCTGTGACCTCATAAGCACAGCCAGTAGGGGGAGCTGGACACTAGACTATGAGACACTGAGGCTGCTGTGACGTCACAAGCACAGCCAGCAGTCATGAGCCTGATACTGGCCTCGGAGGCACTGAGGCTGCAGTGACCTCACAAGCACAGCCAGCAGCCAGGAGCTTGCCACTGGCCTAGGAGGCACTGAGGCTGCTGTGACCTCACAAGCACAGCCAGCAGCCAGGAGCCTGTCACTGGCATAGGAGGCACTGAGGCTGCTGTGACCTCACAAGCACAGAGAGCAGCCAGGAGCCTGCCACTGTCCTAGCAGGCACTGAGGCTGCTTTGACGTCACAAGCACAGGCAGCAGCCATGAGCCTGACACTGCCCGATGAGGCACTCAGGCTGCTGTGATCTCAGAAGCACAGCCAGCAGCCATGAGCCTGCCACTGGCCTAGGAGGCACTCAGGCTGCTGTGACCTCACAAGCACAGCCAGCAGCCAGGAGCCTGCCACTGTCCTAGGAGGCACTGAGGCTGCTTTGACGTCACAAGCACAGCCAGCAGCCATGAGCCTGCCACTGGCCTAGGAGGCACTCAGGCTGCTGTGATCTCAGAAGCACAGCCAGCAGCCATGAGCCTGCCACTGGCCTAGGAGGCACTCAGGCTGCTGTGACCTCACAAGCACAGCCAGCAGCCAGGAGCCTGCCACTGGCCTAGGAGGCACTCAGGCTGCTGTGACCTCACAAGCACAGCCAGTAGCCAGGAGCCTGCCACTGGCCTAGGAGGCACTGAGGCTGCTTTGACGTCACAAGCACAGGCAGCAGCCAGGAGCCTGACACTGCCCGATGAGGCACTGAGGCTGCTGTGACGTCACAAGCACAGCCAGCAGTCATGAGCCTGACACTGGCCTCGGAGGCACTGAGGCTGCAGTGACCTCACAAGCACAGCCAGCAGCCAGGAGCCTGGCACTGGCCTAGGAGGCACTCAGGCCGCTGTGACCTCACAAGCACAGCCAGCAGCCAGGAGCCTGCCACTGGCCTAGGAGGCACTTAGGCTGCTGCGACCTCACGAGAACAGCCAGTAGGGAGCGCTGCACACTAAAGTATGAGGCAGAGAGGCTGCTGTGACGTCACAAGCACAGCCAGCAGCCAGGAGCCTGCCACTGTCCTAGGAGGCACTCAGGCCGCTGTGACCTCAAAAGCACAACCAACGTCCATGAGCCTGCTACTGGTCTAGGAGGCACTCAGCCTGCTATGACCTCACAAGCACAGCCAGCAGCCATGAGCCTGCCACTGAACTACAAGGCGCTCAGGCTGCTGTGACCTCACAAGCACAGCCAGCAGCCAGCGGCCTGCCACTGGCCTAGGAGGCACTGAGGCTGCTGTGACCTCACAAGCACAGCCAGCAGCCAGGAGCCTGCCACTGGCCTCGGAGGCACTGAGTATACTGTTACCTCACAAGCACAGCCAGCAGCCATGAACCTGCCACTGGCCTAGGAGGCACTCAGGCTGCTGTGACCTCACAAGCACAGCCAACAGACATGAACCTGCTGCTGGCCTAGGAGGCACTGAGGCTGTTGTGACCTCACAAGAGCAGCCAGCAGCCATGAGCCTGCCACTGGCCTAGTAGGCACTTAGTCTGCAGTCACGTCACAAGTGCAGCCAGCAGGGGGCACTGGACACTAACCTCGGTGGCACTGACGCTGATGTGACATCACAAGCACAGCCAGCAGCCATGAGCCTGGCACTGGCAGAGGATTCACTGACGCTGCTGTGACCTCACAAGCACAGCCAGCAGCCAGGAGCATGGCACTGGCCTCGGGGGCACTGAGTCTGCTGTGACCTCACAAGCACAGCCAGCAGCCATGAGCCTGCCACTGGCCTCGGAGGCACTCAGGCTGCTGTGACCTCACAAGCACAGCCAGCAGCCATGACCCTGCCACTGGCCTAGGAGGCACTCAGGCTGCTGTGACCTCACAAGCACAGCCAGCAGCCAGGAGCCTGGCACTGGCCTCGGAGGCACTGAGTCTGCTGTGACGTCACAAGCACAGCCAGCAGGGCGCGCTGTAGAATAACCTATGAGGCACTGAGTCTGCTGTGACCTCATAAGCACAGCCAGTAGGGGGAGCTGGACACTAGACTATGAGACACTGAGGCTGCTGTGACGTCACAAGCACAGCCAGCAGTCATGAGCCTGATACTGGCCTCGGAGGCACTGAGGCTGCTGTGACCTCACAAGCACAGCCAGCAGCCAGGAGCTTGCCACTGGCCTAGGAGGCACTGAGGCTGCTGTGACCTCACAAGCACAGCCAGCAGCCATGAGCCTGTCACTGGCCTAGGAGGCACTCAGGCTGCTGTGACCTCACAAGCACAGAGAGCAGCCAGGAGCCTGCCACTGTCCTAGGAGGCACTGAGGCTGCTTTGACGTCACAAGCACAGCCAGCAGCCATGAGCCTGACACTGCCCTATGAGGTATTCAGGCTGCTGTGATCTCAGAAGCACAGCCAGCAGCCATGAGCCTGCCACTGGCCTAGGAGGCACTCAGGCTGCTGTGACCTCACAAGCACAGGAAGCAGCCAGGAGCCTGCCACTGGCCTAGGAGGCACTCAGGCCGCTGTGACCTCACAAGCACAGCCAGCAGCCATGAGCCTGACACTGCCCTGTGAGGTACTCAGGCTGCTGTGATCTCAGAAGCACAGCCAGCAGCCATGAGCCTGCCACTGGCCTAGGAGGCACTGAGGCTGCTGTGACCTCACAAGCACAGGAAGCAGCCAGGAGCCTGCCACTGGCCTTGGCGGCACTTAGGCTGCTGCGACCTCACGAGAACAGCCAGTAGGGAGCGCTGCACACTAAAGTATGAGGCAGAGAGGCTGCTGTGACGTCACAAGCACAGCCAGCAGCCAGGAGCCTGCCACTGTCCTAGGAGGCACTCAGGCCGCTGTGACCTCACAAGCACAACCAACGTCCATGAGCCTGCTACTGGTCTAGGAGGCACTCAGCCTGCTATGACCTCACAAGCACAGCCAGCAGCCATGAGCCTGCCACTGAACTACAAGGCGCTCAGGCTTCTGGGACCTCACAAGCACAGCCAGCAGCCAGCGGCCTGCCACTGGCCTAGGAGGCACTCAGGCAGCTGTGACCTCACAAGCACAGCCAGCAGCCAGGAGCCTGCCACTGGCCTCGGAGGCACTGAGTATACTGTTACCTCACAAGCACAGCCAGCAGCCATGAGACTGCCACTGGCCTAGGAGGCACTCAGGCTGTTGTGACCTCACAAGAGCAGCCAACAGCCATGAGCCTGCCACTGGCCTCGGAGGCACTGAGTATACTGTGACCTCACAAGCACAGCCAGCAGCCATGAACCTGCTGCTGGCCTAGGAGGCACT
This sequence comes from Dromaius novaehollandiae, assembly GCF_036370855.1. Classification (NCBI taxonomy): domain Eukaryota; kingdom Metazoa; phylum Chordata; class Aves; order Casuariiformes; family Dromaiidae; genus Dromaius; species Dromaius novaehollandiae. The sequence goes on along the minus strand of NC_088113.1, from coordinate 1,508,192 downwards.
CAGGCTGTTGTGACCTCACAAGAGCAGCCAGCAGCCATGAGCCTGCCACTGGCCTAGGAGGCACTCAGTCTGCTGTGACCTCACAAGCACAGTCAGCAGCCGTGAGCCTGCCACTGGCCACAGAGACACTGAGGCTGCTGTGACCTCACAAGCACAGGAAGCAGCCAGGAGCCTGCCACTGGCCTAGGAGGCACTCAGGCTGCTGTGACCTCACAAGCACAGCCAGCAGCAGGCGTTGCATATTAACCTATGAGGCACTGAGGCTGCTGTGACCTCACAAGCACAGGAAGCAGCCAGGAGCCTGCCACTGGCCTCGGAGGCGCTCAGGCTGCTGTGACCTCACCAGCAAAGCCAGCAGTGGGTGCTGCACATTAACGTATGAGGCACTGAGGCTGCTGTGACCTCACAAGCACAGCCAACAGCCAGGAGCCTGTCACTGGCCTAGAAGGAACTCAGGCTGCTGTGACCTCACAAGCACAGCCAGCAGCCAGGAGCCTGCCACTGGCCTAGGAGGTGGTGAGTCTGCTGTGACCTCACAAGCACAGCCAGCAGCCAGGAGCCTGCCACTGGCCTAGGAGGCACTGAGGCTGCAGTGACCTCACAAGCACACCCAGCAGGCATGAGCCTGCCACTGGCCTAGGAGGCACTGAGGCTACTGTGGCCTCACAAGCACAGCCAGCAGCCATGTGCCTGTCACTGGCATAGGAGGCACTCAGGCTGCTGTGACCTCAAAAGCACAGTCAGTAGGAGGGACTGCACAGTTAATTATGAGGCACTGAGGCTGCTGTGACCTCACAAGCACAGCCAGCAGCCAGGAGCCTGCCACTGGCCTAGGAGGTGGTGAGTCTGCTGTGACCTCACAAGCACAGCCAGCAGCCAGGAGCCTGCCACTGGCCTAGGAGGCACTGAGGCTGCAGTGACCTCACAAGCACACCCAGCAGGCAGGAGCCTGCCACTGGCCTAGGAGGCACTGAGGCTACTCTGGCCTCACAAGCACAGCCAGCAGCCATGTGCCTGCCACTGGCCTAGGAGGCACTCAGGCTGCTGTGACCTCACAAGCACAGCCAGCAGGGGGCGCTGCACACTAACATCTGAGGCACTGAGGATGCTGTGACCTCAAAAGCACTGCCCTCAGCCAGGAGCCTGCCAGTGGCCTATCAGGCATTCAGGCTTCTGTGACCTCACAAGCACAGCCAGGAGCCATGAGCCTGCCACTGGCCTAGGGACACTGAGGCTGCTGTGACGTCACAAGCACAGCCAGCAGCCATGAGCCTGCCACTGGCCTAGGAGACACTGAGGCTGCTGTGACCTCACAAGCACAGCCAGCAGCCAGGAGCCTGCTACTGGCCTACCAGGCACTCTGGCTGCTGTGACCTCCCAAGCACAGCCAGCAGCCATGAGCCTGCCACTGGCCTAGGAGACACTCAGCCTGCTCTGACCTCACAAGCACAGCCAGCAGCGATGAGACTGCCACTGACCTCGGAGGCACTGAGTATGCTGTGACCTCACAAGCACAGCAAGCAGCCATGAGCCTGCCACTGGCCTCGGAGGCACTCAGGCTGCAGTGACCTCACAAGCACAGACAGCAGCCATGAGCCTGTCACTGGCCTAGGAGGCACTCAGTCTGCTGTGACCTCACAAGCACAGTCAGCAGCCGTGAGCCTGCCACTGGCCACAGAGACACTGAGGCTGCTGTGACCTCATAAGCACAGCCAGTAGGGGGAGCTGGACACTAGACTATGAGACACTGAGGCTGCTGTGACGTCACAAGCACAGCCAGCAGTCATGAGCCTGATACTGGCCTCGGAGGCACTGAGGCTGCTGTGACCTCACAAGCACAGCCAGCAGCCAGGAGCTTGCCACTGGCCTAGGAGGCACTGAGGCTGCTGTGACCTCACAAGCACAGCCAGCAGCCATGAGCCTGTCACTGGCCTAGGAGGCACTCAGGCTGCTGTGACCTCACAAGCACAGAGAGCAGCCAGGAGCCTGCCACTGTCCTAGGAGGCACTGAGGCTGCTTTGACGTCACAAGCACAGCCAGCAGCCATGAGCCTGACACTGCCCTATGAGGTATTCAGGCTGCTGTGATCTCAGAAGCACAGCCAGCAGCCATGAGCCTGCCACTGGCCTAGGAGGCACTCAGGCTGCTGTGACCTCACAAGCACAGGAAGCAGCCAGGAGCCTGCCACTGGCCTAGGAGGCACTCAGGCCGCTGTGACCTCACAAGCACAGCCAGCAGCCATGAGCCTGACACTGCCCTGTGAGGTACTCAGGCTGCTGTGATCTCAGAAGCACAGCCAGCAGCCATGAGCCTGCCACTGGCCTAGGAGGCACTGAGGCTGCTGTGACCTCACAAGCACAGGAAGCAGCCAGGAGCCTGCCACTGGCCTAGGCGGCACTTAGGCTGCTGCGACCTCACGAGAACAGCCAGTAGGGAGCGCTGCACACTAAAGTATGAGGCAGAGAGGCTGCTGTGACGTCACAAGCACAGCCAGCAGCCAGGAGCCTGCCACTGTCCTAGGAGGCACTCAGGCCGCTGTGACCTCACAAGCACAACCAACGTCCATGAGCCTGCTACTGGTCTAGGAGGCACTCAGCCTGCTATGACCTCACAAGCACAGCCAGCAGCCATGAGCCTGCCACTGAACTACAAGGCGCTCAGGCTTCTGGGACCTCACAAGCACAGCCAGCAGCCAGCGGCCTGCCACTGGCCTAGGAGGCACTCAGGCAGCTGTGACCTCACAAGCACAGCCAGCAGCCAGGAGCCTGCCACTGGCCTCGGAGGCACTGAGTATACTGTTACCTCACAAGCACAGCCAGCAGCCATGAGACTGCCACTGGCCTAGGAGGCACTCAGGCTGTTGTGACCTCACAAGAGCAGCCAACAGCCATGAGCCTGCCACTGGCCTCGGAGGCACTGAGTATACTGTGACCTCACAAGCACAGCCAGCAGCCATGAACCTGCTGCTGGCCTAGGAGGCACTCAGGCTGTTGTGACCTCACAAGAGCAGCCAGCAGCCATGAGCCTGCCACTGGCCTAGGAGGCACTCAGTCTGCTGTGACCTCACAAGCACAGTCAGCAGCCGTGAGCCTGCCACTGGCCACAGAGACACTGAGGCTGCTGTGACCTCACAAGCACAGGAAGCAGCCAGGAGCCTGCCACTGGCCTAGGAGGCACTCAGGCTGCTGTGACCTCACAAGCACAGCCAGCAGCAGGCGTTGCATATTAACCTATGAGGCACTGAGGCTGCTGTGACCTCACAAGCACAGGAAGCAGCCAGGAGCCTGCCACTGGCCTCGGAGGCGCTCAGGCTGCTGTGACCTCACCAGCAAAGCCAGCAGTGGGTGCTGCACATTAACGTATGAGGCACTGAGGCTGCTGTGACCTCACAAGCACAGCCAACAGCCAGGAGCCTGTCACTGGCCTAGAAGGAACTCAGGCTGCTGTGACCTCACAAGCACAGCCAGCAGCCAGGAGCCTGCCACTGGCCTAGGAGGTGGTGAGTCTGCTGTGACCTCACAAGCACAGCCAGCAGCCAGGAGCCTGCCACTGGCCTAGGAGGCACTGAGGCTGCAGTGACCTCACAAGCACACCCAGCAGGCATGAGCCTGCCACTGGCCTAGGAGGCACTGAGGCTACTGTGGCCTCACAAGCACAGCCAGCAGCCATGTGCCTGTCACTGGCATAGGAGGCACTCAGGCTGCTGTGACCTCAAAAGCACAGTCAGTAGGAGGGACTGCACAGTTAATTATGAGGCACTGAGGCTGCTGTGACCTCACAAGCACAGCCAGCAGCCAGGAGCCTGCCACTGGCCTAGGAGGTGGTGAGTCTGCTGTGACCTCACAAGCACAGCCAGCAGCCAGGAGCCTGCCACTGGCCTAGGAGGCACTGAGGCTGCAGTGACCTCACAAGCACACCCAGCAGGCAGGAGCCTGCCACTGGCCTAGGAGGCACTGAGGCTACTCTGGCCTCACAAGCACAGCCAGCAGCCATGTGCCTGCCACTGGCCTAGGAGGCACTCAGGCTGCTGTGACCTCACAAGCACAGCCAGCAGGGGGCGCTGCACACTAACATCTGAGGCACTGAGGATGCTGTGACCTCAAAAGCACTGCCCTCAGCCAGGAGCCTGCCAGTGGCCTATCAGGCATTCAGGCTTCTGTGACCTCACAAGCACAGCCAGGAGCCATGAGCCTGCCACTGGCCTAGGGACACTGAGGCTGCTGTGACGTCACAAGCACAGCCAGCAGCCATGAGCCTGCCACTGGCCTAGGAGACACTGAGGCTGCTGTGACCTCACAAGCACAGCCAGCAGCCAGGAGCCTGCTACTGGCCTACCAGGCACTCTGGCTGCTGTGACCTCCCAAGCACAGCCAGCAGCCATGAGCCTGCCACTGGCCTAGGAGACACTCAGCCTGCTCTGACCTCACAAGCACAGCCAGCAGCGATGAGACTGCCACTGACCTCGGAGGCACTGAGTATGCTGTGACCTCACAAGCACAGCAAGCAGCCATGAGCCTGCCACTGGCCTCGGAGGCACTCAGGCTGCAGTGACCTCACAAGCACAGACAGCAGCCAGGAGCCTGCCACTGGCCTAGGAGGCACTCAGGCTGCAGTGACCTCACAAGCACACCCAGCAGGCAGGAGCCTGCCACTGGCCTAGGAGGCACTGAGGCTACTGTGGCCTCACAAGCACAGCCAGCAGCCAGGAGCCTGCCACTGGCCTAGAAGGCACTCAGGCTGCTGTGGGCTCAGAAGTACAGCCAACAGACATGAGGCTGCCACTGGCCTAGGAGGTGTTGAGGCTGCTGTGACCTCACAAGCACAGTCAGCAGCCGTGAGCCTGCCACTGGCCACGGAGACACTGAGGCTGCTGTCACCTCAGAAACACAGTCAGCAGCCAGGAGCCTGCCACTGGCCTAGGAGGCACTCAGGCTGCTGTGACCTCACAAGCACAGCCAGCAGGGGGCGCTGCACACTAACATCTGAGGCACTGAGGATGCTGTGACCTCACAAGCACTGCCCTCAGCCAGGAGCCTGCCAGTGGCCTACCAGGCATTCAGGCTTCTGTGACCTCACAAGCACAGCCAGGAGCCAGAAGCCTGCCACTGGCCTAGGGACACTGAGGCTGCTGTGACCTCACAAGCACAGCCAGCAGCCATGAGCCTGCCACTGGCTTAGGAGACACTGAGGCTGCTGTGACCTCACAAGCACAGCCAGCAGCCATGAGACTGCCACTGACCTCGGAGGCACTGAGTATGCTGTGACCTCACAAGCACAGCCAGCAGCCATGAGCCTGCCACTTGCCTCAGAGGCACTCAGGCTGCTGTGACCTCACAAGCACAGCCAGCAGCCAGGAGCCTGCCACTGGCCTAGGCCGTACTCAGGCTGCTGTGACCTCACAAGCACAGCCAGCAGCCAGGAGCCTGCCACTGGCCTCGGAGGCACTCAGGCTGCTGTGACCTCACTAGCACAGACAGCAGCCAGGAGCCTGGCACTGGCTTAGGAGGCACTGAGGCTACTGTGACCTCACAAGCACAGCCAGCAGCCAGGAGCCTGCCACTGGCCTAGGAGGCGGTGAGTCTGCTGTGACCTCACAAGCACAGCCAGCAGCCAGGAGCCTGCCACTGGCCTAGGAGGCACTGAGGCTGCAGTGACCTCACAAGCACACCCAGCAGGCAGGAGCCTGCCACTGGCCTAGGAGGCACTGAGTATGCTGTGACCTCACAAGCACAGCAAGCAGCCATGAGCCTGCCACTGGCCTCGGAGGCACTCAGGCTGCTGTGAGCTCACAAGCACAGTCAGCAGGAGGGACTGCACAGTTAATTATGAGGCACTGAGGATGCTGTGACCTCACAAGCACAGCCAGCAGCCAGGAGCCTGCCACTGGCCTAGGAGGCACTGAGGCTGCAGTGACCTCACAAGCACAGCCAGCAGCCAGGAGCCTGCCACTGGCCTAGGAGGCACTGAGGCTGCAGTGACCTCACAAGCACACCCAGCAGGCAGGAGCCTGCCACTGGCCTAGGAGGCACTGAGGCTACTCTGGCCTCACAAGCACAGCCAGCAGCCATGTGCCTGCCACTGGCCTAGGAGGCACTCCGGCAGCTGTGACCTCACAAGCACAGTCAGCAGGAGGGACTGCACAGTTGATTATGAGGCACTGAGGCTGCTGTGACCTCACAAGCACAGTCAGCAGCCATGAGCCTGCCACTCGCCACGGAGACACTGAGGCTGCTGTCACCTCAGAAACACAGTCAGCAGCCATGAGCCTGCCACTAGCCTAGGAGGCACTCAGGCTGCTGTGACCTCACAAGCACAGCCAGCAGGGGGCGCTGCACACTAACATCTGAGGCACTGAGGATGCTGTGACCTCAAAAGCACTGCCCTCAGCCAGGAGCCTGCCAGTGGCCTACCAGGCATTCAGGCTTCTGTGACCTCACAAGCACAGCCAGGAGCCAGGAGCCTGCCACTGGCCTAGGCACACTGAGGCTGCTGTGACCTCACAAGCACAGCCAGCAGCCATGAGCCTGCCACTGGCCTAGGAGACACTGAGGCTGCTGTGACCTCACAAGCACAGCCAGCAGCCAGGAGCCTGCTACTGGCCTACCAGGCACTCTGGCTGCTGTGACCTCACAAGCACAGCCAGCAGCCATGAGCCTGCCACTGGCCTAGGAGACACTCAGCCTGCTCTGACCTCACAAGCACAGCCAGCAGCGATGAGACTGCCACTGACCTTGGAGGCACTGAGAATGCTGTGACCTCACAAGCACAGCAAGCAGCCATGAGCCTGCCACTGGCCTCGGAGGCACTCAGGCTGCTGTGACCTCACAAGCACAGCCAGCAGCCATGAGCCTGCCACTGGCCTCGGAGGCACTCAGGCTGCTGTGACCTCACAAGCACAGCCAGCAGCCATGAGCCTGCCACTGGCCTAGGAGACACTGAGGCTGCTGTCACCTCACAAGCACAGCCAGCAGCCAGGAGTCTGCCACTGGCCTAGGAGGCACTCAGGATGCTGCGACCTCACGAGAACAGCCAGTAGGGAGCGCTGCACACTAAAGTATGAGGCAGAGAGGCTGCTGTGACGTCACAAGCACAGCCAGCAGCCAGGAGCCTGCCACTGGCCTAGGAGGCACTCAGGCCGCTGTGACCTCACAAGCACAACCAACGTCCATGAGCCTGCTACTGGTCTAGGAGGCACTCAGCCTTCTATGACCTCACAAGCACAGCCAGCAGCCATGAGCCTGCCACTGAACTACAGGGCACTCAGGCTTCTGTGACCTCACAAGCACAGCCAGCAGTCATGAGCCTGCCACTGGCCTCGGAGGCACTGAGGCTGCTGTGACCTCTCAAGCACAGCCAGCAGCCAGCAGCCTGCCACTGGCCTAGGAGGCACTCAGGCAGCTGTGACCGCACAAGCACAGCCAACAGCCATGAACCTGCTGCTGGCCTAGGAGGCACTCAGGCTGCTGTGACCTCACAAGAGCAGCCAGCAGCCATGAGCCTGCCACTGGCCTAGGAGGCACTCAGGCTGCTGTGACCTCACAAGCACAGTCAGCAGCCGTGAGCCTGCCACTGGCCACGGAGACACTGAGGCTGCTGTCACCTCAGAAACACAGGAAGCAGCCAGGAGCCTGCCACTGGCCTCGGAGGCGCTCAGGCTGCTGTGACCTCACAAGCAAAGCCAGTAGTGGGCGCTGCACATTAACGTATGAGGCACTGAGGCTGCTGTGACCTCACAAGCACAGCCAACAGCCAGGAGCCTGCCACTGGCCCAGAAGGCACTCAGGCTGCTGTGGGCTCACAAGTACAGCCAACAGCCATGAGGCTGCCACTGGCCTAGGAGGTGTTGAGGCTGCTGTGACCTCACAAGCACATGAAGCAGCCAGGAGCCTGCCACTGGCCTAGAAGGCACTCAGGCTGCTGTGGGCTCACAAGTACAGCCAACAGACATGAGGCTGCCACTGGCCTAGGAGGTGTTGAGGCTGCTGTGACCTCACAAGCACAGTCAGCAGCCGTGAGCCTGCCACTGGCCACGGAGACACTGAGGCTGCTGTCACCTCAGAAACACAGTCAGCAGCCAGGAGCCTGCCACTGGCCTAGGAGGCACTCAGGCTGCTGTGACCTCACAAGCACAGCCAGCAGGGGGCGCTGCACACTAACATCTGAGGCACTGAGGATGCTGTGACCTCAAAAGCACTGCCTTCAGCCAGGAGCCTGCCAGTGGCCTACCAGGCATTCAGGCTTCTGTGACCTCACAAGCACAGCCAGCAGCCATGAGCCTGCCACTGGCCTCGGAGGCACTGAGGCTGCTGTGACCTCACAAGCACAGCCAGCAGCCATGAGCATGGCACTGGCCTAGGGGGCACTCAGGCTGCTGTGACCTTACAAGCACAGCCAGCAGCCAGGAGCCTGGCACTGGCCTCGGAGGCACTGAGTCTGCTGTGACGTCACAAGCACAGCCAGCAGGGCGCGCTGTAGAATAACCTATGAGGCACTGAGTCTGCTGTGACCTCATAAGCACAGCCAGTAGGGGGAGCTGGACACTAGACTATGAGACACAGAGGCTGCTGTGACGTCACAAGCACAGCCAGCAGTCATGAGCCTGACACTGGCCTCGGAGGCACTGAGGCTGCTGTGACCTCACAAGCACAGCCAGCAGCCAGGAGCTTGCCACTGGCCTAGGAGGCACTGAGGCTGCTGTGACCTCACAAGCACAGAGAGCAGCCAGGAGCCTGCCGCTGGCCTAGGAGGCACTGAGGCTGCTGTGACCTCACAAGCACAGCCAGCAGCCATGAGCCTGTCACTGGCCTAGGAGGCACTGAGGCTGCTGTGACCTCACAAGCACAGAGAGCAGCCAGGAGCCTGCCACTGGCCTAGGAGGCACTCAGGCCGCTGTGACCTCACAAGCACAGCCAGCAGCCAGGAGCCTGCCACTGGCCTAGGAGGCACTCAGGCCGCTGTGACCTCACAAGCACAGCCAGCAGCCATGAGCCTGCCACTGAACTACAAGGCGCTCAGGCTTCTGTGACCTCCCAAGCACAGCCAGCAGCGATGAGACTGCCACTGACCTCGGAGACACTGAGAATGCTGTGACCTCACAAGCACAGGAAGCAGCCATGAGCCTGCCACTGGCCTCGGAGGCACTCAGGCTGCTGTGACCTCACAAGCACAGCCAGCAGCCATGAGCCTGCCACTGGCCTAGGAGGCACTCAGGCTGCTGTGACCTCACAAGCACAGCCAGCAGCCATGAGCCTGCCACTGGCCTAGGAGGCACTCAGGCTGCTGTGACCTCACAAGCACAGCCCGCAGCCAGGAGTCTGCCACTGGCCTAGGAGGCACTCAGGATGCTGCGACCTCACGAGAACAGCCAGTAGGGAGCGCTGCACACTAAAGTATGAGGCAGAGAGGCTGCTGTGACGTCACAAGCACAGCCAGCAGCCAGGAGCCTGCCACTGGCCTAGGAGGCACTCAGGCCGCTGTGACCTCACAAGCACAACCAACGTCCATGAGCCTGCTACTGTCCTAGGAGGCACTCAGCCTTCTATGACCTCACAAGGACAGCCAGCAGCCATGAGCCTGCCACTAAACTACAAGGCGCTCAGGCTTCTGTGACCTCACAAGCACAGCCAGCAGTCATGAGCCTGCCACTGGCCTCGGAGGCACTGAGGCTGCTGTGACCTCACAAGCACAGCCAGCAGCCAGCATCCTGCCACTGGCCTAGGAGGCACTCAGGCAGCTGTGACCGCACAAGCACAGCCAACAGCCATGAACCTGCTGCTGGCCTAGGAGGCACTCAGGCTGCTGTGACCTCACAAGAGCAGCCAGCAGCCATGAGCCTGCCACTGGCCTAGGAGGCACTCAGGCTGCTGTGACCTCACAAGCACAGTCAGCAGCCGTGAGCCTGCCACTGGCCACGGAGACACTGAGGCTGCTGTCACCTCAGAAACACAGTCAGCAGCCAGGAGCCTGCCACTGGCCTAGGAGGCACTGAGGCTGCTGTGACCTCACAAGCACAGCCAGCAGCAGGCGTTGCATATTAACCTATGAGGCACTGAGGCTGCTGTGACCTCACAAGCACAGGAAGCAGCCAGGAGCCTGCCACTGGCCTCGGAGGCACTCAGGCTGCTGTGACCTCACAAGCAAAGCCAGCAGTGGGCGCTGCACATTAACGTATGAGGCACTGAGGCTGCTGTGACCTCACAAGCACAGGAAGCAGCCAGGAGCCTGCCACTGGCCTAGAAGGCACTCAGGCTGCTGTGGGCTCACAAGTACAGCCAACAGACATGAGGCTGCCACTGGCCTAGGAGGTGTTGAGGCTGCTGTGACCTCACAAGCACAGTCAGCAGCCGTGAGCCTGCCACTGGCCACGGAGACACTGAGGCTGCTGTCACCTCAGAAACACAGTCAGCAGCCATGAGCCTGCCACTGGCCTAGGAGGCACTCAGGCTGCTGTGACCTCACAAGCACAGCCAGCAGGGGGCGCTGCACACTAACATCTGAGGCACTGAGGATGCTGGGACCTCAAAAGCACTGCCCTCAGCCAGGAGCCTGCCAGTGGCCTACCAGGCATTCAGGCTTCTGTGACCTCACAAGCACAGCCAGGAGCCAGGAGTCTGCCACTGGCCTAGGGACACTGAGGCTGCTGTGACCTCACAATCACAGGTAGCAGCCATGAGCCTGCCACTGGCCTAGGAGACACTGAGGCTGCTGTGACCTCACAAGCACAGCCAGCAGCCATGAGCATGGCACTGGCCTAGGGGGCACTCAGGCTGCTGTGACCTTACAAGCACAGCCAGCAGCCAGGAGCCTGGCACTGGCCTCGGAGGCACTGAGTCTGCTGTGACGTCACAAGCATAGCCAGCAGGGCGCGCTGTAGAATAACCTATGAGGCACTGAGTCTGCTGTGACCTCATAAGCACAGCCAGTAGAGGGAGCTGGACACTAGACTATGAGACACTGAGGCTGCTGTGACGTCACAAGCACAGCCAGCAGTCATGAGCCTGACACTGGCCTAGGAGGCACTGAGGCTGCTGTGACCTCACAAGCACAGAGAGCAGCCAGGAGCCTGCCGCTGGCCTAGGAGGCACTGAGGCTGCTGTGACCTCACAAGCACAGAGAGCAGCCAGGAGCCTGCCACTGTCCTAGGAGGCACTGAGGCTGCTTTGACGTCACAAGCACAGGCAGCAGCCATGAGCCTGACACTGCCCTATGAGGCACTCAGGCTGCTGTGATCTCAGAAGCACAGCCAGCAGCCATGAGCCTGCCACTGGCCTAGGAGGCACTCAGGCCGCTGTGACCTCACAAGCACAGCCAGCAGCCAGGAGCCTGCCACTGGCCTAGGAGGCACTCAGGCCGCTGTGACCTCACAAGCACAGCCAGCAGCCATGAGCCTGCCACTGGCCTAGGAGGCACTTAGGCTGCTGCGACCTCACGAGAACAGCCAGTAGGGAGCGCTGCACACTAAAGTATGAGGCAGAGAGGCTGCTGTGACGTCACAAGCACAGCCAGCAGCCAGGAGCCTGCCACTGGCCTAGGAGGCACTCAGGCCGCTGTGACCTCACAAGCACAACCAACGTCCATGAGCCTGCTACTGGTCTAGGAGGCACTCAGCCTGCTATGACCTCACAAGCACAGCCAGCAGCCATGAGCCTGCCACTGAACTACAAGGAGCTCAGGCTTCTGGGACCTCCCAAGCACAGCCAGCAGCCTGGAGCCTGCCACTGTCCTAGGAGGCACTGAGGCTGCTTTGACGTCACAAGCACAGGCAGCAACCATGAGCCTGACACTGCCCTATGAGGCACTCAGGCTGCTGTGACCTCACAAGCACAGCCAGCAGCCAGGAGCCTGCCACTGGCCTCGAGGCACTCAGCCTGCAGTGACCTCACAAGCAGAGCCAACAGCCATGAACCTGCTGCTGGCCTAGGAGGCACTCAGGCTGTTGTGACCTCACAAGAGCAGCCAGCAGCCATGAGCCTGCCACTGGCCTAGGAGGCACTCAGGCTGCTGTGACCTCACAAGCACAGTCAGCAGCCGTGAGCCTGCCACTGGCCACGGAGACACTGAGGCTGCTGTCACCTCAGAAACACAGTCAGCAGCCAGGAGCCTGCCACTGGCCTAGGAGGCACTCAGGCTGCTGTGACCTCACAAGCACAGCCAGCAGCAGGCGTTGCATATTAACCTATGAGGCACTGAGGCTGCTGTGACCTCACAAGCACAGGAAGCAGCCAGGAGCCTGCCACTGGCCTCGGAGGCACTCAGGCTGCTGTGACCTCACCAGCAAAGCCAGCAGTGGGCGCTGCACATTAACGTATGAGGCACTCAGGCTGCTGTGACCTCACAAGCACAGCCAGCAGCCAGGAGCCTGCCACTGGCCTAGAAGGCACTCAGGCTGCTGTGGGCTCACAAGTACAGCCAACAGCCATGAGGCTGCCACTGGCCTAGGAGGTGTTGAGGCTGCTGTGACCTCACAAGCACAGTCAGCAGCCATGAGCCTGCCACTGGCCACGGAGACACTGAGGCTGCTGTGACCTCACAAGCACAGTCAGCAGCCATGAGCCTGCCACTGGCCTAGGAGGCACTCAGGCTGCTGTGACCTCACAAGCACAGGGGGCGCTGCACACTAACATCTGAGGCACTGAGGATGCTGTGACCTCACAAGCACAGCCAGCAGTCAGCAGCCTGCAACTGGCCACGGAGACACTGAGGCTGCTGTCACCTCAGAAACACAGTCAGCAGCCATGAGCCTGCCACTAGCCTAGGAGGCACTCAGGCTGCTGTGACCTCACAAGCACAGCCAGCAGGGGGCGCTGCACACTAACATCTGAGGCACTGAGGATGCTGTGACCTCAAAAGCACTGCCCTCAGCCAGGAGCCTGCCAGTGGCCTACCAGGCATTCAGGCTTCTGTGACCTCACAAGCACAGCCAGGAGCCAGAAGCCTGCCACTGGCCTAGGGACACTGAGGCTGCTGTGACCTCACAAGCACAGCCAGCAGCCATGAGCCTGCCACTGGCCTAGGAGACACTGAGGCTGCTGTGACCTCACAAGCACAGCCAGCAGCCAGGAGCCTGCTACTGGCCTACCAGGCACTCTGGCTGCTGTGACCTCACAAGCACAGCCAGCAGCCATGAGCCTGCCACTGGCCTAGGAGATACTCAGCCTGCTATGACCTCACAAGCACAGCCAGCAGCGATGAGACTGCCACTGACCTCGGAGGCACTGAGAATGCTGTGACCTCACAAACACAGCAAGCAGCCAGGAGCCTGGCACTGGCCTAGGAGGCACTCAGGCTGCTGTGACCTCACAAGCACAGCCAGCAGCCATGAGCCTGCCACTGGCCTAGGAGGCACTCAGGCTGCTGTGACCTCACAAGCACAGCCAGCAGCCATGAGCCTGCCACTGGCCTAGGAGGCACTCAGGCTGCTGTGACCTCACAAGCACAGCCAGCAGCCAGGAGTCTGCCACTGGCCTAGGAGGCACTCAGGCTGCTGCGACCTCACGAGAACAGCAAGTAGGGAGCGCTGCACACTAATGTATGAGGCAGAGAGGCTGCTGTGACGTCACAAGCACAGCCAGCAGCCAGGAGCCTGCCACTGTCCTAGGAGGCACTCAGGCCGCTGTGACCTCACAAGCACAACCAACGTCCATGAGCCTGCTACTGGTCTAGGAGGCACTCAGCCTTCTATGACCTCACAAGCACAGCCAGCAGCCATGAGCCTGCCACTGAACTACAAGGCGCTCAGGCTTCTGGGACCTCACAAGCACAGCCAGCAGCCATGAGCCTGCCACTGGCCTAGGAGGCACTCAGGCAGCTGTGACCTCACAAGCACAGCCAGCAGCCAGGAGCCTGCCACTGGCCTCGGAGACACTGAGGCTGCTGTGACCTCACAAGCACAGCCAGCAGCCAGGAGCCTGCCACTGGCCTAGGAGGCACTCAGGCAGCTGTGACCGCACAAGCACAGCCAACAGCCATGAACCTGCTGCTGGCCTAGGAGGCACTCAGGCTGCTGTGACCTCACAAGAGCAGCCAGCAGCCATGAGCCTGCCACTGGCCTAGGAGGCACTCAGGCTGCTGTGACCTCACAAGCACAGTCAGCAGCCGTGAGCCTGCCACTGGCCACGGAGACACTGAGGCTGCTGTCACCTCAGAAACACAGTCAGCAGCCAGGAGCCTGCCACTGGCCTAGGAGGCACTCAGGCTGCTGTGACCTCACAAGCACAGCCAGCAGCAGGCGTTGCATATTAACCTATGAGGCACTGAGGCTGCTGTGACCTCACAAGCACAGGAAGCAGCCAGGAGCCTGCCACTGGCCTCGGAGGCGCTCAGGCTGCTGTGACCTCACAAGCAAAGCCAGCAGTGGGCGCTGCACATTAACGTATGAGGCACTGAGGCTGCTGTGACCTCACAAGCACAGCCAGCAGCCAGGAGCCTGCCACTGGCCTAGAAGGCACTCAGGCTGCTGTGGGCTCACAAGTACAGCCAACAGCCATGAGGCTGCCACTGGCCTAGGAGGTGTTGAGGCTGCTGTGACCTCACAAGCACAGTCAGCAGCCGTGAGCCTGCCACTGGCCACGGAGACACTGAGGCTGCTGTCACCTCAGAAACACAGTCAGCAGCCAGGAGCCTGCCACTGGCCTAGGAGGCACTCAGGCTGCTGTGACCTCACAAGCACAGCCAGCAGGGGGCGCTGCACACTAACATCTGAGGCACTGAGGATGCTGTGACCTCAAAAGCACTGCCCTCAGCCAGGAGCCTGCCAGTGGCCTACCAGGCATTCAGGCTTCTGTGACCTCACAAGCACAGCCAGGAGCCAGGAGCCTGCCACTGGCCTAGGGACACTGAGGCTGCTGTGACCTCACAATCACAGGTAGCAGCCATGAGCCTGCCACTGGCCTAGGAGACACTGAGGCTGCTGTGACCTCACAAGCACAGCCAGCAGCCATGAGCATGGCACTGGCCTAGGGGGCACTCAGGCTGCTGTGACCTTACAAGCACAGCCAGCAGCCATGAGCCTGGCACTGGCCTCAGAGGCACTGAGTCTGCTGTGACGTCACAAGCACAGCCAGCAGGGCGCGCTGTAGATTAACCTATGAGGCACTGAGTCTGCTGTGACCTCATAAGCACAGCCAGTAGGGGGAGCTGGACACTAGACTATGAGACACTGAGGCTGCTGTGACGTCACAAGCACAGCCAGCAGTCATGAGCCTGACACTGGCCTCGGAGGCACTGAGGCTGCAGTGACCTCACAAGCACAGCCAGCAGCCATGAGCCTGCCACTGGCCTAGGAGGCACTGAGGCTGCTGTGACCTCACAAGCACAGAGAGCAGCCAGGAGCCTGCCGCTGGCCTAGGAGGCACTGAGGCTGCTGTGACCTCACAAGCACAGCCAGCAGCCAGGAGCCTGTCACTGGCCTAGGAGGCACTGAGGCTGCTGTGACCTCACAAGCACAGAGAGCAGCCAGGAGCCTGCCACTGTCCTAGGAGGCACTGAGGCTGCTTTGACGTCACAAGCACAGCCAGCAGCCATGAGCCTGCCACTGGCCTAGGAGGCACTCAGGCTGCTGTGATCTCAGAAGCACAGCCAGCAGCCATGAGCCTGCCACTGGCCTAGGAGGCACTCAGGCCGCTGTGACGTCACAAGCACAGCCAGCAGCCAGGAGCCTGCCACTGGCCTAGGAGGCACTTAGGCTGCTGCGACCTCACGAGAACAGCCAGTAGGGAGCGCTGCACACTAAAGTATGAGGCAGAGAGGCTGCTGTGACGTCACAAGCACAGCCAGCAGCCAGGAGCCTGCCACTGGCCTAGGAGGCACTCAGGCCGCTGTGACCTCACAAGCACAGACAGCAGCCAGGAGCCTGTCACTGGCCTAGGAGGCACTCAGGCTGCAGTGACCTCACAAGCACACCCAGCAGGCAGGAGCCTGCCACTGGCCTAGGAGGCACTGAGGCTACTGTGGCCTCACAAGCACAGCCAGCAGCCATGTGCCTGCCACTGGCCTAGGAGACACTCCGGCAGCTGTGACCTCACAAGCACAGTCAGCAGGAGGGACTGCACAGTTAATTATGAGGCACTGAGGCTGCTGTGACCTCACAAGCACAGCCAGCAGCCAGGAGCCTGCCACTGGCCTAGAAGGCACTCAGGCTGCTGTGAGCTCACAAGTACAGCCAACAGCCATGAGGCTGCCACTGGCCTAGGAGGCACTCAGGCTGCTGTGACCTCACAAGCACAGTCAGCAGCCGTGAGCCTGCAACTGGCCACGGAGACACTGAGGCTGCTGTCACCTCAGAAACACAGTCAGCAGCCATGAGCCTGCCACTAGCCTAGGAGGCACTCAGGCTGCTGTGACCTCACAAGCACAGCCAGCAGGGGGCGCTGCACACTAACATCTGAGGCACTGAGGATGCTGTGACCTCAAAAGCACTGCCCTCAGTCAGGAGCCTGCCAGTGGCCTACCAGGCATTCAGGCTTCTGTGACCTCACAAGCACAGCCAGGAGCCAGAAGCCTGCCACTGGCCTAGGGACACTGAGGCTGCTGTGACCTCACAAGCACAGCCAGCAGCCATGAGCCTGCCACTGGCCTAGGAGACACTGAGGCTGCTGTGACCTCACAAGCACAGCCAGCAGCCAGGAGCCTGCTACTGGCCTACCAGGCACTCTGGCTGTTGTGACCTCACAAGCACAGCCAGCAGCCATGAGCCTGCCACTGGCCTAGGAGACACTCAGCCTGCTATGACCTCACAAGCACAGCCAGCAGCGATGAGACTGCCACTGACCTCGGAGGCACTGAGAATGCTGTGACCTCACAAGCACAGCAAGCAGCCATGAGCCTGCCACTGGCCTAGGAGGCACTGAGGCTGCTTTGACGTCACAAGCACAGGCAGCAGCCATGAGCCTGACACTGCCCTATGAGGCACTCAGGCTGCTGTGATCTCAGAAGCATAGCCAGCAGCCATGAGCCTGCCACTGGCCTAGGAGGCACTCAGGCTGCTGTGACCTCACAAGCACAGGAAGCAGCCAGGAGCCTGCCACTGGCCTAGGAGGCACTCAGGCCGCTGTGACCTCACAAGCACAGCCAGCAGCCATGAGCCTGCCACTGGCCTAGGAGGCACTTAGGCTGCTGCGACCTCACGAGAACAGCCAGTAGGGAGCGCTGCACACTAAAGTATGAGGCAGAGAGGCTGCTGTGACGTCACAAGCACAGCCAGCAGCCAGGAGCCTGCCACTGTCCTAGGAGGCACTCAGGCCGCTGTGACCTCACAAGCACAACCAACGTCCATGAGCCTGCTACTGGTCTAGGAGACACTCAGCCTGCTATGACCTCACAAGCACAGCCAGCAGCCATGAGTCTGCAACTGAACTACAAGGCGCTCAGGCTTCTGTGACCTCCCAAGCACAGCCAGCAGCGATGAGACTGCCACTGACCTCGGAGGCACTGAGAATGCTGTGACCTCACAAGCACAGCAAGCAGCCATGAGCCTGCCACTGGCCTCGGAGGCACTCAGGCTGCTGTGACCTCACAAGCACAGCCAGCAGCCATGAGCCTGCCACTGGCCTAGGAGGCACTCAGGCTGCTGTGACCTCACAAGCACAGCCAGCAGCCATGAGCCTGCCACTGGCCTAGGAGGCACTCAGGCTGCTGTGACCTCACAAGCACAGCCAGCAGCCAGGAGTCTGCCACTGGCCTAGGAGGCACTCAGGATGCTGCGACCTCACGAGAACAGCCAGTAGGGAGCGCTGCACACTAAAGTATGAGGCAGAGAGGCTGCTGTGACGTCACAAGCACAGCCAGCAGCCAGGAGCCTGCCACTGGCCTAGGAGGCACTCAGGCCGCTGTGACCTCACAAGCACAACCAACGTCCATGAGCCTGCTACTGTCCTAGGAGGCACTCAGCCTTCTATGACCTCACAAGGACAGCCAGCAGCCATGAGCCTGCCACTAAACTACCAGGCGCTCAGGCTTCTGTGACCTCACAAGCACAGCCAGCAGTCATGAGCCTGCCACTGGCCTCGGAGGCACTGAGGCTGCTGTGACCTCACAAGCACAGCCAGCAGTCATGAGCCTGCCACTGGCCTAGGAGGCACTCAGGCAGCTGTGACCTCACAAGAGCAGCCAGCAGCCATGAGCATGGCATTGGCCTAGGAGGCACTCAGGCTGCTGTGACCTCACAAGCACAGTCAGCAGCCGTGAGCCTGCCACTGGCCACGGAGACACTGAGGCTGCTGTCACCTCAGAAACACAGTCAGCAGCCAGGAGCCTGCCACTGGCCTAGGAGGCACTCAGGCTGCTGTGACCTCACAAGCACAGCCAGCAGCAGGCGTTGCATATTAACCTATGAGGCACTGAGGCTGCTGTGACCTCACAAGCACAGGAAGCAGCCAGGAGCCTGCCACTGGCCTAGGAGGCGCTCAGGCTGCTGTGACCTCACAAGCAAAGCCAGCAGTGGGCGCTGCACATTAACGTATGAGGCACTGAGGCTGCTGTGACCTCACAAGCACAGGAAGCAGCCAGGAGCCTGCCACTGGCCTAGAAGGCACTCAGGCTGCTGTGGGCTCACAAGTACAGCCAACAGCCATGAGGCTGCCACTGGCCTAGGAGGTGTTGAGGCTGCTGTGACCTCACAAGCACAGTCAGCAGCCGTGAGCCTGCCACTGGCCACGGAGACACTGAGGCTGCTGTCACCTCAGAAACACAGTCAGCAGCCATGAGCCTGCCACTGGCCTAGGAGGCACTCAGGCTGCTGTGACCTCACAAGCACAGCCAGCAGGGGGCGCTGCACACTAACATCTGAGGCACTGAGGATGCTGGGACCTCAAAAGCACTGCCCTCAGCCAGGAGCCTGCCAGTGGCCTACCAGGCATTCAGGCTTCTGTGACCTCACAAGCACAGCCAGGAGCCAGGAGCCTGCCACTGGCCTAGGGACACTGAGGCTGCTGTGACCTCACAATCACAGGTAGCAGCCATGAGCCTGCCACTGGCCTAGGAGACACTGAGGCTGCTGTGACCTCACAAGCACAGCCAGCAGCCATGAGCATGGCACTGGCCTAGGGGGCACTCAGGCTGCTGTGACCTTACAAGCACAGCCAGCAGCCAGGAGCCTGGCACTGGCCTCGGAGGCACTGAGTCTGCTGTGACGTCACAAGCACAGCCAGCAGGGCGCGCTGTAGAATAACCTATGAGGCACTGAGTCTGCTGTGACCTCATAAGCACAGCCAGTAGGGGGAGCTGGACACTAGACTATGAGACACTGAGGCTGCTGTGACGTCACAAGCACAGCCAGCAGTCATGAGCCTGACACTGGCCTCGGAGGCACTGAGGCTGCAGTGACCTCACAAGCACAGGAAGCAGCCAGGAGCCTGCCACTGGCCTAGGAGGCACTGAGGCTGCTGTGACCTCACAAGCACAGAGAGCAGCCAGGAGTCTGCCACTGGCCTAGGAGGCACTGAGGCTGCTTTGACGTCACAAGCACAGGCAGCAGCCATGAGCCTGACACTGCCCTATGAGGCACTCAGGCTGCTGTGATCTCAGAAGCACAGCCAGCAGCCATGAGCCTGCCACTGGCCTAGGAGGCACTCAGGCCGCTGTGACCTCACAAGCACAACCAACGTCCATGAGCCTGCTACTGGTCTAGGAGGCACTCAGCCTGCTATGACCTCACAAGCACAGCCAGCAGCCATGAGCCTGCCACTGAACTACAAGGCGCTCAGGCTTCTGGGACCTCCCAAGCACAGCCAGCAGCCTGGAGCCTGCCACTGTCCTAGGAGGCACAGAGGCTGCTTTGACGTCACAAGCACAGGCAGCAACCATGAGCCTGACACTGCCCTATGAGGCACTCAGGCTGCTGTGACCTCACAAGCACAGCCAGCAGCCAGGAGCCTGCCACTGGCCTCGAGGCACTCAGCCTGCAGTGACCTCACAAGCACAGCCAACAGCCATGAACCTGCTGCTGGCCTAGGAGGCACTCAGGCTGTTGTGACCTCACAAGAGCAGCCAGCAGCCATGAGCCTGCCACTGGCCTAGGAGGCACTCAGGCTGCTGTGACCTCACAAGCACAGTCAGCAGCCGTGAGCCTGCCACTGGCCACGGAGACATTGAGGCTGCTGTCACCTCAGAAACACAGTCAGCAGCCAGGAGCCTGCCACTGGCCTAGGAGGCACTCAGGCTGCTGTGACCTCACAAGCACAGCCAGCAGCAGGCATTGCATATTAACCTATGAGGCACTGAGGCTGCTGTGGGCTCACAAGTACAGCCAACAGCCATGAGGCTGCCACTGGCCTAGGAGGTGTTGAGGCTGCTGTGACCTCACAAGCACAGTCAGCAGCCATGAGCCTGCCACTGGCCACGGAGACACTGAGGCTGCTGTGACCTCACAAGCACAGTCAGCAGCCAGGAGCCTGCCACTGGCCTAGGAGGCACTCAGGCTGCTGTGACCTCACAAGCACAGGGGGCGCTGCACACTAACATCTGAGGCACTGAGGATGCTGTGACCTCACAAGCACAGCCAGCAGCCAGGAGCCTGCAACTGGCCACGGAGACACTGAGGCTGCTGTCACCTCAGAAACACAGTCAGCAGCCATGAGCCTGCCACTAGCCTAGGAGGCACTCAGGCTGCTGTGACCTCACAAGCACAGCCAGCAGGGGGCGCTGCACACTAACATCTGAGGCACTGAGGATGCTGTGACCTCAAAAGCACAGCCCTCAGCCAGGAGCCTGCCAGTGGCCTACCAGGCATTCAGGCTTCTGTGACCTCACAAGCACAGCCAGGAGCCAGAAGCCTGCCACTGGCCTAGGGACACTGAGGCTGCTGTGACCTCACAAGCACAGCCAGCAGCCAGGAGTCTGCCACTGGCCTAGGAGACACTGAGGCTGCTGTGACCTCACAAGCACAGCCAGCAGCCAGGAGCCTGCCACTGGCCTACCAGGCACTCTGGCTGCTGTGACCTCACAAGCACAGCCAGCAGCCATGAGCCTGCCACTGGCCTAGGAGACACTCAGCCTGCTCTGACCTCACAAGCACAGCCAGCAGCGATGAGACTGCCACTGACCTTGGAGGCACTGAGAATGCTGTGACCTCACAAGCACAGCAAGCAGCCATGAGCCTGCCACTGGCCTAGGAGGCACTCAGGCTGCTGTGACCTCACAAGCACAGCCAGCAGCCAGGAGTCTGCCACTGGCCTAGGAGGCACTCAGGCTGCTGCGACCTCACGAGAACAGCCAGTAGGGAGCGCTGCACACTAAAGTATGAGGCAGAGAGGCTGCTGTGACGTCACAAGCACAGCCAGCAGCCAGGAGCCTGCCACTGGCCTAGGAGGCACTCAGGCCGCTGTGACCTCACAAGCACAACCAACGTCCATGAGCCTGCTACTGGTCTAGGAGGCACTCAGCCTTCTATGACCTCAAAAGCACAGCCAGCAGCCATGAGCCTGCCACTGAACTACAAGGCGCTCAGGCTTCTGTGACCTCACAAGCACAGCCAGCAGTCATGAGCCTGCCACTGGCCTCGGAGACACTGAGGCTGCTGTGACCTCACAAGCACAGCCAGCAGCCAGGAGCCTGCCACTGGCCTAGGAGGCACTCAGGCAGCTGTGACCGCACAAGCACAGCCAACAGCCATGAACCTGCTGCTGGCCTAGGAGGCACTCAGGCTGCTGTGACCTCACAAGAGCAGCCAGCAGCCATGAGCCTGCCACTGGCCTAGGAGGCACTCAGGCTGCTGTGACCTCACAAGCACAGTCAGCAGCCGTGAGCCTGCCACTGGCCACGGAGACACTGAGGCTGCTGTCACCTCAGAAACACAGTCAGCAGCCAGGAGCCTGCCACTGGCCTAGGAGGCACTCAGGCTGCTGTGACCTCAGAAGCACAGCCAGCAGCAGGCGTTGCATATTAACCTATGAGGCACTGAGGCTGCTGTGACCTCACAAGCACAGGAAGCAGCCAGGAGCCTGCCACTAGCCTCGGAGGCGCTCAGGCTGCTGTGACCTCACAAGCAAAGCCAGCAGTGGGCGCTGCACATTAACGTATGAGGCACTCAGGCTGCTGTGACCTCACAAGCACAGCCAGCAGCCAGGAGCCTGCCACTGGCCTAGAAGGCACTCAGGCTGCTGTGGGCTCACAAGTACAGCCAACAGCCATGAGGCTGCCACTGGCCTAGGAGGTGTTGAGGCTGCTGTGACCTCACAAGCACAGTCAGCAGCCGTGAGCCTGCCACTGGCCACGGAGACACTGAGGCTGCTGTCACCTCAGAAACACAGTCAGCAGCCATGAGCCTGCCACTGGCCTAGGAGGCACTCAGGCTGCTGTGACCTCACAAGCACAGCCAGCAGGGGGCGCTGCACACTAACATCTGAGGCACTGAGGATGCTGTGACCTCAAAAGCACTGCCCTCAGCCAGGAGCCTGCCAGTGGCCTACCAGGCATTCAGGCTTCTGTGACCTCACAAGCACAGCCAGGAGCCAGGAGCCTGCCACTGGCCTAGGGACACTGAGGCTGCTGTGACCTCACAATCACAGGTAGCAGCCATGAGCCTGCCACTGGCCTAGGAGACACTGAGGCTGCAGTGACCTCACAAGCACAGCCAGCAGTCATGAGCCTGCCACT
The DNA here is from genome assembly GCF_036370855.1 of Dromaius novaehollandiae. Classification (NCBI taxonomy): domain Eukaryota; kingdom Metazoa; phylum Chordata; class Aves; order Casuariiformes; family Dromaiidae; genus Dromaius; species Dromaius novaehollandiae. The sequence goes on along the minus strand of NC_088113.1, from coordinate 1,485,602 downwards.
GGCCTCGGAGGCACTCAGGCTGCTGTGACCTCACAAGCACAGCCAGCAGCCAGGAGCTTGACACTGGCCTAGGAGGCACTGAGGCTGCTGTGACCTCACAAGCACAGAGAGCAGCCAGGAGCCTGCCACTGGCCTAGGAGGCACTGAGGCTGCTGTGACCTCACAAGCACAGCCAGCAGCCATGAGCCTGTCACTGGCCTAGGAGGCACTGAGGCTGCTGTGACCTCACAAGCACAGAGAGCAGCCAGGAGCCTGCCACTGTCCTAGGAGGCACTGAGGCTGCTTTGACGTCACAAGCACAGCCAGCAGCCGTGAGCCTGACACTGCCCTATGAGGCACTGAGGCTGCTGTGACCTCACAAGCACAGCCAGCAGCCAGGAGCATGGCACTGGCCTCGGGGGCACTGAGTCTGCTGTGACCTCACAAGCACAGCCAGCAGCCATGAGCCTGCCACTGGCCTCGGAGGCACTCAGGCTGCTGTGACCTCACAAGCACAGCCAGCAGCCATGAGCCTGCCACTGGCCTCAGAGGCACTCAGGCTGCTGTGACCTCACAAGCACAGCCAGCAGCCAGGAGCCTGGCACTGGCCTAGGAGGCACTGAGTCTGCTGTGACCTCACAAGCACAGCCAGCAGGGCGTGCTGTAGAATAACCTATGAGGCACTGAGTCTGCTGTGACCTCATAAGCACAGCCAGTAGGGGGAGCTGGACACTACACTATGAGACACTGAGGCTGCTGTGACGTCACAAGCACAGCCAGCAGTCATGAGCCTGATACTGGCCTCGGAGGCACTGAGGCTGCTGTGACCTCACAAGCACAGCCAGCAGCCAGGAGCTTGCCACTGGCCTAGGAGGCACTGAGGCTGCTGTGACCTCACAAGCACAGCCAGCAGCCATGAGCCTGTCACTGGCCTAGGAGGCACTGAGGCTGCTGTGACCTCACAAGCACAGAGAGCAGCCAGGAGCCTGCCACTGTCCTAGGAGGCACTGAGGATGCTTTGACGTCACAAGCACAGGCAGCAGCCATGAGCCTGACACTGCCCTATGAGGTACTCAGGCTGCTGTGATCTCAGAAGCACAGCCAGCAGGCATGAGCCTGCCACTGGCCTCGGAGGCACTGAGGCTGCTGTGACCTCACAAGCACAGGAAGCAGCCAGGAGCCTGCCACTGGCCTAGGAGGCACTCAGGCCGCTGTGACCTCACAAGCACAGCCAGCAGCCATGAGCCTGACACTGCCCTATGAGGTACTCAGGCTGCTGTGATCTCAGAAGCACAGCCAGCAGCCATGAGCCTGCCACTGGCCTAGGAGGCACTGAGGCTGCTGTGACCTCACAAGCACAGGAAGCAGCCATGAGCCTGCCACTGGCCTAGGAGGCACTTAGGCTGCTGCGACCTCACGAGAACAGCCAGTAGGGAGCGCTGCACACTAAAGTATGAGGCAGAGAGGCTGCTGTGACGTCACAAGCACAGCCAGCAGCCAGGAGCCTGCCACTGGCCTAGGAGGCACTCAGGCCGCTGTGACCTCACAAGCACAACCAACGTCCATGAGCCTGCTACTGGTCTAGGAGGCACTCAGCCTGCTATGACCTCCCAAGCACAGCCAGCAGCCATGAGCCTGCCACTGAACTACAAGGCGCTCAGGCTTCTGTGACCTCACAAGCACAGCCAGCAGCCAGCGGCCTGCCACTGGCCTAGGAGGCACTCAGGCAGCTGTGACCTCACAAGCACAGCCAGCAGCCAGGAACCTGCCACTGGCCTCGGAGGCACTGAGTATACTGTTACCTCACAAGCACAGCCAGCAGTCATGAGCCTGCCACTGGCCTAGGAGGCACTCAGGCTGTTGTGACCTCACAAGAGCAGCCAACAGCCATGAGCCTGCCACTGGCCTCGGAGGCACTGAGTATACTGTGACCTCACAAGCACAGCCAACAGCCATGAACCTGCTGCTGGCCTAGGAGGCACTCAGGCTGTTGTGACCTCACAAGAGCAGCCAGCAGCCATGAGCCTGCCACTGGCCTAGGAGGCACTCAGGCTGCTGTGACCTCACAAGCACAGTCAGCAGCCGTGAGCCTGCCACTGGCCACGGAGACACTGAGGCTGCTGTCACCTCAGAAACACAGTCAGCAGCCAGGAGCCTGCCACTGGCCTAGGAGGCACTCAGGCTGCTGTGACCTCACAAGCACAGCCAGCAGCAGGCGTTGCATATTAACCTATGAGGCACTGAGGCTGCTGTGACCTCACAAGCACAGGAAGCAGGCAGGAGCCTGCCACTGGCCTCGGAGGCGCTCAGGCTGCTGTGACCTCACCAGCAAAGCCAGCAGTGGGTGCTGCACATTAACGTATGAGGCACTGAGGCTGCTGTGGGCTCACAAGCACAGCCAACAGCCAGGAGCCTGCCACTGGCCTAGAAGGCACTCAGGCTGCTGTGGGCTCACAAGTACAGCCAACAGCCATGAGGCTGCCACTGGCCTAGGAGGTGTTGAGGCTGCTGTGACCTCACAAGCACAGTCAGCAGCCGTGAGCCTGCCACTGGCCACGGAGACACTGAGGCTGCTGTGACCTCACAAGCACAGTCAGCAGCCAGGAGCCTGCCACTGGCCTAGGAGGCACTCAGGCTGCTGTGACCTCACAAGCACAGGGGGCGCTGCACACTAACATCTGAGGCACTGAGGATGCTGTGACCTCACAAGCACTGCCCTCAGCCAGGAGCCTGCCAGTGGCCTACCAGGCATTCAGGCTTCTGTGACCTCACAAGCACAGCCAGGAGCCAGGAGCCTGCCACTGGCCTAGGGACACTGAGGCTGCTGTGACCTCACAATCACAGGTAGCAGCCATGAGCCTGCCACTGGCCTAGGAGACACTGAGGCTGCTGTGACCTCACAAGCACAGCCAGCAGCCATGAGACTGCCACTGACCTCGGAGGCACTGAGTATGCTGTGACCTCACAAGCACAGCCAGCAGCCATGAGCCTGCCACTTGCCTCAGAGGCACTGAGGCTGCTGTGACCTCACAAGCACAGCCAGCAGCCATGAGACTGCCACTGACCTCGGAGGCACTGAGTATGCTGTGATCTCACAAGCACAGCCAGCAGCCAGGAGCCTGCCACTGGCCTAGGCCGTACTCAGGCTGCTGTGACCTCACAAGCACAGTCAGCAGCCAGGAGCCTGCCACTGGCCTCGGAGGCACTGAGGCTGCTGTGACCTCACTAGCACAGACAGCAGCCAGGAGCCTGGCACTGGCCTAGGAGGCACTGAGGCTGCTGTGACTTCACAAGCACAGCCAGCAGCCAGGAGCCTGCCACTGGCCTAGGAGGTGGTGAGTCTGCTGTGACCTCACAAGCACAGCCAGCAGCCAGGAGCCTGCCACTGGCCTAGGAGGCACTGAGGCTGCAGTGACCTCACAAGCACACCCAGCAGGCATGAGCCTGCCACTGGCCTAGGAGACACTGAGGCTACTGTGGCCTCACAAGCACAGCCAGCAGCCTGGAGCCTGCCACTGGCCTAGGAGGCACTCAGGCTGCTGTGACCTCAAAAGCACAGTCAGCAGGAGGGACTGCACAGTTAATTATGAGGCACTGAGGCTGCTGTGACCTCACAAGCACAGCCAGCAGCCAGGAGCCTGCCACTGGCCTAGGAGGTGGTGAGTCTGCTGTGATCTCACAAGCACAGCCAGCAGCCAGGAGCCTGGCACTGGCCTAGGAGGCACTGAGGCTGCAGTGACCTCACAAGCACACCGAGCAGGCAGGAGCCTGCCACTGGCCTAGGAGGCACTGAGGCTACTGTGGCCTCACAAGCACAGCCAGCAGCCATGTGCCTGCCACTGGCCTAGGAGGCACTGAGGCTGCTGTGACCTCACAAGCACAGCCAGCAGGGGGCGCTGCACACTAACATCTGAGGCACTGAGGATGCTGTGACCTCACAAGCACTGCCCTCAGCCAGGAGCCTGCCAGTGGCCTACCAGGCATTCAGGCTTCTGTGACCTCACAAGCACAGCCAGGAGCCAGAAGCCTGCCACTAGCCTAGGGACACTGAGGCTGCTGTGACCTCACAAGCACAGCCAGCAGCCATGAGCCTGCCACTGGCCTAGGAGACACTGAGGCTGCTGTGACCTCACAAGCACAGCCAGCAGCCAGGAGCCTGCTACTGGCCTACCAGGCACTCTGGCTGCTGTGACCTCACAAGCACAGCCAGCAGCCATGAGCCTGCCACTGGCCTAGGAGACACTCAGCCTGCTCTGACCTCACAAGCACAGCCAGCAGCGATGAGACTGCCACTGGCCTAGGAGGCACTCAGGCTGCAGTGACCTCACAAGCACAGAGAGCAGCCAGGAGCCTGCCACTGTCCTAGGAGGCACTGAGGCTGCTTTGACGTCACAAGCACAGCCAGCAGCCATGAGCCTGACACTGCCCTATGAGGTACTCAGGCTGCTGTGATCTCAGAAGCACAGCCAGCAGCCATGAGCCTGGCACTGGCCTAGGAGGCACTGAGGCTGCTGTGACCTCACAAGCACAGGAAGCAGCCAGGAGCCTGCCACTGGCCTAGGAGGCACTCAGGCCGCTGTGACCTCACAAGCACAGCCAGCAGCCATGAGCCTGACACTGCCCTATGAGGTACTCAGGCTGCTGTGATCTCAGAAGCACAGCCAGCAGCCATGAGCCTGCCACTGGCCTATGAGGCACTGAGGCTACTGTGACCTCACAAGCACAGGAAGCAGCCATGAGCCTGCCACTGGCCTAGGCGGCACTTAGGCTGCTGCGACCTCACGAGAACAGCAAGTAGGGAGCGCTGCACACTAAAGTATGAGGCAGAGAGGCTGCTGTGACGTCACAAGCACAGCCAGCAGCCAGGAGCCTGCCACTGGCCTAGGAGGCACTCAGGCCGCTGTGACCTCACAAGCACAACCAACGTCCATGAGCCTGCTACTGGTCTAGGAGGCACTCAGCCTGCTATGACCTCACAAGCACAGCCAGCAGCCATGAGCCTGCCACTGAACTACAAGGCGCTCAGGCTTCTGTGACCTCACAAGCACAGCCAGCAGCCAGCGGCCTGCCACTGGCCTAGGAGGCACTCAGGCAGCTGTGACCTCACAAGCACAGCCAGCAGCCAGGAGCCTGCCACTGGCCTCGGAGGCACTGAGTATACTGTGACCTCACAAGCACAGCCAACAGCCATGAACCTGCTGCTGGCCTAGGAGGCACTCAGGCTGTTGTGACCTCACAAGAGCAGCCAGCAGCCATGAGCCTGGCACTGGCCTAGGAGGCACTCAGGCTGCTGTGACCTCACAAGCACAGCCAGCAGCAGGCGTTGCATATTAACCTATGAGGCACTGAGGCTGCTGTGACCTCACAAGCACAGGAAGCAGCCAGGAGCCTGCCACTGGCCTCGGAGGCGCTCAGGCTGCTGTGACCTCACCAGCAAAGCCAGCAGTGGGTGCTGCACATTAACGTATGAGGCACTGAGGCTGCTGTGGGCTCACAAGCACAGCCAACAGCCAGGAGCCTGCCACTGGCCTAGAAGGCACTCAGGCTGCTGTGGGCTCACAAGTACAGCCAACAGCCATGAGGCTGCCACTGGCCTAGGAGGTGTTGCGGCTGCTGTGACCTCACAAGCACAGTCAGCAGCCGTGAGCCTGCCACTGGCCACGGAGACACTGAGGCTGCTGTGACCTCACAAGCACAGTCAGCAGCCAGGAGCCTGCCACTGGCCTAGGAGGCACTCAGGCTGCTGTGACCTCACAAGCACAGCCAGCAGGGGGCGCTGCACACTAACATCTGAGGCACTGAGGATGCTGTGACCTCACAAGCACTGCCCTCAGCCAGGAGCCTGCCAGTGGCCTACCAGGCATTCAGGCGTCTGTGACCTCACAAGCACAGCCAGGAGCCAGGAGCCTGCCACTGGCCTAGGGACACTGAGGCTGCTGTGACCTCACAATCACAGGTAGCAGCCATGAGCCTGCCACTGGCCTAGGAGACACTGAGGCTGCTGTGACCTCACAAGCACAGCCAGCAGCCATGAGACTGCCACTGACCTCGGAGGCACTGAGTATGCTGTGACCTCACAAGCACAGCCAGCAGCCATGAGCCTGCCACTTGCCTCAGAGGCACTGAGGCTGCTGTGACCTCACAAGCACAGCCAGCAGCCATGAGACTGCCACTGACCTCGGAGGCACTGAGTATGCTGTGACCTCACAAGCACAGCCAGCAGCCAGGAGCCTGCCACTGGCCTAGGCCGTACTCAGGCTGCTGTGACCTCACAAGCACAGTCAGCAGCCAGGAGCCTGCCACTGGCCTCGGAGGCACTCAGGCTGCTGTGACCTCACTAGCACAGACAGCAGCCAGGAGCCTGGCACTGGCCTAGGAGGCACTGAGGCTGCTGTGACCTCACAAGCACAGAGAGCAGCCAGGAGCCTGCCACTGGCCTAGGAGGCACTGAGGCTGCTGTGACCTCACAAGCACAGCCAGCAGCCATGAGCCTGTCACTGGCCTAGGAGGCACTGAGGCTGCTGTGACCTCACAAGCACAGAGAGCAGCCAGGAGCCTGCCACTGTCCTAGGAGGCACTGAGGCTGCTTTGACGTCACAAGCACAGGCAGCAGCCATGAGCCTGACACTGCCCTATGAGGCACTGAGGCTGCTGTGACCTCACAAGCACAGCCAGCAGCCAGGAGCATGGCACTGGCCTCGGGGGCACTGAGTCTGCTGTGACCTCACAAGCACAGGTAGCAGCCATGAGCCTGCCACTGGCCTCGGAGGCACTCAGGCTGCTGTGACCTCACAAGCACAGCCAGCAGCCATGACCCTGCCACTGGCCTCAGAGGCACTCAGGCTGCTGTGACCTCACAAGCACAGCCAGCAGCCAGGAGCCTGGCACTGGCCTCGGAGGCACTGAGTCTGCTGTGACGTCACAAGCACAGCCAGCAGGGCGCGCTGTAGAATAACCTATGAGGCACTGAGTCTGCTGTGACCTCATAAGCACAGCCAGTAGGGGGAGCTGGACACTACACTATGAGACACTGAGGCTGCTGTGACGTCACAAGCACAGCCAGCAGTCATGAGCCTGATACTGGCCTCGGAGGCACTGAGGCTGCTGTGACCTCACAAGCACAGCCAGCAGCCAGGAGCTTGCCACTGGCCTAGGAGGCACTGAGGCTGCTGTGACCTCACAAGCACAGCCAGCAGCCATGAGCCTGTCACTGGCCTAGGAGGCACTGAGGCTGCTGTGACCTCACAAGCACAGAGAGCAGCCAGGAGCCTGCCACTGTCCTAGGAGGCACTGAGGATGCTTTGACGTCACAAGCACAGCCAGCAGCCATGAGCCTGACACTGCCCTATGAGGTACTCAGGCTGCTGTGATCTCAGAAGCACAGCCAGCAGCCATGAGCCTGCCACTGGCCTAGGAGGCACTGAGGCTGCTGTGACCTCACAAGCACAGGAAGCAGCCAGGAGCCTGCCACTGGCCTAGGAGGCACTCAGGCCGCTGTGACCTCACAAGCACAGCCAGCAGCCATGAGCCTGACACTGCCCTATGAGGTACTCAGGCTGCTGTGATCTCAGAAGCACAGCCAGCAGCCATGAGCCTGCCACTGGCCTAGGAGGCACTGAGGCTGCTGTGACCTCACAAGCACAGGAAGCAGCCATGAGCCTGCCACTGGCCTAGGAGGCACTTAGGCTGCTGCGACCTCACGAGAACAGCCAGTAGGGAGCGCTGCACACTAAAGTATGAGGCAGAGAGGCTGCTGTGACGTCACAAGCACAGCCAGCAGCCAGGAGCCTGCCACTGGCCTAGGAGGCACTCAGGCCGCTGTGACCTCACAAGCACAACCAACGTCCATGAGCCTGCTACTGGTCTAGGAGGCACTCAGCCTGCTATGACCTCCCAAGCACAGCCAGCAGCCATGAGCCTGCCACTGAACTACAAGGCGCTCAGGCTTCTGTGACCTCACAAGCACAGCCAGCAGCCAGCGGCCTGCCACTGGCCTAGGAGGCACTCAGGCAGCTGTGACCTCACAAGCACAGCCAGCAGCCAGGAACCTGCCACTGGCCTCGGAGGCACTGAGTATACTGTTACCTCACAAGCACAGCCAGCAGTCATGAGCCTGCCACTGGCCTAGGAGGCACTCAGGCTGTTGTGACCTCACAAGAGCAGCCAACAGCCATGAGCCTGCCACTGGCCTCGGAGGCACTGAGTATACTGTGACCTCACAAGCACAGCCAACAGCCATGAACCTGCTGCTGGCCTAGGAGGCACTCAGGCTGTTGTGACCTCACAAGAGCAGCCAGCAGCCATGAGCCTGCCACTGGCCTAGGAGGCACTCAGGCTGCTGTGACCTCACAAGCACAGTCAGCAGCCGTGAGCCTGCCACTGGCCACGGAGACACTGAGGCTGCTGTCACCTCAGAAACACAGTCAGCAGCCAGGAGCCTGCCACTGGCCTAGGAGGCACTCAGGCTGCTGTGACCTCACAAGCACAGCCAGCAGCAGGCGTTGCATATTAACCTATGAGGCACTGAGGCTGCTGTGACCTCACAAGCACAGGAAGCAGGCAGGAGCCTGCCACTGGCCTCGGAGGCGCTCAGGCTGCTGTGACCTCACCAGCAAAGCCAGCAGTGGGTGCTGCACATTAACGTATGAGGCACTGAGGCTGCTGTGGGCTCACAAGCACAGCCAACAGCCAGGAGCCTGCCCTTGGCCTAGAAGGCACTCAGGCTGCTGTGGGCTCACAAGTACAGCCAACAGCCATGAGGCTGCCACTGGCCTAGGAGGTGTTGAGGCTGCTGTGACCTCACAAGCACAGTCAGCAGCCGTGAGCCTGCCACTGGCCACGGAGACACTGAGGCTGCTGTGACCTCACAAGCACAGTCAGCAGCCAGGAGCCTGCCACTGGCCTAGGAGGCACTCAGGCTGCTGTGACCTCACAAGCACAGGGGGCGCTGCACACTAACATCTGAGGCACTGAGGATGCTGTGACCTCACAAGCACTGCCCTCAGCCAGGAGCCTGCCAGTGGCCTACCAGGCATTCAGGCTTCTGTGACCTCACAAGCACAGCCAGGAGCCAGGAGCCTGCCACTGGCCTAGGGACACTGAGGCTGCTGTGACCTCACAATCACAGGTAGCAGCCATGAGCCTGCCACTGGCCTAGGAGACACTGAGGCTGCTGTGACCTCACAAGCACAGCCAGCAGCCATGAGACTGCCACTGACCTCGGAGGCACTGAGTATGCTGTGACCTCACAAGCACAGCCAGCAGCCATGAGCCTGCCACTTGCCTCAGAGGCACTGAGGCTGCTGTGACCTCACAAGCACAGCCAGCAGCCATGAGACTGCCACTGACCTCGGAGGCACTGAGTATGCTGTGATCTCACAAGCACAGCCAGCAGCCAGGAGCCTGCCACTGGCCTAGGCCGTACTCAGGCTGCTGTGACCTCACAAGCACAGTCAGCAGCCAGGAGCCTGCCACTGGCCTCGGAGGCACTCAGGCTGCTGTGACCTCACTAGCACAGACAGCAGCCAGGAGCCTGGCACTGGCCTAGGAGGCACTGAGGCTGCTGTGACTTCACAAGCACAGCCAGCAGCCAGGAGCCTGCCACTGGCCTAGGAGGTGGTGAGTCTGCTGTGACCTCACAAGCACAGCCAGCAGCCAGGAGCCTGCCACTGGCCTAGGAGGCACTGAGGCTGCAGTGACCTCACAAGCACACCCAGCAGGCATGAGCCTGCCACTGGCCTAGGAGGCACTGAGGCTACTGTGGCCTCACAAGCACAGCCAGCAGCCATGTGCCTGCCACTGGCCTAGGAGGCACTCAGGCTGCTGTGACCTCAAAAGCACAGTCAGCAGGAGGGACTGCACAGTTAATTATGAGGCACTGAGGCTGCTGTGACCTCACAAGCACAGCCAGCAGCCAGGAGCCTGCCACTGGCCTAGGAGGTGGTGAGTCTGCTGTGACCTCACAAGCACAGCCAGCAGCCATGTGCCTGCCACTGGCCTAGGAGGCACTGAGGCTGCTGTGACCTCACAAGCACAGCCAGCAGGGGGCGCTGCACACTAACATCTGAGGCACTGAGGATGCTGTGACCTCACAAGCACTGCCCTCAGCCAGGAGCCTGCCAGTGGCCTACCAGGCATTCAGGCTTCTGTGACCTCACAAGCACAGCCAGGAGCCAGAAGCCTGCCACTAGCCTAGGGACACTGAGGCTGCTGTGACCTCACAAGCACAGCCAGCAGCCAGGAGCCTGCCACTGGCCTAGGAGACACTGAGGCTGCTGTGACCTCACAAGCACAGCCAGCAGCCAGGAGCCTGCCACTGGCCTACCAGGCACTCTGGCTGCTGTGACCTCCCAAGCACAGCCAGCAGCCGTGAGCCTGCCACTGGCCTAGGAGACACTCAGCCTGCTCTGACCTCACAAGCACAGCCAGCAGCGATGAGACTGCCACTGGCCTAGGAGGCACTCAGGCTGCTGTGACCTCACAAGCACAGAGAGCAGCCAGGAGCCTGCCACTGTCCTAGGAGGCACTGAGGCTGCTTTGACGTCACAAGCACAGCCAGCAGCCATGAGCCTGACACTGCCCTATGAGGTACTCAGGCTGCTGTGATCTCAGAAGCACAGCCAGCAGCCATGAGCCTGGCACTGGCCTAGGAGGCACTGAGGCTGCTGTGACCTCACAAGCACAGGAAGCAGCCAGGAGCCTGCCACTGGCCTAGGAGGCACTCAGGCCGCTGTGACCTCACAAGCACAGCCAGCAGCCATGAGCCTGACACTGCCCTATGAGGTACTCAGGCTGCTGTGATCTCAGAAGCACAGCCAGCAGCCATGAGCCTGCCACTGGCCTATGAGGCACTGAGGCTGCTGTGACCTCACAAGCACAGGAAGCAGCCATGAGCCTGCCACTGGCCTAGGCGGCACTTAGCCTGCTGCGACCTCACGAGAACAGCAAGTAGGGAGCGCTGCACACTAAAGTATGAGGCAGAGAGGCTGCTGTGACGTCACAAGCACAGCCAGCAGCCAGGAGCCTGCCACTGGCCTAGGAGGCACTCAGGCCGCTGTGACCTCACAAGCACAACCAACGTCCATGAGCCTGCTACTGGTCTAGGAGGCACTCAGCCTGCTATGACCTCACAAGCACAGCCAGCAGCCATGAGCCTGCCACTGAACTACAAGGCGCTCAGGCTTCTGTGACCTCACAAGCACAGCCAGCAGCCAGCGGCCTGCCACTGGCCTAGGAGGCACTCAGGCAGCTGTGACCTCACAAGCACAGCCAGCAGCCAGGAGCCTGCCACTGGCCTCGGAGGCACTGAGTATACTCTTACCTCACAAGCACAGCCAGCAGTCATGAGCCTGCCACTGGCCTAGGAGGCACTCAGGCTGTTGTGACCTCACAAGAGCAGCCAACAGCCATGAGCCTGCCACTGGCCTCGGAGGCACTGAGTATACTGTGACCTCACAAGCACAGCCAACAGCCATGAACCTGCTGCTGGCCTAGGAGGCACTCAGGCTGTTGTGACCTCACAAGAGCAGCCAGCAGCCATGAGCCTGGCACTGGCCTAGGAGGCACTCAGGCTGCTGTGACCTCACAAGCACAGCCAGCAGCAGGCGTTGCATATTAACCTATGAGGCACTGAGGCTGCTGTGACCTCAAAAGCACAGGAAGCAGCCAGGAGCCTGCCACTGGCCTCGGAGGCGCTCAGGCTGCTGTGACCTCACCAGCAAAGCCAGCAGTGGGTGCTGCACATTAACGTATGAGGCACTGAGGCTGCTGTGGGCTCACAAGCACAGCCAACAGCCAGGAGCCTGCCACTGGCCTAGAAGGCACTCAGGCTGCTGTGGGCTCACAAGTACAGCCAACAGCCATGAGGCTGCCACTGGCCTAGGAGGTGTTGCGGCTGCTGTGACCTCACAAGCACAGTCAGCAGCCGTGAGCCTGCCACTGGCCACGGAGACACTGAGGCTGCTGTGACCTCACAAGCACAGTCAGCAGCCAGGAGCCTGCCACTGGCCTAGGAGGCACTCAGGCTGCTGTGACCTCACAAGCACAGCCAGCAGGGGGCGCTGCACACTAACATCTGAGGCACTGAGGATGCTGTGACCTCACAAGCACTGCCCTCAGCCAGGAGCCTGCCAGTGGCCTACCAGGCATTCAGGCGTCTGTGACCTCACAAGCACAGCCAGGAGCCAGGAGCCTGCCACTGGCCTAGGGACACTGAGGCTGCTGTGACCTCACAATCACAGGTAGCAGCCAGGAGCCTGCCACTGGCCTAGGAGACACTGAGGCTGCTGTGACCTCACAAGCACAGCCAGCAGCCATGAGACTGCCACTGACCTCGGAGGCACTGAGTATGCTGTGACCTCACAAGCACAGCCAGCAGCCATGAGCCTGCCACTTGCCTCAGAGGCACTGAGGCTGCTGTGACCTCACAAGCACAGCCAGCAGCCATGAGACTGCCACTGACCTCGGAGGCACTGAGTATGCTGTGACCTCACAAGCACAGCCAGCAGCCAGGAGCCTGCCACTGGCCTAGGCCGTACTCAGGCTGCTGTGACCTCACAAGCACAGTCAGCAGCCAGGAGCCTGCCACTGGCCTCGGAGGCACTCAGGCTGCTGTGACCTCACTAGCACAGACAGCAGCCAGGAGCCTGGCACTGGTCTAGGAGGCACTGAGGCTGCTGTGACTTCACAAGCACAGCCAGCAGCCAGGAGCCTGCCACTGGCCTAGGAGGTGGTGAGTCTGCTGTGACCTCACAAGCACAGCCAGCAGCCATGAGCCTGCCACTGGCCTAGGAGGCACTGAGGCTGCAGTGACCTCACAAGCACACCCAGCAGGCATGAGCCTGCCACTGGCCTAGGAGGCACTCAGGCTGCTGTGACCTCAAAAGCACAGTCAGCAGGAGGGACTGCACAGTTAATTATGAGGCACTGAGGCTGCTGTGACCTCACAAGCACAGCCAGCAGCCAGGAGCCTGCCACTGGCCTAGGAGGTGGTGAGTCTGCTGTGACCTCACAAGCACAGCCAGCAGCCAGGAGCCTGGCACTGGCCTAGGAGGCACTGAGGCTGCAGTGACCTCACAAGCACACCCAGCAGGCAGGAGCCTGCCACTGGCCTAGAAGGCACTGAGGCTACTGTGGCCTCACAAGCACAGCCAGCAGCCATGTGCCTGCCACTGGCCTAGGAGGCACTGAGGCTGCTGTGACCTCACAAGCACAGCCAGCAGGGGGCGCTGCACACTAACATCTGAGGCACTGAGGATGCTGTGACCTCAAAAGCACTGCCCTCAGCCAGGAGCCTGCCAGTGGCCTACCAGGCATTCAGGCTTCTGTGACCTCACAAGCACAGCCAGGAGCCAGAAGCCTGCCACTGGCCTAGGGACACTGAGGCTGCTGTGACCTCACAAGCACAGCCAGCAGCCATGAGCCTGCCACTGGCCTAGGAGGCACTGAGGCTGCTGTGACCTCACAAGCACAGCCAGCAGCCAGGAGCCTGCCACTGGCCTACCAGGCACTCTGGCTGCTGTGACCTCACAAGCACAGCCAGCAGCCATGAGCCTGCCACTGGCCTAGGAGACACTCAGCCTGCTCTGACCTCACAAGCACAGCCAGCAGCGATGAGACTGCCACTGACCTCGGAGGCACTGAGTATGCTGTGACCTCACAAGCACAGCCAGCAGCCAGGAGCCTGCCACTGGCCTAAGAGGCACTCAGGCTGCAGTGACCTCACAAGCACAGACAGCAGCCAGGAGCCTGCCACTGGCCTAGGAGGCACTCAGGCTGCAGTGACCTCACAAGCACAGACAGCAGCCAGGAGCCTGCCACTGGCCTAGGAGGCACTCAGGCTGCAGTGACCTCACAAGCACACCCAGCAGGCAGGAGCCTGCCACTGGCCTAGGAGGGACTGAGGCTACTGTGGCCTCACAAGCACAGTCAGCAGGAGGGACTGCACAGTTAATTATGAGGCACTGAGGCTGCTGTGACCTCACAAGCACAGCCAGCAGCCAGGAGCCTGCCACTGGCCTAGAAGGCACTCAGGCTGCTGTGAGCTCACAAGTACAGCCAACAGCCATGAGGCTGCCACTGGCCTAGGAGGCACTCAGGCTGCTGTGACCTCACAAGCACAGTCAGCAGCCGTGAGCCTGCAACTGGCCACGGAGACACTGAGGCTGCTGTCACCTCAGAAACACAGTCAGCAGCCATGAGCCTGCCACTAGCCTAGGAGGCACTCAGGCTGCTGTGACCTCACAAGCACAGCCAGCAGGGGGCGCTGCACACTAACATCTGAGGCACTGAGGATGCTGTGACCTCACAAGCACTGCCCTCAGCCAGGAGCCTGCCAGTGGCCTACCAGGCATTCAGGCTTCTGTGACCTCACAAGCACAGCCAGGAGCCAGAAGCCTGCCACTGGCCTAGGGACACTGAGGCTGCTGTGACCTCACAAGCACAGGTAGCAGCCATGAGCCTGCCACTGGCTTAGGAGACACTGAGGCTGCTGTGACCTCACAAGCACAGCCAGCAGCCATGAGACTGCCACTGACCTCGGAGGCACTGAGTATGCTGTGACCTCACAAGCACAGCCAGCAGCCATGAGCCTGCCACTTGCCTCAGAGGCACAGAGGCTGCTGTGACGTCACAAGCACAGCCAGCAGCCAGGAGCCTGCCACTGGCCTAGGCCGTACTCAGGCTGCTGTGACCTCCCAAGCACAGTCAGCAGCCAGAAGCCTGCCACTGGCCTCGGAGGCACTCAGGCTGCTGTGACCTCACTAGCACAGACAGCAGCCAGGAGCCTGGCACTGGCCTAGGAGGCACTGAGGCTACTGTGACCTCACAAGCACAGCCAGCAGCCAGGAGCCTGCCACTGGCCTAGGAGGCGGTGAGTCTGCTGTGACCTCACAAGCACAGCCAGCAGCCAGGAGCCTGCCACTGGCCTAGGAGGCACTGAGGCTGCAGTGACCTCACAAGCACACCCAGCAGGCAGGAGCCTGCCACTGGCCTAGGAGGCACTGAGTATGCTGTGACCTCACAAGCACAGTCAGCAGCCGTGAGCCTGCCACTGGCCACGGAGACACTGAGGCTGCTGTGACCTCACAAGCACAGTCAGCAGCCAGGAGCCTGCCACTGGCCTAGGAGGCACTCAGGCTGCTGTGACCTCACAAGCACAGCCAGCAGGGGGCGCTGCACACTAACATCTGAGGCACTGAGGATGCTGTGACCTCACAAGCACTGCCCTCAGCCAGGAGCCTGCCAGTGGCCTATCAGGCATTCAGGCTTCTGTGACCTCACAAGCACAGCCAGGAGCCAGGAGCCTGCCACTGGCCTAGGGACACTGAGGCTGCTGTGACCTCACAATCACAGGTAGCAGCCATGAGCCTGCCACTGGCCTAGGAGACACTGAGGCTGCTGTGACCTCACAAGCACAGCCAGCAGCCATGAGACTGCCACTGACCTCGGAGGCACTGAGTATGCTGTGACCTCACAAGCACAGCCAGCAGCCATGAGCCTGCCACTTGCCTCAGAGGCACTGAGGCTGCTGTGACCTCACAAGCACAGCCAGCAGCCATGAGACTGCCACTGACCTCGGAGGCACTGAGTATGCTGTGACCTCACAAGCACAGCCAGCAGCCAGGAGCCTGCCACTGGCCTAGGCCGTACTCAGGCTGCTGTGACCTCACAAGCACAGTCAGCAGCCAGGAGCCTGCCACTGGCCTCGGAGGCACTCAGGCTGCTGTGACCTCACTAGCACAGACAGCAGCCAGGAGCCTGGCACTGGCCTAGGAGGCACTGAGGCTGCTGTGACTTCACAAGCACAGCCAGCAGCCAGGAGCCTGCCACTGGCCTAGGAGGTGGTGAGTCTGCTGTGACGTCACAAGCACAGCCAGCAGCCAGGAGCCTGCCACTGGCCTAGGAGGCACTGAGGCTGCAGTGACCTCACAAGCACACCCAGCAGGCAGGAGCCTGCCACTGGCCTAGGAGGCACTGAGGCTACTGTGGCCTCACAAGCACAGCCAGCAGCCATGTGCCTGCCACTGGCCTAGGAGGCACTCAGGCTGCTGTGACCTCAAAAGCACAGTCAGCAGGAGGGACTGCACAGTTAATTATGAGGCACTGAGGCTGCTGTGACCTCACAAGCACAGCCAGCAGCCAGGAGCCTGCCACTGGCCTAGGAGGTGGTGAGTCTGCTGTGACCTCACAAGCACAGCCAGCAGCCAGGAGCCTGGCACTGGCCTAGGAGGCACTGAGGCTGCAGTGACCTCACAAGCACACCCAGCAGGCAGGAGCCTGCCACTGGCCTAGGAGGCACTGAGGCTACTGTGGCCTCACAAGCACAGCCAGCAGCCATGAGCCTGCCACTGGCCTAGGAGGCACTGAGGCTGCTGTGACCTCACAAGCACAGCCAGCAGGGGGCGCTGCACACTAACATCTGAGGCACTGAGGATGCTGTGACCTCAAAAGCACTGCCCTCAGCCAGGAGCCTGCCAGTGGCCTACCAGGCATTCAGGCTTCTGTGACCTCACAAGCACAGCCAGGAGCCAGAAGCCTGCCACTGGCCTAGGGACACTGAGGCTGCTGTGACCTCACAAGCACAGCCAGCAGCCATGAGCCTGCCACTGGCCTAGGAGACACTGAGGCTGCTGTGACCTCACAAGCACAGCCAGCAGCCAGGAGCCTGCCACTGGCCTACCAGGCACTCTGGCTGCTGTGACCTCACAAGCACAGCCAGCAGCCATGAGCCTGCCACTGGCCTAGGAGACACTCAGCCTGCTCTGACCTCACAAGCACAGCCAGCAGCGATGAGACTGCCACTGACCTCGGAGGCACTGAGTATGCTGTGACCTCACAAGCACAGCCAGCAGCCAGGAGCCTGCCACTGGCCTAGGAGGCACTCAGGCTGCAGTGACCTCACAAGCACAGCCAGCAGCCAGGAGCCTGCCACTGGCCTAGGAGGCACTCAGGCTGCAGTGACCTCACAAGCACACCCAGCAGGCAGGAGCCTGCCACTGGCCTAGGAGGGACTGAGGCTACTGTGGCCTCACAAGCACAGCCAGCAGCCATGTGCCTGCCACTGGCCTAGGAGACACTCCGGCAGCTGTGACCTCACAAGCACAGTCAGCAGGAGGGACTGCACAGTTAATTATGAGGCACTGAGGCTGCTGTGACCTCACAAGCACAGCCAGCAGCCAGGAGCCTGCCACTGGCCTAGAAGGCACTCAGGCTGCTGTGAGCTCACAAGTACAGCCAACAGCCATGAGGCTGCCACTGGCCTAGGAGGCACTCAGGCTGCTGTGACCTCACAAGCACAGTCAGCAGCCGTGAGCCTGCAACTGGCCACGGAGACACTGAGGCTGCTGTCACCTCAGAAACACAGTCAGCAGCCATGAGCCTGCCACTGGCCTAGGAGGCACTCAGGCTGCTGTGACCTCACAAGCACAGCCAGCAGGGGGCGCTGCACACTAACATCTGAGGCACTGAGGATGCTGTGACCTCACAAGCACTGCCCTCAGCCAGGAGCCTGCCAGTGGCCTACCAGGCATTCAGGCTTCTGTGACCTCACAAGCACAGCCAGGAGCCAGAAGCCTGCCACTGGCCTAGGGACACTGAGGCTGCTGTGACCTCACAAGCACAGCCAGCAGCCATGAGCCTGACACTGGCTTAGGAGACACTGAGGCTGCTGTGACCTCACAAGCACAGCCAGCAGCCATGAGACTGCCACTGACCTCGGAGGCACTGAGTATGCTGTGACCTCACAAGCACAGCCAGCAGCCAGCAGCCTGCCACTTGCCTCAGAGGCACTGAGGCTGCTGTGACGTCACAAGCACAGCCAGCAGCCAGGAGCCTGCCACTGGCCTAGGCCGTACTCAGGCTGCTGTGACCTCCCAAGCACAGTCAGCAGCCAGGAGCCTGCCACTGGCCTCGGAGGCACTCAGGCTGCTGTGACCTCACTAGCACAGACAGCAGCCAGGAGCCTGGCACTGGCCTAGGAGGCACTGAGGCTACTGTGACCTCACAAGCACAGCCAGCAGCCAGGAGCCTGCCACTGGCCTAGGAGGCGGTGAGTCTGCTGTGACGTCACAAGCACAGCCAGCAGCCAGGAGCCTGCCACTGGCCTAGGAGGCACTGAGGCTGCAGTGACCTCACAAGCACAGTCAGCAGGAGGGACTGCACAGTTAATTATGAGGCACTGAGGATGCTGTGACCTCACAAGCACAGCCAGCAGCCAGGAGCCTGCCACTGGCCTAGGAGGCACTGAGGCTGCAGTGACCTCACAAGCACAGCCAGCAGCCAGGAGCCTTCCACTGGCCTAGGAGGCACTGAGGCTGCAGTGACCTCACAAGCACACCCAGCAGGCAGGAGCCTGCCACTGGCCTAGAAGGCACTGAGGCTACTGTGGCCTCACAAGCACAGCCAGCAGCCATGTGCCTGCCACTGGCCTAGGAGGCACTCCGGCAGCTGTGACCTCACAAGCACAGTCAGCAGGAGGGACTGCACAGTTAATTATGAGGCACTGAGGCTGCTGTGACCTCACAAGCACAGCCAGCAGCCAGGAGCCTGCAACTGGCCACGGAGACACTGAGGCTGCTGTCACCTCAGAAACACAGTCAGCAGCCATGAGCCTGCCACTGGCCTAGGAGGCACTCAGGCTGCTGTGACCTCACAAGCACAGCCAGCAGGGGGCGCTGCACACTAACATCTGAGGCACTGAGGATGCTGTGACCTCAAAAGCACTGCCCTCAGCCAGGAGCCTGCCAGTGGCCTACCAGGCATTCAGGCTTCTGTGACCTCACAAGCACAGCCAGGAGCCAGAAGCCTGCCACCGGCCTAGGGACACTGAGGCTGCTGTGACCTCACAAGCACAGCCAGCAGCCAGGAGCCTGCCACTGGCCTAGGAGACACTGAGGCTGCTGTGACCTCACAAGCACAGCCAGCAGCCAGGAGCCTGCTACTGGCCTACCAGGCACTCTGGCTGCTGTGACCTCACAAGCAAAGTCAGCAGCCATGAGACTGCCACTGACCTTGGAGGCACTGAGAATGCTGTGACCTCACAAGCACAGCAAGCAGCCATGAGGCTGCCACTGGCCTAGGAGGTGTTGAGGCTGCAGTGACCTCACAAGCACATGAAGCAGCCAGGAGCCTGCCACTGGCCTAGAAGGCACTCAGGCTGCTGTGGGCTCACAAGTACAGCCAACAGCCATGAGGCTGCCACTGGCCTAGGAGGTGTTGAGGCTGCTGTGACCTCACAAGCACAGTCAGCAGCCGTGAGCCTGCCACTGGCCACGGAGACACTGAGGCTGCTGTCACCTCAGAAACACAGTCAGCAGCCAGGAGCCTGCCACTGGCCTAGGAGGCACTCAGGCTGCTGTGACCTCACAAGCACAGCCAGGAGCCAGGAGCCTGCCACTGGCCTAGGGACACTGAGGCTGCTGTGACCTCACAATCACAGGTAGCAGCCATGAGCCTGCCACTGGCCTAGGAGACACTGAGGCTGCTGTGACCTCACAAGCACAGCCAGCAGCCATGAGCATGGCACTGGCCTACGGGGCACTCAGGCTGCTGTGACCTTACAAGCACAGCCAGCAGCCAGGAGCCTGGCACTGGCCTCGGAGGCACTGAGTCTGCTGTGACGTCACAAGCACAGCCAGCAGGGCGCGCTGTAGAATAACCTATGAGGCACTGAGTCTGCTGTGACCTCATAAGCACAGCCAGTAGGGGGAGCTGGACACTAGACTATGAGACACTGAGGCTGCTGTGACGTCACAAGCACAGCCAGCAGTCATGAGCCTGACACTGGCCTCGGAGGCACTGAGGCTGCTGTGACCTCACAAGCACAGACAGCAGCCAGGAGCTTGCCACTGGCCTAGGAGGCACTGAGGCTGCTGTGACCTCACAAGCACACAGAGCAGCCAGGAGCCTGCCGCTGGCCTAGGAGGCACTGAGGCTGCTGTGACCTCACAAGCACAGCCAGCAGCCATGAGCCTGTCACTGGCCTAGGAGGCACTGAGGCTGCTGTGACCTCACAAGCACAGCCAGCAGCCAGGAGCCTGCCACTGTCCTAGGAGGCACTCAGGCTGCTTTGACGTCACAAGCACAGGCAGCAGCCAGGAGCCTGACACTGCCCTATGAGGCACTCAGGCTGCTGTGATCTCAGAAGCACAGCCAGCAGCCATGAGCCTGCCACTGGCCTAGGAGGCACTCAGGCCGCTGTGACCTCACAAGCACAGCCAGCAGCCAGGAGCCTGCCACTGGCCTAGGAGGCACTCAGGCCGCTGTGACCTCACAAGCACAGCCAGCAGCCAGGAGCCTGCCACTGGCCTAGGAGGCACTTAGGCTGCTGCGACCTCACGAGAACAGCCAGTAGGGAGCGCTGCACACTAAAGTATGAGGCAGAGAGGCTGCTGTGACGTCACAAGCACAGCCAGCAGCCAGGAGCCTGCCACTGTCCTAGGAGGCACTCAGGCCGCTGTGACCTCACAAGCACAACCAACGTCCATGAGCCTGCTACTGGTCTAGGAGGCACTCAGCCTGCTATGACCTCACAAGCACAGCCAGCAGCCATGAGCCTGCCACTGAACTACAAGGCGCTTAGGCTTCTGTGACCTCCCAAGCACAGCCAGCAGCGATGAGACTGCCACTGACCTCGGAGGCACTGAGAATGCTGTGACCTCACAAGCACAGCAAGCAGCCATGAGCCTGCCACTGGCCTCGGAGGCACTCAGGCTGCTGTGACCTCACAAGCACAGCCAGCAGCCATGAGCCTGCCACTGGCCTAGGAGGCACTCAGGCTGCTGTGACCTCACAAGCACAGCCAGCAGCCATGAGCCTGCCACTGGCCTAGGAGGCACTCAGGCTGCTGTGACCTCACAAGCACAGCCAGCAGCCAGGAGTCTGCCACTGGCCTAGGAGGCACTCAGGACGCTGCGACCTCACGAGAACAGCCAGTAGGGAGCGCTGCACACTAAAGTATGAGGCAGAGAGGCTGCTGTGACGTCACAAGCACAGCCAGCAGCCAGGAGCCTGCCACTGGCCTAGGAGGCACTCAGGCCGCTGTGACCTCACAAGCACAACCAACGTCCATGAGCCTGCTACTGTCCTAGGAGGCACTCAGCCTTCTATGACCTCACAAGCACAGCCAGCAGCCATGAGACTGCCACTAAACTACAAGGCGCTCAGGGTACTGTGACCTCACAAGCACAGCCAGCAGTCATGAGCCTGCCACTGGCCTCGGAGGCACTGAGGCTGCTGTGACCTCACAAGCACAGCCAGCAGCCAGCAGCCTGCCACTGGCCTAGGAGGCACTCAGGCAGCTGTGACCGCACAAGCACAGCCAACAGCCATGAACCTGCTGCTGGCCTAGGAGGCACTCAGGCTGCTGTGACCTCACAAGCACAGCCAGCAGCCATGAGCCTGCCACTGGCCTAGGAGGCACTCAGGCTGCTGTGACCTCACAAGCACAGTCAGCAGCCGTGAGCCTGCCACTGGCCACGGAGACACTGAGGCTGCTGTCACCTCAGAAACACAGTCAGCAGCCAGGAGCCTGCCACTGGCCTAGGAGGCACTCAGGCTGCTGTGACCTCACAAGCACAGCCAGCAGCAGGCGTTGCATATTAACCTATGAGGCACTGAGGCTGCTGTGACCTCACAAGCACAGGAAGCAGCCAGGAGCCTGCCACTGGCCTCGGAGGCGCTCAGGCTGCTGTGACCTCACAAGCAAAGCCAGCAGTGGGCGCTGCACATTAACGTATGAGGCACTGAGGCTGCTGTGACCTCACAAGCACAGGAAGCAGCCAGGAGCCTGCCACTGGCCTAGGAGACACTGAGGCTGCTGTGACCTCACAAGCACAGCCAGCAGCCATGAGCATGGCACTGGCCTAGGGGGCACTCTGGCTGCTGTGACCTCACAAGCACAGCCAGCAGCCATGAGCCTGCCACTGGCCTAGGAGGCACTTAGGCTGCTGCGACCTCACGAGAACAGCCAGTAGGGAGCGCTGCACACTAAAGTATGAGGCAGAGAGGCTGCTGTGACGTCACAAGCACAGCCAGCAGCCAGGAGCCTGCCACTGGCCTAGGAGGCACTCAGGCCGCTGTGACCTCACAAGCACAACCAACGTCCATGAGCCTGCTACTGGTCTAGGAGGCACTCAGCCTGCTATGACCTCACAAGCACAGCCAGCAGCCATGAGCCTGCCACTGAACTACAAGGCGCTCAGGCTTCTGTGACCTCCCAAGCACAGCCAGCAGCCTGGAGCCTGCCACTGTCCTAGGAGGCACTGAGGCTGCTTTGACGTCACAAGCACAGGCAGCAACCATGAGCCTGACACTGCCCTATGAGGCACTCAGGCTGCTGTGACCTCACAAGCACAGCCAGCAGCCAGGAGCCTGCCACTGGCCTCGGAGGCACTCAGCCTGCAGTGACCTCACAAGCACAGCCATCAGCCATGAACCTGCTGCTGGCCTAGGAGGCACTCAGGCTGTTGTGACCTCACAAGAGCAGCCAGCAGCCATGAGCCTGCCACTGGCCTAGGAGGCACTCAGGCTGCTGTGACCTCACAAGCACAGTCAGCAGCCGTGAGTCTGCCACTGGCCACGGAGACACTGAGGCTGCTGTCACCTCAGAAACACAGTCAGCAGCCAGGAGCCTGCCACTGGCCTAGGAGGCACTCAGGCTGCTGTGACCTCACAAGCACAGCCAGCAGCAGGCGTTGCATATTAACCTATGAGGCACTGAGGCTGCTGTGACCTCACAAGCACAGGAAGCAGCCAGGAGCCTGCCACTGGCCTCGGAGGCACTCAGGCTGCTGTGACCTCACCAGCAAAGCCAGCCGTGGGCGCTGCACATTAACGTATGAGGCACTGAGGCTGCTGTGACCTCACAAGCACAGCCAACAGCCAGGAGCCTGCCACTGGCCTAGAAGGCACTCAGGCTGCTGTGGGCTCACAAGTACAGCCAACAGCCATGAGGCTGCCACTGGCCTAGGAGGTGTTGAGGCTGCTGTGACCTCACAAGCACAGTCAGCAGCCGTGAGCCTGCCACTGGCCACGGAGACACTGAGGCTGCTGTCACCTCACAAGCACAGTCAGCAGCCAGGAGCCTGCCACTGGCCTAGGAGGCACTCAGGCTGCTGTGACCTCACAAGCACAGGGGGCGCTGCACACTAACATCTGAGGCACTGAGGATGCTGTGACCTCACAAGCACTGCCCTCAGCCAGGAGCCTGCCAGTGGCCTACCAGGCATTCAGGCTTCTGTGACCTCACAAGCACAGCCAGGAGCCAGGAGCCTGCCACTGGCCTAGGGACACTGAGGCTGCTGTGACCTCACAATCACAGGTAGCAGCCATGAGCCTGCCACTGGCCTAGGAGGCACTCAGGCTGCTGTGACCTCACAAGCACAGCCAGCAGCCATGAGACTGCCACTGACCTCGGAGGCACTGAGTCTGCTGTGACCTCACAAGCACAGCCAGCAGCCATGAGCCTGCCACTTGCCTCAGAGGCACTGAGGCTGCTGTGACCTCACAAGCACAGCCAGCAGCCAGGAGCCTGCCACTGGCCTAGGCCGTACTCAGGCTGCTGTGACCTCACAAGCACAGTCAGCAGCCAGGAGCCTGCCACTGGCCTCGGAGGCACTCAGGCTGCTGTGACGTCACAAGCACAGCCAGCAGCCAGGAGCCTGGCACTGGCCTAGGAGGCACTCAGGCTGCTGTGACCTCACAAGCACAGCCAGCAGCCAGGAGCCTGCCACTGGCCTAGGAGGTGGTGAGTCTGCTGTGACGTCACAAGCACAGCCAGCAGCCAGGAGCCTGCCACTGGCCTAGGAGGCACTGAGGCTGCAGTGACCTCACAAGCACACCCAGCAGGCAGGAGCCTGCCACTGGCCTAGGAGGCACTGAGGCTACTGTGGCCTCACAAGCACAGGAAGCAGCCATGAGCCTGTCGTTGGACTAGGAGGCACTCAGGCTGCTGTGACCTCACAAGCACAGCCAGCAGCCATGAGCCTGCCACTGGCCTAGGAGGCACTCCGGCAGCTGTGACCTCACAAGCACAGTCAGCAGGAGGGACGGCACAGTTAATTATGAGGCACTGAGGCTGCTGTGACCTCACAAGCACAGCCAGCAGCCAGGAGCCTGCCACTGGCCTAGAAGGCACTCAGGCTGCTGTGAGCTCACAAGTACAGCCAACAGCCATGAGGCTGCCACTGGCCTAGGAGGTGTTGAGGCTGCTGTGACCTCACAAGCACAGTCAGCAGCCGTGAGCCTGCCACTGGCCACGGAGACACTGAGGCTGCTGTGACCTCACAAGCACAGCCAGCAGCCAGGAGCCTGCCACTGGCCTAGGAGGTGGTGAGTCTGCTGTGACGTCACAAGCACAGCCAGCAGCCAGGAGCCTGTCACGGGCCTAGGAGGCACTGAGGCTACTGTGGCCTCACAAGCACAGGAAGCAGCCATGAGCCTGTCGTTGGACTAGGAGGCACTCAGGCTGCTGTGACCTCACAAGCACAGCCAGCAGCCATGAGCCTGCCACTGGCCTAGGAGGCACTCCGGCAGCTGTGACCTCACAAGCACAGTCAGCAGGAGGGACGGCACAGTTAATTATGAGGCACTGAGGCTGCTGTGACCTCACAAGCACAGCCAGCAGCCAGGAGCCTGCCACTGGCCTAGAAGGCACTCAGGCTGCTGTGAGCTCACAAGTACAGCCAACAGCCATGAGGCTGCCACTGGCCTAGGAGGTGTTGAGGCTGCTGTGACCTCACAAGCACAGTCAGCAGCCGTGAGCCTGCCACTGGCCACGGAGACACTGAGGCTGCTGTCACCTCAGAAACACAGTCAGCAGCCAGGAGCCTGCCACTGGCCTAGGAGGCACTCAGGCTGCTGTGACCTCACAACCACAGCCAGGAGCCAGAAGCCTGCCACTGGCCTAGGGACACTGAGGCTGCTGTGACCTCACAATCACAGGTAGCAGCCATGAGCCTGCCACTGGCCTAGGAGACACTGAGGCTGCTGCGACCTCACGAGAACAGCCAGTAGGGAGCGCTGCACACTAAAGTATGAGGCAGAGAGGCTGCTGTGACCTCACAAGCACAGCCAGCAGCCAGGAGCCTGCTCCTGGCCTACCAGGCACTCTGGCTGCTGTGACCTCACAAGCACAGCCAGCAGCCATGAGCCTGCCACTGGCCTAGGAGGCACTTAGGCTGCTGCGACCTCACGAGAACAGCCAGTAGGGAGCGCTGCACACTAAAGTATGAGGCAGAGAGGCTGCTGTGACGTCACAAGCACAGCCAGCAGCCAGGAGCCTGCCACTGTCCTAGGAGGCACTCAGGCCGCTGTGACCTCACAAGCACAACCAACGTCCATGAGCCTGCTACTGCTCTAGGAGGCACTCAGCCTGCTATGACCTCACAAGCACAGCCAGCAGCCATGAGCCTGCCACTGAACTACAAGGCGCTCAGGCTTCTGTGACCTCCCAAGCACAGCCAGCAGCCTGGAGCCTGCCACTGTCCTAGGAGGCACTGAGGCTGCTTTGACATCACAAGCACAGGCAGCAACCATGAGCCTGACACTGCCCTATGAGGCACTCAGGCTGCTGTGACCTCACAAGCACAGCCAGCAGCCAGGAGCCTGCCACTGGCCTCGGAGGCACTCAGCCTGCAGTGACCTCACAAGCACAGCCATCAGCCATGAACCTGCTGCTGGCCTAGGAGGCACTCAGGCTGTTGTGACCTCACAAGCACAGCCAGCAGCCATGAGCCTGCCACTGGCCTAGGAGGCACTCAGGATGCTGCGACCTCACGAGAACAGCCAGTAGGGAGCGCTGCACACTAAAGTATGAGGCAGAGAGGCTGCTGTGACGTCACAAGCACAGCCAGCAGCCATGAGCCTGCCACTGGCCTAGGAGGCACTCAGGCCGCTGTGACCTCACAAGCACAACCAACGTCCATGAGGCTGCTACTGGTCTAGGAGGCACTGAGGCTGCTGTGACCTCACAAGCACAGCCAGCAGCCATGAGCCTGCCACTGGCCTCGGAGGCACTGAGGCTGCTGTGACCTCACAAGCACAGCCAGCAGCCATGAACCTGCTGCTGGCCTAGGAGGCACTCAGGCTGCTGTGACCTCACAAGAGCAGCCAGCAGCCAGGAGCCTGCCACTGGCCTAGGAGGCACTCAGGCCGCTGTGACCTCACAAGCACAGTCAGCAGCCGTGAGCCTGCCACTGGCCACGGAGACACTGAGGCTGCTGTCACCTCAGAAACACAGTCAGCAGCCAGGAGCCTGCCACTGGCCTAGGAGGCACTCAGGCTGCTGTGACCTCACAAGCACAGCCAGCAGCAGGCGTTGCATATTAACCTATGAGGCACTGAGGCTGCTGTGACCTCACAAGCACAGGAAGCAGCCAGGAGCCTGCCACTGGCCTCGGAGGCACTCAGGCTGCTGTGACCTCACCAGCAAAGCCAGCAGTGGGCGCTGCACATTAACGTATGAGGCACTGAGGCTGCTGTGACCTCACAAGCACAGCCAACAGCCAGGAGCCTGCCACTGGCCTAGAAGGCACTCAGGCTGCTGTGGGCTCACAAGTACAGCCAACAGCCATGAGGCTGCCACTGGCCTAGGAGGTGTTGAGGCTGCTGTGACCTCACAAGCACAGTCAGCAGCCGTGAGCCTGCCACTGGCCACGGAGACACTGAGGCTGCTGTGACCTCACAAGCACAGTCAGCAGCCAGGAGCCTGCCACTGGCCTAGGAGGCACTCAGGCTGCTGTGACCTCACAAGCACAGGGGGCGCTGCACACTAACATCTGAGGCACTGAGGCTGCTGTGACCTCACAATCACAGGTAGCAGCCAGGAGCCTGCCAGTGGCCTACCAGGCATTCAGGCTTCTGTGACCTCACAAGCACAGCCAGGAGCCAGGAGCCTGCCACTGGCCTAGGGACACTGAGGCTGCTGTGACCTCACAATCACAGGTAGCAGCCATGAGCCTGCCACTGGCCTAGGAGACACTGAGGCTGCTGTGACCTCACAAGCACAGCCAGCAGCCATGAGACTGCCACTGACCTCGGAGGCACTGACTCTGCTGTGACCTCCCAAGCACAGCCAGCAGCCATGAGCCTGCCACTTGCCTCAGAGGCACTGAGGCTGCTGTGACCTCACAAGCACAGCCAGCAGCCAGGAGCCTGCCACTGGCCTAGGCCGTACTCAGGCTGCTGTGACCTCACAAGCACAGTCAGCAGCCAGGAGCCTGCCACTGGCCTTGGAGGCACTCAGGCTGCTGTGACCTCACAAGCACAGTCAGCAGCCGTGAGCCTGCCACTGGCCACGGAGACACTGAGGCTGCTGTCACCTCAGAAACACAGTCAGCAGCCAGGAGCCTGCCACTGGCCTAGGAGGCACTCAGGCTGCTGTGACCTCACAAGCACAGCCAGCAGCAGGCGTTGCATATTAACCTATGAGGCACTGAGGCTGCTGTGACCTCACAAGCACAGGAAGCAGCCAGGAGCCTGCCACTGGCCTCGGAGGCACTCAGGCTGCTGTGACCTCACCAGCAAAGCCAGCAGTGGGCGCTGCACATTAACGTATGAGGCACTGAGGCTGCTGTGACCTCACAAGCACAGCCAACAGCCAGGAGCCTGCCACTGGCCTAGAAGGCACTCAGGCTGCTGTGGGCTCACAAGTACAGCCAACAGCCATGAGGCTGCCACTGGCCTAGGAGGTGTTGAGGCTGCTGTGACCTCACAAGCACAGTCAGCAGCCGTGAGCCTGCCACTGGCCACGGAGACACTGAGGCTGCTGTGACCTCACAAGCACAGTCAGCAGCCAGGAGCCTGCCACTGGCCTAGGAGGCACTCAGGCTGCTGTGACCTCACAAGCACAGGGGGCGCTGCACACTAACATCTGAGGCACTGAGGCTGCTGTGACCTCACAATCACAGGTAGCAGCCAGGAGCCTGCCAGTGGCCTACCAGGCATTCAGGCTTCTGTGACCTCACAAGCACAGCCAGGAGCCAGGAGCCTGCCACTGGCCTAGGGACACTGAGGCTGCTGTGACCTCACAATCACAGGTAGCAGCCATGAGCCTGCCACTGGCCTAGGAGACACTGAGGCTGCTGTGACCTCACAAGCACAGCCAGCAGCCATGAGACTGCCACTGACCTCGGAGGCACTGACTCTGCTGTGACCTCACAAGCACAGCCAGCAGCCATGAGCCTGCCACTTGCCTCAGAGGCACTGAGGCTGCTGTGACCTCACAAGCACAGCCAGCAGCCAGGAGCCTGCCACTGGCCTAGGCCGTACTCAGGCTGCTGTGACCTCACAAGCACAGTCAGCAGCCAGGAGCCTGCCACTGGCCTTGGAGGCACTCAGGCTGCTGTGACCTCACAAGCACAGTCAGCAGCCGTGAGCCTGCCACTGGCCACGGAGACACTGAGGCTGCTGTCACCTCAGAAACACAGTCAGCAGCCAGGAGCCTGCCACTGGCCTAGGAGGCACTCAGGCTGCTGTGACCTCACAAGCACAGCCAGCAGCAGGCGTTGCATATTAACCTATGAGGCACTGAGGCTGCTGTGACCTCACAAGCACAGGAAGCAGCCAGGAGCCTGCCACTGGCCTCGGAGGCACTCAGGCTGCTGTGACCTCACAAGCAAAGCCAGCAGTGGGCGCTGCACATTAACGTATGAGGCACTGAGGCTGCTGTGACCTCACAAGCACAGCCAACAGCCAGGAGCCTGCCACTGGCCTAGAAGGCACTCAGGCTGCTGTGGGCTCACAAGTACAGCCAACAGCCATGAGGCTGCCACTGGCCTAGGAGGTGTTGAGGCTGCTGTGACCTCACAAGCACAGTCAGCAGCCGTGAGCCTGCCACTGGCCACGGAGACACTGAGGCTGCTGTCACCTCACAAGCACAGTCAGCAGCCAGGAGCCTGCCACTGGCCTAGGAGGCACTCAGGCTGCTGTGACCTCACAAGCACAGGGGGCGCTGCACACTAACATCTGAGGCACTGAGGATGCTGTGACCTCACAAGCACAGCCCTCAGCCAGGAGCCTGCCAGTGGCCTACCAGGCATTCAGGCTTCTGTGACCTCACAAGCACAGCCAGGAGCCAGGAGCCTGCCACTGGCCTAGGGACACTGAGGCTGCTGTGACCTCACAATCACAGGTAGCAGCCATGAGCCTGCCACTGGCCTAGGAGACACTGAGGCTGCTGTGACCTCACAAGCACAGCCAGCAGCCATGAGACTGCCACTGACCTCGGAGGCACTGAGTCTGCTGTGACCTCACAAGCACAGCCAGCAGCCATGAGCCTGCCACTTGCCTCAGAGGCACTGAGGCTGCTGTGACCTCACAAGCACAGCCAGCAGCCAGGAGCCTGCCACTGGCCTAGGCCGTACTCAGGCTGCTGTGACCTCACAAGCACAGTCAGCAGCCAGGAGCCTGCCACTGGCCTCGGAGGCACTCAGGCTGCTGTGACGTCACAAGCACAGCCAGCAGCCAGGAGCCTGGCACTGGCCTAGGAGGCACTCAGGCTGCTGTGACCTCACAAGCACAGCCAGCAGCCAGGAGCCTGCCACTGGCCTAGGAGGTGGTGAGTCTGCAGTGACCTCACAAGCACACCCAGCAGGCAGGAGCCTGCCACTGGCCTAGGAGGCACTGAGGCTACTGTGGCCTCACAAGCACAGCCAGCAGCCAGGAGCCTGTCGTTGGACTAGGAGGCACTCAGGCTGCTGTGACCTCACAAGCACAGCCAGCAGCCATGAGCCTGCCACTGGCCTAGGAGGCACTCCGGCAGCTGTGACCTCACAAGCACAGTCAGCAGGAGGGACGGCACAGTTAATTATGAGGCACTGAGGCTGCTGTGACCTCACAAGCACAGCCAGCAGCCATGAGCCTGCCACTGGCCTAGAAGGCACTCAGGCTGCTGTGAGCTCACAAGTACAGCCAACAGCCATGAGGCTGCCACTGGCCTAGGAGGTGTTGAGGCTGCTGTGACCTCACAAGCACAGTCAGCAGCCGTGAGCCTGCCACTGGCCACGGAGACACTGAGGCTGCTGTCACCTCAGAAACACAGTCAGCAGCCATGAGCCTGCCACTGGCCTAGGAGGCACTCAGGCTGCTGTGACCTCACAAGCACAGCCAGGAGCCAGAAGCCTGCCACTGGCCTAGGGACACTGAGGCTGCTGTGACCTCACAATCACAGGTAGCAGCCATGAGCCTGCCACTGGCCTAGGAGACACTGAGGCTGCTGTGACCTCCCAAGCACAGCCAGCAGCCTGGAGCCTGCCACTGTCCTAGGAGGCACTGAGGCTGCTTTGACGTCACAAGCACAGGCAGCAACCATGAGCCTGACACTGCCCTATGAGGCACTCAGGCTGCTGTGACCTCACAAGCACAGTCAGCAGCCAGGAGCCTGCCACTGGCCTCGGAGGCACTCAGGCTGCTGTGACCTCACTAGCACAGACAGCAGCCAGGAGCCTGGCACTGGCCTAGGAGGCACTCAGGCTGCTGTGACCTCACAAGCACAGCCAGCAGCCAGGAGCCTGCCACTGGCCTAGGAGGTGGTGAGGCTGCTGTGACCTCACAAGCACAGCCAGCAGCCAGGAGCCTGCCACTGGCCTAGGAGGCACTGAGGCTGCAGTGACGTCACAAGCACACCCAGCAGGCAGGAGCCTGCCACTGGCCTAGGAGGCACTGAGGCTACTGTGGCCTCACAAGCACAGGAAGCAGCCATGAGCCTGTCGTTGGACTAGGAGGCACTCAGGCTGCTGTGACCTCACAAGCACAGCCAGCAGCCATGAGCCTGCCACTGGCCTAGGAGGCACTCCGGCAGCTGTGACCTCACAAGCACAGTCAGCAGGAGGGACGGCACAGTTAATTATGAGGCACTGAGGCTGCTGTGACCTCACAAGCACAGCCAGCAGCCAGGAGCCTGCCACTGGCCTAGAAGGCACTCAGGCTGCTGTGAGCTCACAAGTACAGCCAACAGCCATGAGGCTGCCACTGGCCTAGGAGGCACTCAGGCTGCTGTGACCTCACAAGCACAGTCAGCAGCCGTGAGCCTGCCACTGGCCACGGAGACACTGAGGCTGCTGTCACCTCAGAAACACAGTCAGCAGCCGTGAGCCTGACACTGGCCTAGGAGGCACTCAGGCTGCTGTGACCTCACAAGCACAGCCAGCAGGGGCCGCTGCACACTAACATCTGAGGCACTGAGGATGCTGTGACCTCACAAGCACAGCCCTCAGCCAGGAGCCTGCCAGTGGCCTACCAGGCATTCAGGCTTCTGTGACCTCACAAGCACAGCCAGGAGCCAGGAGCCTGCCACTGGCCTAGGGACACTGAGGCTGCTGTGACCTCACAATCACAGGTAGCAGCCATGAGCCTGCCACTGGCCACGGAGACACTGAGGCTGCTGTGACCTCACAAGCACAGCCAGCAGCCAGGAGCCTGCTCCTGGCCTACCAGGCACTCTGGCTGCTGTGACCTCACAAGCACAGCCAGCAGCCATGAGCCTGCCACTGGCCTAGGAGGCACTTAGGCTGCTGCGACCTCACGAGAACAGCCAGTAGGGAGCGCTGCACACTAAAGTATGAGGCAGAGAGGCTGCTGTGACGTCACAAGCACAGCCAGCAGCCAGGAGCCTGCCACTGGCCTAGGAGGCACTCAGGCCGCTGTGACCTCACAAGCACAACCAACGTCCATGAGCCTGCTACTGGTCTAGGAGGCACTCAGGCTGCTATGACCTCACAAGCACAGCCAGCAGCCATGAGCCTGCCACTGAACTACAAGGCGCTCAGGCTTCTGTGACCTCCCAAGCACAGCCAGCAGCCTGGAGCCTGCCACTGTCCTAGGAGGCACTGAGGCTGCTTTGACGTCACAAGCACAGGCAGCAACCTTGAGCCTGACACTGCCCTATGAGGCACTCAGGCTGCTGTGACCTCACAAGCACAGCCAGCAGCCAGGAGCCTGCCACTGGCCTCGGAGGCACTCAGCCTGCAGTGACCTCACAAGCACAGCCATCAGCCATGAACCTGCTGCTGGCCTAGGAGGCACTCAGGCTGTTGTGACCTCACAAGAGCAGCCAGCAGCCAGGAGCCTGTCACTGGCCTAGGAGGCACTGAGGCTGCAGTGACCTCAAAAGCACACCCAGCAGGCAGGAGCCTGCCACTGGCCTAGGAGGCACTGAGGCTACTGTGGCCTCACAAGCACAGGAAGCAGCCATGAGCCTGTCGTTGGACTAGGAGGCACTCAGGCTGCTGTGACCTCACAAGCACAGCCAGCAGCCATGAGCCTGCCACTGGCCTAGGAGGCACTCCGGCAGCTGTGACCTCACAAGCACAGTCAGCAGAAGGGACGGCACAGTTAATTATGAGGCACTGAGGCTGCTGTGACCTCACAAGCACAGCCAGCAGCCAGGAGCCTGCCACTGGCCTAGAAGGCACTCAGGCTGCTGTGAGCTCACAAGTACAGCCAACAGCCATGAGGCTGCCACTGGCCTAGGAGGTGTTGAGGCTGCTGTGACCTCACAAGCACAGTCAGCAGCCGTGAGCCTGCCACTGGCCACGGAGACACTGAGGCTGCTGTCACCTCAGAAACACAGTCAGCAGCCAGGAGCCTGCCACTGGCCTAGGAGGCACTCATGCTGCTGTGACCTCACTAGCACAGACAGGAGCCAGAAGCCTGCCACTGGCCTAGGGACACTGAGGCTGCTGTGACCTCACAATCACAGGTAGCAGCCATGAGCCTGCCACTGGCCACGGAGACACTGAGGCTGCTGTGACCTCACAAGCACAGCCAGCAGCCAGGAGCCTGCCACTGGCCTACCAGGCACCCTGGCTGCTGTGACCTCACAAGCACAGCCAACAGCCATGAGCCTGCCACTGGCCTAGGAGGCACTTAGGCTGCTGCGACCTCACGAGAACAGCCAGTAGGGAGCGCTGCACACTAAAGTATGAGGCAGAGAGGCTGCTGTGACGTCACAAGCACAGTCAGCAGCCAGGAGCCTGCCACTGGCCTCTGAGGCACTCAGGCTGCTGTGACCTCACTAGCACAGACAGCAGCCAGGAGCCTGGCACTGGCCTAGGAGGCACTCAGGCAGCTGTGACCTCACAAGCACAGCCAGCAGCCAGGAGCCTGCCACTGGCCTAGGAGGTGGTGAGTCTGCTGTGACGTCACAAGCACAGCCAGCAGCCAGGAGCCTGTCACTGGCCTAGGAGGCACTGAGGCTGCAGTGACCTCACAAGCACACCCAGCAGGCAGGAGCCTGCCACTGGCCTAGGAGGCAGTGAGGCTACTGTGGCCTCACAAGCACAGGAAGCAGCCATGAGCCTGTCGTTGGACTAGGAGGCACTCAGGCTGCTGTGACCTCACAAGCACAGCCAGCAGCCATGAGCCTGCCACTGGCCTAGGAGGCACTCCGGCAGCTGTGACCTCACAAGCACAGTCAGCAGGAGGGACGGCACAGTTAATTATGAGGCACTGAGGCTGCTGTGACCTCACAAGCACAGCCAGCAGCCAGGAGCCTGCCACTGGCCTAGAAGGCACTCAGGCTGCTGTGAGCTCACAAGTACAGCCAACAGCCATGAGGCTGCCACTGGCCTAGGAGGTGTTGAGGCTGCTGTGACCTCACAAGCACAGTCAGCAGCCGTGAGCCTGCCACTGGCCACGGAGACACTGAGGCTGCTGTCACCTCAGAAACACAGTCAGCAGCCAGGAGCCTGCCACTGGCCTAGGAGGCACTCAGGCTGCTGTGACCTCACAAGCACAGCCAGGAGCCAGAAGCCTGCCACTGGCCTAGGGACACTGAGGCTGCTGTGACCTCACAATCACAGGTAGCAGCCATGAGCCTGCCACTGGCCAGGGAGACACTGAGGCTGCTGTGACCTCACAAGCACAGCCAGCAGCCAGGAGCCTGCCACTGGCCTAGGAGGCACTTAGGCTGCTGTGACCTCACAAGCACAGCCAGCAGCCATGAGCCTGCCACTGGCCTAGGAGGCACTTAGGCTGCTGCGACCTCACGAGAACAGCCAGTAGGGAGCGCTGCACACTAAAGTATGAGGCAGAGAGGCTGCTGTGACGTCACAAGCACAGCCAGCAGCCAGGAGCCTGCCACTGGCCTAGGCCGTACTCAGGCTGCTGTGACCTCACAAGCACAGTCAGCAGCCAGGAGCCTGCCACTGGCCTCTGAGGCACTCAGGCTGCTGTGACCTCAAAAGCACAGACAGCAGCCAGGAGCCTGGCACTGGCCTAGGAGGCACTCAGGCAGCTGTGACCTCACAAGCACAGCCAGCAGCCAGGAGCCTGCCACTGGCCTAGGAGGTGGTGAGTCTGCTGTGACGTCACAAGCACAGCCAGCAGCCAGGAGCCTGTCACTGGCCTAGGAGGCACTGAGGCTGCAGTGACCTCACAAGCACACCCAGCAGGCAGGAGCCTGCCACTGGCCTAGGAGGCACTGAGGCTAGTGTGGCCTCACAAGCACAGGAAGCAGCCATGAGCCTGTCGTTGGACTAGGAGGCACTCAGGCTGCTGTGACCTCACAAGCACAGCCAGCAGCCATGAGCCTGCCACTGGCCTAGGAGGCACTCCGGCAGCTGTGACCTCACAAGCACAGTCAGCAGGAGGGACGGCACAGTTAATTATGAGGCACTGAGGCTGCTGTGACCTCACAAGCACAGCCAGCAGCCAGGAGCCTGCCACTGGCCTAGAAGGCACTCAGGCTGCTGTGAGCTCACAAGTACAGCCAACAGCCATGAGGCTGCCACTGGCCTAGGAGGCACTGAGGCTGCTGTGACCTCACAAGCACAGTCAGCAGCCGTGAGCCTGCCACTGGCCACGGAGACACTGAGGCTGCTGTCACCTCAGAAACACAGTCAGCAGCCAGGAGCCTGCCACTGGCCTAGGAGGCACTCAGGCTGCTGTGACCTCACAAGCACAGCCAGGAGCCAGAAGCCTGCCACTGGCCTAGGGACACTGAGGCTGCTGTGACCTCACAATCACAGGTAGCAGCCATGAGCCTGCCACTGGCCACGGAGACACTGAGGCTGCTGTGACCTCACAAGCACAGCCAGCAGCCAGGAGCCTGCCACTGGCCTACCAGGCACCCTGGCTGCTGTGACCTCACAAGCACAGCCAGCAGCCATGAGCCTGCCACTGGCCTAGGAGGCACTTAGGCTGCTGCGACCTCACGAGAACAGCCAGTAGGGAGCGCTGCACACTAAAGTATGAGGCAGAGAGGCTGCTGTGACGTCACAAGCACAGCCAGCAGCCAGGAGCCTGCCACTGTCCTAGGAGGCACTCAGGCCGCTGTGACCTCACAAGCACAACCAACGTCCATGAGCCTGCTACTGGTCTAGGAGGCACTCAGCCTGCTATGACCTCACAAGCACAGCCAGCAGCCATGAGCCTGCCACTGAACTACAAGGCGCTTAGGCTTCTGTGACCTCCCAAGCACAGCCAGCAGCCTGGAGCCTGCCACTGTCCTAGGAGGCACTGAGGCTGCTTTGACGTCACAAGCACAGGCAGCAACCATGAGCCTGACACTGCCCTATGAGGCACTCAGGCTGCTGTGACCTCACAAGCACAGCCAGCAGCCATGAGCCTGCCACTGGCCTCGGAGGCACTCAGCCTGCAGTGACCTCACAAGCACAGCCATCAGCCATGAACCTGCTGCTGGCCTAGGAGGCACTCAGGCTGTTGTGACCTCACAAGAGCAGCCAGCAGCCATGAGCCTGCCACTGGCCTAGGAGGCACTCAGGCTGCTGTGACCTCACAAGCACAGTCAGCAGCCGTGAGCCTGCCACTGGCCACGGAGACACTGAGGCTACTGTCACCTCAGAAACACAGTCAGCAGCCAGGAGCCTGCCACTGGCCTAGGAGGCACTCAGGCTGCTGTGACCTCACAAGCACAGCCAGCAGCAGGCGTTGCATATTAACCTATGAGGCACTGAGGCTGCTGTGACCTCACAAGCACAGGAAGCAGCCAGGAGCCTGCCACTGGCCTCGGAGGCACTCAGGCTGCTGTGACCTCACCAGCAAAGCCAGCAGTGGGCGCTGCACATTAACGTATGAGGCACTGAGGCTGCTGTGACCTCACAAGCACAGCCAACAGCCAGGAGCCTGCCACTGGCCTAGAAGGCACTCAGGCTGCTGTGGGCTCACAAGTACAGCCAACAGCCATGAGGCTGCCACTGGCCTAGGAGGTGTTGAGGCTGCTGTGACCTCACAAGCACAGTCAGCAGCCGTGAGCCTGCCACTGGCCACGGAGACACTGAGGCTGCTGTGACCTCACAAGCACAGTCAGCAGCCAGGAGCCTGCCACTGGCCTAGGAGGCACTCAGCCCGCTGTGACCTCACAAGCACAGGGGGCGCTGCACACTAACATCTGAGGCACTGAGGATGCTGTGACCTCACAAGCACTGCCCTCAGCCAGGAGCCTGCCAGTGGCCTACCAGGCATTCAGGCTTCTGTGACCTCACAAGCACAGCCAGGAGCCAGGAGCCTGCCACTGGCCTAGGGACACTGAGGCTGCTGTGACCTCACAATCACAGGTAGCAGCCATGAGCCTGCCACTGGCCTAGGAGACACTGAGGCTGCTGTGACCTCACAAGCACAGCCAGCAGCCATGAGACTGCCACTGACCTCGGAGGCACTGAGTCTGCTGTGACCTCACAAGCACAGCCAGCAGCCATGAGCCTGCCACTTGCCTCAGAGGCACTGAGGCTGCTGTGACCTCACAAGCACAGCCAGCAGCCAGGAGCCTGCCACTGGCCTAGGCCGTACTCAGGCTGCTGTGACCTCACAAGCACAGTCAGCAGCCAGGAGCCTGCCACTGGCCTCGGAGGCACTCAGGCTGCTGTGACCTCACTAGAACAGACAGCAGCCAGGAGCCTGGCACTGGCCTAGGAGGCACTCAGGCTGCTGTGACCTCACAAGCACAGCCAGCAGCCAGGAGCCTGCCACTGGCCTAGGAGGTGGTGATTCTGCTGTGACGTCACAAGCACAGCCAGCAGCCAGGAGCCTGTCACTGGCCTAGGAGGCACTGAGGCTGCAGTGACCTCACAAGCACACCCAGCAGGCAGGAGCCTGCCACTGGCCTAGGAGGCACTGAGGCTACTGTGGCCTCACAAGCACAGGAAGCAGCCATGAGCCTGTCGTTGGACTAGGAGGCACTCAGGCTGCTGTGACCTCACAAGCACAGCCAGCAGCCATGAGCCTGCCACTGGCCTAGGAGGCACTCCGGCAGCTGTGACCTCACAAGCACAGTCAGCAGGAGGGACGGCACAGTTAATTATGAGGCACTGAGGCTGCTGTGACCTCACAAGCACAGCCAGCAACCAGGAGCCTGCCACTGGCCTAGAAGGCACTCAGGCTGCTGTGAGCTCACAAGTACAGCCAACAGCCATGAGGCTGCCACTGGCCTAGGAGGTGTTGAGGCTGCTGTGACCTCACAAGCACAGTCAGCAGCCGTGAGCCTGCCACTGGCCACGGAGACACTGAGGCTGCTGTCACCTCAGAAACACAGTCAGCAGCCAGGAGCCTGCCACTGGCCTAGGAGGCACTCAGGCTGCTGTGACCTCACAACCACAGCCAGGAGCCAGAAGCCTGCCACTGGCCTAGGGACACTGAGGCTGCTGTGACCTCACAATCACAGGTAGCAGCCATGAGCCTGCCACTGGCCTAGGAGACACTGAGGCTGCTGTGACCTCCCAAGCACAGCCAGCAGCCTGGAGCCTGCCACTGTCCTAGGAGGCACTGAGGCTGCTTTGACGTCACAAGCACAGGCAGCAACCATGAGCCTGACACTGCCCTATGAGGCACTCAGGCTGCTGTGACCTCACAAGCACAGTCAGCAGCCAGGAGCCTGCCACTGGCCTCGGAGGCACTCAGGCTGCTGTGACCTCACTAGCACAGACAGCAGCCAGGAGCCTGGCACTGGCCTAGGAGGCACTCAGGCTGCTGTGACCTCACAAGCACAGCCAGCAGCCAGGAGCCTGCCACTGGCCTAGGAGGTGGTGAGTCTGCTGTGACCTCACAAGCACAGCCAGCAGGCAGGAGCCTGCCACTGTCCTAGGAGGCACTGAGGCTGCAGTGACCTCACAAGCACACCCAGCAGGCAGGAGCCTGCCACTGGCCTAGGAGGCACTGAGGCTACTGTGGCCTCACAAGTACAGGAAGCAGCCAGGAGCCTGTCGTTGGACTAGGAGGCACTGAGGCTGCTGTGACCTCACAAGCACAGCCAGCAGCCATGAGCCTGCCACTGGCCTAGGAGGCACTCCGGCAGCTGTGACCTCACAAGCACAGTCAGCAGGAGGGACGGCACAGTTAATTATGAGGCACTGAGGCTGCTGTGACCTCACAAGCACAGCCAGCAGCCAGGAGCCTGCCACTGGCCTAGAAGGCACTCAGGCTGCTGTGAGCTCACAAGTACAGCCAACAGCCATGAGGCTGCCACTGGCCTAGGAGGCACTCAGGCTGCTGTGACCTCACAAGCACAGTCAGCAGCCGTGAGCCTGCCACTGGCCACGGAGACACTGAGGCTGCTGTCACCTCAGAAACACAGTCAGCAGCCATGAGCCTGCCACTGGCCTAGGAGGCACTCAGGCTGCTGTGACCTCACAAGCACAGCCAGCAGGGGCCGCTGCACACTAACACCTGAGGCACTGAGGATGCTGTGACCTCACAAGCACAGCCCTCAGCCAGTAGCCTGCCAGTGGCCTACCAGGCATTCAGGCTTCTGTGACCTCACAAGCACAGCCAGGAGCCAGAAGCCTGCCACTGGCCTAGGAGACACTGAGGCTGCTGTGACCTCACAAGCACAGCCAGCAGCCAGGAGCCTGCTACTGGCCTACCAGGCACCCTGGCTGCTGTGACCTCACAAGCACAGCCAGCAGCCATGAGCCTGCCACTGGCCTAGGAGACACTCAGCCTGCTCTGACCTCACAAGCACAGCCAGCAGCCATGAGACTGCCACTGACCTCGCAGGCACTGAGTATGCTGTGACCTCACAAGCACAGCCAGCAGCCAGGAGCCTGCCACTGGCCTAGGAGGCACTCAGGCTGCTGTGACCTCACAAGCACAGCCAGCAGCCATGAGCCTGCCACTGGCCTAGGAGGCACTCAGGCTGCTGTGACCTCACAAGCACAGCCAGCAGCCATGAGCCTGCCACTGGCCTAGGAGGCACTCAGGCTGCTGTGACCTCACAAGCACAGCCAGCAGCCAGGAGCCTGCCACTGGCCTAGGAGGCACTCAGGCCGCTGTGACCTCACAAGCACAACCAACGTCCATGAGCCTGCTACTGGTCTAGGAGGCACTCAGCCTTCTATGACCTCACAAGCACAGCCAACAGCCATGAGCCTGCCACTGGCCTCGGAGTCACTGAGGCTGCTGTGACCTCACAAGCACAGCCAGCAGCCAGCAGCCTGCCGCTGGCCTAGGAGGCACTCCGGCAGCTGTGACCTCACAAGCACAGCCAGCAGCCAGGAGCCTGCCACTGGCCTCGGAGGCACTGAGGCTGCTGTGACCTCACAAGCACAGCCAGCAGCCGTGAGCCTGCCACTGGCCACGGAGACACTGAGGCTGCTGTGACCTCACAAGCACAGTCAGCAGCCAGGAGCCTGCCACTGGCCTAGGAGGCACTCAGGCTGCTGTGACCTCACAAGCACAGCCAGCAGCAGGCGTTGCATATTAACCTATGAGGCACTGAGGCTGCTGTGACCTCACAAGCACAGGAAGCAGCCAGGAGCCTGCCACTGGCCTCGGAGGCGCTCAGGCTGCTGTGACCTCACAAGCAGAGCCAGCAGTGGGCGCTGCACATTAACGTATGAGGCACTCAGGCTGCTGTGACCTCACAAGCACAGCCAGCAGCCAGGAGCCTGCCACTGGCCTAGAAGGCACTCAGGCTGCTGTGAGCTCACAAGTACAGCCAACAGCCATGAGGCTGCCACTGGCCTAGGAGGTGTTGAGGCTGCTGTGACCTCACAAGCACAGTCAGCAGCCGTGAGCCTGCCACTGGCCACGGAGACACTGAGGCTGCTGTCACCTCAGAAACACAGTCAGCAGCCAGGAGCCTGCCACTGGCCTAGGAGGCACTCAGGCTGCTGTGACCTCACAAGCACAGCCAGCAGGGGGCGCTGCACACTAACATCTGAGGCACTGAGGATGCTGTGACCTCAAAAGCACTGCCCTCAGCCAGGAGCCTGCCAGTGGCCTACCAGGCATTCAGGCTTCTGTGACCTCACAAGCACAGCCAGGAGCCAGGAGCCTGCCACTGGCCTAGGGACACTGAGGCTGCTGTGACCTC
This sequence comes from Dromaius novaehollandiae, assembly GCF_036370855.1. Classification (NCBI taxonomy): domain Eukaryota; kingdom Metazoa; phylum Chordata; class Aves; order Casuariiformes; family Dromaiidae; genus Dromaius; species Dromaius novaehollandiae. The sequence goes on along the minus strand of NC_088113.1, from coordinate 1,445,359 downwards.
ACAATCACAGGTAGCAACCATGAGCCTGCCACTGGCCTAGGAGACACTGAGGCTGCTGTGACCTCACAAGCACAGCCAGCAGCCAGGAGCCTGCCACTGGCCTAGGAGGCACTCAGGCTGCTGTGACCTCCCAAGCACAGCCAGCAGCCTGGAGCCTGCCACTGGCCTAGGAGGCACTTAGTCTGCAGTCACGCCACAAGCGCAGCCAGCAGGGGGCACTGGACACTAACCTCGGTGGCACTGAGGCTGATGTGACATCACAAGCACAGCCAGCAGCCATGAGCCTGGCACTGGCAGAGGATTCACTGACGCTGCTGTGACCTCACAAGCACAGCCAGCAGTCAGGAGCATGGCACTGGCCTCGGGGGCACTGAGTCTGCTGTGACCTCACAAGCACAGCCAGCAGCCAGGAGCCTGCCACTGGCCTCGGAGGCACTCAGGCTGCTGTGACCTCACAAGCACAGCCAGCAGCCATGAGACTGCCACTGGCCTAGGAGGCACTCAGGCTGCTGTGACCTCACAAGCACAGCCAGCAGCCAGGAGCCTGGCACTGGCCTCGGAGGCACTGAGGCTGCTGTGACCTCATAAGCACAGCCAGTAGGGGGAGCTGGACACTAGACTATGAGACACTGAGGCTGCTGTGACCTCACAAGCACAGCCAGCAGCCAGGAGCTTGCCACTGGCCTAGGAGGCACTGAGGCTGCTGTGACCTCACAAGCACAGAGAGCAGCCAGGAGCCTGCCGCTGGCCTAGGAGGCACTGAGGCTGCTGTGACCTCACAAGCACAGCCAGCAGCCAGGAGCCTGTCACTGGCCTAGGAGGCACTGAGGCTGCTGTGACCTCACAAGCACAGAGAGCAGCCAGGAGCCTGCCACTGTCCTAGGAGGCACTGAGGCTGCTTTGACGACACAAGCACAGCCAGCAGCCAGGAGCCTGACACTGGCCTAGGAGGCACTGAGGCTGCTGTGACCTCACAAGCACAGCCAGCAGCCATGAGCGTGCCACTGGCCTAGGAGGCACTCAGGCTGCTGTGACCTCACAAGCACAGCCAGCAGCCATGAGCCTGCCACTGGCCTAGGAGGCACTCAGGCCGCTGTGACCTCACAAGCACAGCCAGCAGCCATGAGCCTGCCACTGGCCTAGGAGGCACTCAGGATGCTGCGACCTCACGAGAACAGCCAGTAGGGAGCGCTGCACACTAAAGTATGAGGCAGAGAGGCTGCTGTGACGTCACAAGCACAGCCAGCAGCCAGGAGCCTGCCACTGTCCTAGGAGGCACTCAGGCCGCTGTGACCTCACAAGCACAACCAACGTCCATGAGCCTGCTACTGGTCTAGGAGACACTCAGCCTGCTATGACCTCACAAGCACAGCCAGCAGCCATGAGCCTGCCACTGGCCTAGGAGGCACTCAGGCTGCTGTGACCTCACAAGAGCAGCCAGCAGCCAGCGGCCTGCCACTGGCCTAGGAGGCACTCAGGCAGCTGTGACCTCACAAGCACAGCCAGCAGCCAGGAGCCTGCCACTGGCCTCGGAGGCACTCAGGCTGCTGTGACCTCACAAGCACAGCCAGCAGCCATGAACCTGGTGCTGGCCTCGGAGGCACTCAGGCTGTTGTGACCTCACAAGCACAGCCAGCAGCCATGAGCCTGCCACTGGCCTCGGAGGCACTCAGGCTGCTGTGACCTCACAAGCACAGTCAGCAGCCGTGAGCCTGCCACTGGCCACGGAGACACTGAGGCTGCTGTGACCTCACAAGCACAGTCAGCAGCCAGGAGCCTGCCACTGGCCTAGGAGGCACTCAGGCTGCTGTGACCTCACAAGCACAGCCAGCAGGGGGCGCTGCACACTAACATCTGAGGCACTGAGGATGCTGTGACCTCACAAGCACTGCCCTCAGCCAGGAGCCTGCCAGTGGCCTACCAGGCATTCAGGCTTCTGTGACCTCACAAGCACAGCCAGGAGCCAGGAGCCTGCCACTGGCCTAGGGACACTGAGGCTGCTGTGACCTCACAATCACAGGTAGCAGCCATGAGCCTGCCACTGGCCTAGGAGACACTGAGGCTGATGTGACCTCACAAGCACAGCCAGCAGCCATGAGACTGCCACTGACCTCGGAGGCACTGAGTCTGCTGTGACCTCACAAGCACAGCCAGCAGCCATGAGCCTGCCACTTGCCTCAGAGGCACTGAGGCTGCTGTGACCTCACAAGCACAGCCAGCAGCCAGGAGCCTGCCACTGGCCTAGGCCATACTCAGGCTGCTGTGACCTCACAAGCACAGTCAGCAGCCAGGAGCCTGGCACTGGCCTCGGAGGCACTGAGTCTGCTGTGACGTCACAAGCACAGCCAGCAGGGCGCGCTGTAGAATAACCTATGAGGCACTGAGTCTGCTGTGACCTCATAAGCAGAGCCAGTACGGGGAGCTGGACACTAGACTATGAGACACTGAGGCTGCTGTGACGTCACAAGCACAGCCAGCAGTCATGAGCCTGACACTGGCCTCGGAGGCACTGAGGCTGCTGTGACCTCACAAGCACAGCCAGCAGCCAGGAGCTTGCCACTGGCCTAGGAGGCACTGAGGCTGCTGTGACCTCACAAGCACAGAGAGCAGCCAGGAGCCTGCCGCTGGCCTAGGAGGCACTGAGGCTGCTGTGACCTCACAAGCACAGCCAGCAGCCATGAGCCTGTCACTGGCCTAGGAGGCACTGAGGCTGCTGTGACCTCACAAGCACAGAGAGCAGCCAGGAGCCTGCCACTGTCCTAGGAGGCACTGAGGCTGCTTTGACGTCACAAGCACAGCCAGCAGCCAGGAGCCTGACACTGGCCTAGGAGGCACTCAGGCTGCTATGACCTCACAAGCACAGCCAGCAGGCATGAGCCTGCCACTGGCCTAGGAGGCACTCAGGCTGCTGTGACCTCACAAGCACAGCCAGCAGCCAGGAGCCTGCCACTGGCCTAGGAGGCACTCAGGCCGCTGTGACCTCACAAGCACAGCCAGCAGCCAGGAGCCTGCCACTGGCCTAGGAGGCACTTAGGCTGCTGCGACCTCACGAGAACAGCCAGTAGGGAGCGCTGCACACTAAAGTATGAGGCAGAGAGGCTGCTGTGACGTCACAAGCACAGCCAGCAGCCAGGAGCCTGCCACTGGCCTAGGAGGCACTCAGGCCGCTGTGACCTCACAAGCACAACCAACGTCCATGAGCCTGCTACTGGTCTAGGAGGCACTCAGCCTGCTATGACCTCACAAGCACAGCCAGCAGCCATGAGCCTGCCACTGGCCTAGGAGGCACTCAGGCTGCTGTGACGTCACAAGAGCAGCCAGCAGCCAGCGGCCTGCCACTGGCCTAGGAGGCACTCAGGCAGCTGTGACCTCACAAGCACAGCCAGCAGCCAGGAGCCTGCCACTGGCCTCGGAGGCACTGAGTATACTGTTACCTCACAAGCACAGCCAGCAGCCATGAGCCTGCCACTGGCCTAGGAGGCACTCAGGCTGCTGTGACCTCACAAGCACAGCCAACAGCCATGAACCTGCTGCTGGCCTAGGAGACACTGAGGCTGCTGTCACCTCAGAAACACAGTCAGCAGCCAGGAGGCTGCCACTGGCCTAGGAGGCGCTCAGGCTGCTGTGACCTCACCAGCAAAGCCAGCAGTGGGCGCTGCACATTAACGTATGAGGCACTGAGGCTGCTGTGACCTCACAAGCACAGCCAACAGCCAGGAGCCTGCCACTGGCCTAGAAGGCACGCAGGCTGCTGTGGGCTCACAAGTACAGCCAACAGCCATGAGGCTGCCACTGGCCTAGGAGGTGTTGAGGCTGCTGTGACCTCACAAGCACAGTCAGCAGCCGTGAGCCTGCCACTGGCCACGGAGACACTGAGGCTGCTGTGACCTCACAAGCACAGTCAGCAGCCAGGAGCCTGCCACTGGCCTAGGAGGCACTCAGGCTGCTGTGACCTCACAAGCACAGCCAGCAGGGGGCGCTGCACACTAACATCTGAGGCACTGAGGATGCTGTGACCTCACAAGCACAGCCAGGAGCCTGCCACTGGCCTAGGGACACTGAGGCTGCTGTGACCTCACAATCACAGGTAGCAACCATGAGCCTGCCACTGGCCTAGGAGACACTGAGGCTGCTGTGACCTCACAAGCACAGCCAGCAGCCATGAGCATGGCACTGGCCTAGGGGGCACTCAGACTGCTGTGACCTCCCAAGCACAGCCAGCAGCCTGGAGCCTGCCACTGGCCTAGGAGGCACTTAATCTGCAGTCACGTCACAAGCGCAGCCAGCAGGGGGCACTGGACACTAACCTCGGTGGCACTGAGGCTGATGTGACATCACAAGCACAGCCAGCAGCCATGAGCCTGGCACTGGCAGAGGATTCACTGACGCTGCTGTGACCTCACAAGCACAGCCAGCAGCCAGGAGCATGGCACTGGCCTCGGGGGCACTGAGTCTGCTGTGACCTCACAAGCACAGCCAGCAGCCATGAGCCTGCCACTGGCCTCGGAGGCACTCAGGCTGCTGTGACCTCACAAGCACAGCCAGCAGCCAGGAGCCTGCCACTGGCCTCGGAGGCACTCAGGCTGCTGTGACCTCACAAGCACAGCCAGCAGCCAGGAGCCTGCCACTGGCCTCGGAGGCACTGAGTCTGCTGTGACCTCACAAGCACAGCCAGTAGAGGGAGCTGGACACTACACTATGAGACACTGAGGCTGCTGTGACGTCACAAGCACAGCCAGCAGTCATGAGCCTGACACTGGCCTCGGAGGCACTCAGGCTGCTGTGACCTCACAAGCACAGCCAGCAGCCAGGAGCTTGCCACTGGCCTAGGAGGCACTGAGGCTGCTGTAACCTCACAAGCACAGAGAGCAGCCAGGAGCCTGCCGCTGGCCTAGGAGGCACTGAGGCTGCTCTGACCTCACAAGCACAGCCAGCAGCCAGGAGCCTGTCACTGGCCTAGGAGGCACTGAGGCTGCTGTGACCTCACAAGCACAGAGAGCAGCCAGGAGCCTGCCACTGTCCTAGGAGGCATTGAGGCTGCTTTGACGTCACAAGCACAGGCAGCAGCCAGGAGCCTGACACTGCCCTATGAGGCACTCAGGCTGCTGTGATCTCAGAAGCACAGCCAGCAGCCATGAGCCTGCCACTGGCCTAGGAGGCACTGAGGCTGCTGCGACCTCACGAGAACAGCCAGTAGGGAGCGCTGCACACTAAAGTATGAGGCAGAGAGGCTGCTGTGACGTCACAAGCACAGCCAGCAGCCATGAGCCTGCCACTGGCCTAGGAGGCACTCAGGCCGCTGTGACCTCACAAGCACAACCAACGTCCATGAGCCTGCCACTGGCCTAGGAGGCACTCAGGCTGCTGTGACCTCACAAGCACAGCCAGCAGCAGGCGTTGCATATTAACCTATGAGGCACTGAGGCTGCTTTGACCTCACAAGCACAGGAAGCAGCCAGGAGCCTGCCACTGGCCTCGGAGGCGCTCAGGCTGCTGTGACCTCACAAGCAAAGCCAGCAGTGGGCGCTGCACATTAACGTATGAGGCACTCAGGCTGCTGTGACCTCACAAGCACAGCCAACAGCCAGGAGCCTGCCACTGGCCTAGAAGGCACTCAGGCTGCTGTGGGCTCACAAGTACAGCCAACAGCCATGAGGCTGCCAGTGGCCTAGGAGGTGTTGAGGCTGCTGTGACCTCACAAGCACAGACAGCAGCCGTGAGCCTGCCACTGGCCACGGAGACACTGAGGCTGCTGTCACCTCAGAAACACAGTCAGCAGCCAGGAGCCTGCCACTGGCCTAGGAGGCACTCAGGCTGCTGTGACCTCACAAGCACAAGGGGCGCTGCACACTAACATCTGAGGCACTGAGGATGCTGTGACCTCACAAGCACTGCCCTCAGCCAGGAGCCTGCCAGTGGCCTACCAGGCATTCAGGCTTCTGTGACCTCACAAGCACAGCCAGGAGCCAGGAGCCTGCCACTGGCCTAGGGACACTGAGGCTGCTGTGACGTCACAAGCACAGCCAGCAGCCAGGAGCCTGCCACTGGCCTAGGAGGCACTCAGGCCGCTGTGACCTCACAAGCACAAACAATGTCCATGAGCCTGCTACTGGTCTAGGAGGCACTCAGGCTGCTATGACCTCACAAGCACAGCCAGCAGCCATGAGCCTGCCACTGAACTACAAGGCGCTCAGGCTTCTGTGACCTCACAAGCACAGCCAGCAGTCATGAGCCTGCCACTGGCCTCGGAGGCACTGAGGCTGCTGTGACCTCAGAAGCACAGCCAGCAGCCAGCAGCCTGCCACTGGCCTAGGAGGCACTCAGGCAGCTGTGACCGCACAAGCACAGCCAGCAGCCAGGAGCCTGCCACTGGCCTCGGAGGCACTGAGTATACTGTTACCTCACAAGCACAGCCAGCAGCCATGAGCCTGCCACTGGCCTAGGAGGCACTCAGGCTGCTGTGACCTCACAAGAGCAGCCAGCAGCCATGAGCCTGCCACTGGCCTAGGAGGCACTCAGGCTGCTGTGACCTCACAAGCACAGCCAGCAGCCGTGAGCCTGCCACTGGCCACGGAGACACTGAGGCTGCTGTCACCTCAGAAACACAGTCAGCAGCCAGGAGCCTGCCACTGGCCTAGGAGGCACTCAGGCTGCTGTGACCTCACAAGCACAGCCAGCAGCAGGCGTTGCATATTAACCTATGAGGCACTCAGGCTGCTGTGACCTCACAAGCACAGGAAGCAGCCAGGAGCCTGCCACTGGCCTCGGAGGCGCTCAGGCTGCTGTGACCTCACAAGCAAAGCCAGCAGTGGGCGCTGCACATTAACGTATGAGGCACTCAGGCTGCTGTGACCTCACAAGCACAGCCAGCAGCCAGGAGCCTGCCACTGGCCTAGAAGGCACTCAGGCTGCTGTGGGCTCACAAGTACAGCCAACAGCCATGAGGCTGCCACTGGCCTAGGAGGTGTTGAGGCTGCTGTGACCTCACAAGCACAGTCAGCAGCCGTGAGCCTGCCACTGGCCACGGAGACACTGAGGCTGCTGTGACCTCACAAGCACAGCCAGCAGGGGGCGCTGCACACTAACATCTGAGGCACTGAGGATGCTGTGACCTCACAAGCACTGCCCTCAGCCAGGAGCCTGCCAGTGGCCTACCAGGCATTCAGGCTTCTGTGACCTCACAAGCACAGCCAGGAGCCTGCCACTGGCCTAGGGACACTGAGGCTGCTGTGACCTCACAATCACAGGTAGCAACCATGAGCCTGCCACTGGCCTAGGAGACACTGAGGCTGCTGTGACCTCACAAGCACAGCCAGCAGCCATGAGCATGGCACTGGCCTAGGGGGCACTCAGACTGCTGTGACCTCCCAAGCACAGCCAGCAGCCTGGAGCCTGCCACTGGCCTAGGAGGCACTTAATCTGCAGTCACGTCACAAGCGCAGCCAGCAGGGGGCACTGGACACTAACCTCGGTGGCACTGAGGCTGATGTGACATCACAAGCACAGCCAGCAGCCATGAGCCTGGCACTGGCAGAGGATTCACTGACGCTGCTGTGACCTCACAAGCACAGCCAGCAGCCAGGAGCATGGCACTGGCCTCGGGGGCACTGAGTCTGCTGTGACCTCACAAGCACAGCCAGCAGCCAGGAGCCTGCCACTGGCCTCGGAGGCACTCAGGCTGCTGTGACCTCACAAGCACAGCCAGCAGCCAGGAGCCTGCCACTGGCCTCGGAGGCACTCAGGCTGCTGTGACCTCACAAGCACAGCCAGCAGCCAGGAGCCTGCCACTGGCCTCGGAGGCACTGAGTCTGCTGTGACGTCACAAGCACAGCCAGTAGGGGGAGCTGGACACTACACTATGAGACACTGAGGCTGCTGTGACGTCACAAGCACAGCCAGCAGTCATGAGCCTGACACTGGCCTCGGAGGCACTCAGGCTGCTGTGACCTCACAAGCACAGCCAGCAGCCAGGAGCTTGCCACTGGCCTAGGAGGCACTGAGGCTGCTGTAACCTCACAAGCACAGAGAGCAGCCAGGAGCCTGCCGCTGGCCTAGGAGGCACTGAGGCTGCTGTGACCTCACAAGCACAGCCAGCAGCCAGGAGCCTGTCACTGGCCTAGGAGGCACTGAGGCTGCTGTGACCTCACAAGCACAGCCAGCAGCCAGGAGCCTGCCACTGTCCTAGGAGGCACTGAGGCTGCTATGACCTCACAAGCACAGCCAGCAGCGATGAGACTGCCACTGACCTCGGAGGCACTGAGAATGCTGTGACCTCACAAGCACAGAGAGCAGCCAGGAGCCTGCCACTGGCCTAGGAGACACTCAGCCTGCTATGACCTCACAAGCACAGCCAGCAGCGATGAGACTGCCACTGACCTCGGAGGCACTGAGAATGCTGTGACCTCACAAGCACAGCAAGCAGCCATGAGCCTGCCACTGGCCTAGGAGGCACTGAGGCTGCTTTGACGTCACAAGCACAGGCAGCAGCCATGAGCCTGACACTGCCCTATGAGGCACTCAGGCTGCTGTGATCTCAGAAGCACAGCCAGCAGCCATGAGCCTGGCACTGGCCTAGGAGGCACTGAGGCTGCTGCGACCTCACGAGAACAGCCAGTAGGGAGCGCTGCACACTAAAGTATGAGGCAGAGAGGCTGCTGTGACGTCACAAGCACAGCCAGCAGCCATGAGCCTGCCACTGGCCTAGGAGGCACTCAGGCCGCTGTGACCTCACAAGCACAACCAACGTCCATGAGCCTGCCACTGGCCTAGGAGGCACTCAGGCTGCTGTGACCTCACAAGCACAGCCAGCAGCAGGCGTTGCATATTAACCTATGAGGCACTGAGGCTGCTGTGACCTCACAAGCACAGGAAGCAGCCAGGAGCCTGCCACTGGCCTCGGAGGCGCTCAGGCTGCTGTGACCTCACAAGCAAAGCCAGCAGTGGGCGCTGCACATTAACGTATGAGGCACTCAGGCTGCTGTGACCTCACAAGCACAGCCAACAGCCAGGAGCCTGGCACTGGCCTAGAAGGCACTCAGGCTGCTGTGACCTCACAAGCACAGCCAGCAGCCAGGAGCCTGGCACTGGCCTCGGAGGCACTGAGGCTGCTGTGACCTCATAAGCACAGCCAGTAGGGGGAGCTGGACACTAGACTATGAGACACTGAGGCTGCTGTGACGTCACAAGCACAGCCAGCAGTCATGAGCCTGACACTGGCCTCGGAGGCACTGAGGCTGCTGTGACCTCACAAGCACAGCCAGCAGCCAGGAGCTTGCCACTGGCCTAGGAGGCACTGAGGCTGCTGTGACCTCACAAGCACAGAGAGCAGCCAGGAGCCTGCCACTGTCCTAGGAGGCACTGAGGCTGCTTTGACGACACAAGCACAGCCAGCAGCCAGGAGCCTGACACTGGCCTAGGAGTCACTCAGGCTGCTATGACCTCACAAGCACAGCCAGAAGCCATGAGCGTGCCACTGGCCTAGGAGGCACTCAGGCTGCTGTGACCTCACAAGCACAGCCAGCAGCCAGGAGCCTGCCACTGGCCTAGGAGGCACTCAGGCCGCTGTGACCTCACAAGCACAGCCAGCAGCCAGGAGCCTGCCACTGGCCTAGGAGGCACTCAGGATGCTGCGACCTCACGAGAACAGCCAGTAGGGAGCGCTGCACACTAAAGTATGAGGCAGAGAGGCTGCTGTGACGTCACAAGCACAGCCAGCAGCCAGGAGCCTGCCACTGTCCTAGGAGGCACTCAGGCCGCTGTGACCTCACAAGCACAACCAACGTCCATGAGCCTGCTACTGGTCTAGGAGGCACTCAGCCTGCTATGACCTCACAAGCACAGCCAGCAGCCATGAGCCTGCCACTGGCCTAGGAGGCACTCAGGCTGCTGTGACCTCACAAGAGCAGCCAGCAGCCAGCGGCCTGCCACTGGCCTAGGAGGCACTCAGGCAGCTGTGACCTCACAAGCACAGCCAGCAGCCAGGAGCCTGCCACTGGCCTCGGAGGCACTGAGTATACTGTTACCTCACAAGCACAGCCAGCAGCCATGAGCCTGCCACTGGCCTAGGAGGCACTCAGGCTGCTGTGACCTCACAAGCACAGCCAACAGCCATGAACCTGCTGCTGGCCTCGGAGGCACTCAGGCTGTTGTGACCTCACAAGCACAGCCAGCAGCCATGAGCCTGCCACTGGCCTCGGATGCACTCAGGCTGCTGTGACCTCACAAGCACAGTCAGCAGCCGTGAGCCTGCCACTGGCCACGGAGACACTGAGGCTGCTGTCACCTCAGAAACACAGTCAGCAGCCAGGAGCCTGCCACTGGCCTCGGAGGCGCTCAGGCTGCTGTGACCTCAGAAGCACAGCCAGCAGTGGGCGCTGCACATTAACGTATGAGGCACTGAGGCTGCTGTGACCTCACAAGCACAGCCAACAGCCAGGAGCCTGCCACTGGCCTAGAAGGCACTCAGGCTGCTGTGGGCTCACAAGTACAGCCAACAGCCATGAGGCTGCCACTGGCCTAGGAGGTGTTGAGGCTGCTGTGACCTCACAAGCACAGTCAGCAGCCGTGAGCCTGCCACTGGCCACGGAGACACTGAGGCTGCTGTGACCTCACAAGCACAGTTAGCAGCCAGGAGCCTGCCACTGGCCTAGGAGGCACTCAGGCTGCTGTGACCTCACAAGCACAGCCAGCAGGGGGCGCTGCACACTAACATCTGAGGCACTGAGGATGCTGTGACCTCACAAGCACTGCCCTCAGCCAGGAGCCTGCCAGTGGCCTACCAGGCATTCAGGCTTCTGTGACCTCACAAGCACAGCCAGGAGCCAGGAGCCTGCCACTGGCCTAGGGACACTGAGGCTGCTGTGACCTCACAATCACAGGTAGCAGCCATGAGCCTGCCACTGGCCTAGGAGACACTGAGGCTGCTGTGACCTCACAAGCACAGCCAGCAGCCATGAGACTGCCACTGACCTCGGAGGCACTGAGTCTGCTGTGACCTCACAAGCACAGCCAGCAGCCATGAGCCTGCCACTTGCCTCAGAGGCACTGAGGCTGCTGTGACCTCACAAGCACAGCCAGCAGCCAGGAGCCTGCCACTGGCCTAGGCCGTACTCAGGCTGCTGTGACCTCACAAGCACAGTCAGCAGCCAGGAGCCTGGCACTGGCCTCGGAGGCACTGAGTCTGCTGTGACGTCACAAGCACAGCCAGCAGGGCGCGCTGTAGAATAACCTATGAGGCACTGAGTCTGCTGTGACCTCATAAGCACAGCCAGTACGGGGAGCTGGACACTAGACTATGAGACACTGAGGCTGCTGTGACGTCACAAGCACAGCCAGCAGTCATGAGCCTGACACTGGCCTCGGAGGCACTGAGTCTGCTGTGACCTCACAAGCACAGCCAGCAGCCATGAGCCTGCCACTTGCCTCAGAGGCACTGAGGCTGCTGTGACCTCACAAGCACAGCCAGCAGCCAGGAGCCTGCCACTGGCCTAGGCCGTACTCAGGCTGCTGTGACCTCACAAGCACAGTCAGCAGCCAGGAGCCTGGCACTGGCCTCGGAGGCACTGAGTCTGCTGTGACGTCACAAGCACAGCCAGCAGGGCGCGCTGTAGAATAACCTATGAGGCACTGAGTCTGCTGTGACCTCATAAGCACAGCCAGTACGGGGAGCTGGACACTAGACTATGAGGCACTGAGGCAGCTGTGACCTCACAAGCACAGCCAGCAGCCAGGAGCCTGCCACTGGCCTAGAAGGCACTCAGGCTGCTGTGGGCTCACAAGTACAGCCAACAGCCATGAGGCTGCCACTGGCCTAGGAGGTGTTGAGGCTGCTGTGACCTCACAAGCACAGTCAGCAGCCGTGAGCCTGCCACTGGCCACGGAGACACTGAGGCTGCTGTCACCTCAGAAACACAGTCAGCAGCCAGGAGCCTGCCACTGGCCTAGGAGGCACTGAGGCTGCTGTGACCTCACAAGCACAGCCAGCAGGGGTGCTGCACACTAACATCTGAGGCACTGAGGATGCTGTGACCTCACAAGCACTGCCCTCAGCCAGGAGCCTGCCAGTGGCCTACCAGGCATTCAGGCTTCTGTGACCTCACAAGCACAGCCAGGAGCCAGGAGCCTGCCACTGGCCTAGGGACACTGAGGCTGCTGTGACCTCACAATCACAGGTAGCAACCATGAGCCTGCCACTGGCCTAGGAGACACTGAGGCTGCTGTGACGTCACAAGCACAGCCAGCAGCCATGAGCATGGCACTGGCCTAGGGGGCACTCAGACTGCTGTGACCTCCCAAGCACAGCCAGCAGCCTGGAGCCTGCCACTGGCCTAGGAGGCACTTAATCTGCAGTCACGTCACAAGCGCAGCCAGCAGGGGGCACTGGACACTAACCTCGGTGGCACTGAGGCTGATGTGGCATCACAAGCACAGCCAGCAGCCATGAGCATGGCACTGTCCTAGGGGGCACTCAGACTGCTGTGACCTCACAAGCACAGCGAGCAGCAGGCGTTGCATATTAACCTATGAGGCACTGAGGCTGCTGTGACCTCACAAGCACAGGAAGCAGCCAGGAGCCTGCCACTGGCCTCGGAGGCGCTCAGGCTGCTGTGACCTCACAAGCAAAGCCAGCAGTGGGCGCTGCACTTTAACGTATGAGGCACTCAGGCTTCTGTGACCTCACAATCACAGGTAGCAGCCATGAGCCTGCCACTGGCCTAGGAGACACTGAGGCTGCTGTGACCTCACAAGCACAGCCAGCAGCCATGAGACTGCCACTGACCTCGGAGGCACTGAGTCTGCTGTGACCTCACAAGCACAGCCAGCAGCCATGAGCCTGCCACTTGCCTCAGAGGCACTGAGGCTGCTGTGACCTCACAAGCACAGCCAGCAGCCAGGAGCCTGCCACTGGCCTAGGCCGTACTCAGGCTGCTGTGACCTCACAAGCACAGTCAGCAGCCAGGAGCCTGGCACTGGCCTCGGAGGCACTGAGTCTGCTGTGACGTCACAAGCACAGCCAGCAGGGCGCGCTGTAGAATAACCTATGAGGCACTGAGTCTGCTGTGACCTCATAAGCACAGCCAGTACGGGGAGCTGGACACTAGACTATGAGACACTGAGGCTGCTGTGACGTCACAAGCACAGCCAGCAGTCATGAGCCTGACACTGGCCTCGGAGGCACTGAGGCTGCTGTGACCTCAGAAGCACAGCCAGCAGCCAGGAGCTTGCCACTGGCCTAGGAGGCACTGAGGCTGCTGTGACCTCACAAGCACAGAGAGCAGCCAGGAGCCTGCCGCTGGCCTAGGAGGCACTGAGGCTGCTTTGACCTCACAAGCACAGCCAGCAGCCATGAGCCTGTCACTGGCCTAGGAGGCACTGAGGCTGCTGTGACCTCACAAGCACAGAGAGCAGCCAGGAGCCTGCCACTGTCCTAGGAGGCACTGAGGCTGCTTTGACGTCACAAGCACAGCCAGCAGCCAGGAGCCTGACACTGGCCTAGGAGGCACTCAGGCTGCTATGACCTCACAAGCACAGCCAGCAGGCATGAGCCTGCCACTGGCCTAGGAGGCACTCAGGCCGCTGTGACCTCACAAGCACAGCCAGCAGCCATGAGCCTGCCACTGGCCTAGGAGGCACTTAGGCTGCTGCGACCTCACGAGAACAGCCAGTAGGGATCGCTGCACACTAAAGTATGAGGCAGAGAGGCTGCTGTGACGTCACAAGCACAGCCAGCAGCCAGGAGCCTGCCACTGGCCTAGGAGGCACTCAGGCCGCTGTGACCTCACAAGCACAACCAACGTCCATGAGCCTGCTACTGGTCTAGGAGGCACTCAGCCTGCTATGACCTCACAAGCACAGCCAGCAGCCATGAGCCTGCCACTGGCCTAGGAGGCACTCAGGCTGCTGTGACGTCACAAGAGCAGCCAGCAGCCAGCGGCCTGCCACTGGCCTAGGAGGCACTCAGGCAGCTGTGACCTCACAAGCACAGCCAGCAGCCAGGAGCCTGCCACTGGCCTCGGAGGCACTGAGTATACTGTTACCTCACAAGCACAGCCAGCAGCCATGAGCCTGCCACTGGCCTAGGAGGCACTCAGGCTGCTGTGACCTCACAAGCACAGCCAACAGCCATGAACCTGCTGCTGGCCTAGGAGACACTGAGGCTGCTGTCACCTCAGAAACACAGTCAGCAGCCAGGAGCCTGCCACTGGCCTAGGAGGCGCTCAGGCTGCTGTGACCTCACCAGCAAAGCCAGCAGTGAGCGCTGCACATTAACGTATGAGGCACTGAGGCTGCTGTGACCTCACAAGCACAGCCAACAGCCAGGAGCCTGCCACTGGCCTAGAAGGCACTCAGGCTGCTGTGGGCTCACAAGTACAGCCAACAGCCATGAGGCTGCCACTGGCCTAGGAGGTGTTGAGGCTGCTGTGACCTCACAAGCACAGTCAGCAGCCGTGAGCCTGCCACTGGCCACGGAGACACTGAGGCTGCTGTGACCTCACAAGCACAGTCAGCAGCCAGGAGCCTGCCACTGGCCTAGGAGGCACTCAGGCTGCTGTGACCTCACAAGCACAGCCAGCAGGGGGCGCTGCACACTAACATCTGAGGCACTGAGGATGCTGTGACCTCACAAGCACAGCCAGGAGCCTGCCACTGGCCTAGGGACACTGAGGCTGCTGTGACCTCACAATCACAGGTAGCAACCATGAGCCTGCCACTGGCCTAGGAGACACTGAGGCTGCTGTGACCTCACAAGCACAGCCAGCAGCCATGAGCATGGCACTGTCCTAGGGGGCACTCAGACTGCTGTGACCTCCCAAGCACAGCCAGCAGCCTGGAGCCTGCCACTGGCCTAGGAGGCACTTAATCTGCAGTCACGTCACAAGCGCAGCCAGCAGGGGGCACTGGACACTAACCTCGGTGGCACTGAGGCTGATGTGACATCACAAGCACAGCCAGCAGCCATGAGCCTGGCACTGGCAGAGGATTCACTGACGCTGCTGTGACCTCACAAGCACAGCCAGCAGCCAGGAGCATGGCACTGCCCTCGGGGGCACTGAGTCTGCTGTGACCTCACAAGCACAGCCAGCAGCCATGAGCCTGCCACTGGCCTCGGAGGCACTCAGGCTGCTGTGACCTCACAAGCACAGCCAGCAGCCATGAGCCTGCCACTGGCCTAGGAGGCACTCAGGCCGCTGTGACCTCACAAGCACAACCAACGTCCATGAGCCTGCCACTGGCCTAGGAGGCACTCAGGCTGCTGTGACCTCACAAGCACAGCCAGCAGCAGGCGTTGCATATTAACCTATGAGGCACTGAGGCTGCTGTGACCTCACAAGCACAGGAAGCAGCCAGGAGCCTGCCACTGGCCTCGGAGGCGCTCAGGCTGCTGTGACCTCACAAGCAAAGCCAGCAGTGGGCGCTGCACATTAACGTATGAGGCACTCAGGCTGCTGTGACCTCACAAGCACAGCCAACAGCCAGGAGCCTGCCACTGGCCTAGAAGGCACTCAGGCTGCTGTGGGCTCACAAGTACAGCCAACAGCCATGAGGCTGCCACTGGCCTAGGAGGTGTTGAGGCTGCTGTGACCTCACAAGCACAGTCAGCAGCCGTGAGCCTGCCACTGGCGACGGAGACACTGAGGCTGCTGTCACCTCAGAAACACAGTCAGCAGCCAGGAGCCTGCCACTGGCCTAGGAGGCACTCAGGCTGCTGTGACCTCACAAGCACAGCCAGCAGGGGGCGCTGCACACTAACATCTGAGGCACTGAGGATGCTGTGACCTCACAAGCACTGCCCTCAGCCAGGAGCCTGCCAGTGGCCTACCAGGCATTCAGGCTTCTGTGACCTCACAAGCACAGCCAGGAGCCAGGAGCCTGCCACTGGCCTAGGGACACTGAGGCTGCTGTGACGTCACAAGCACAGCCAGCAGCCAGGAGCCTGCCACTGGCCTAGGAGGCACTCAGGCCGCTGTGACCTCACAAGCACAAACAATGTCCATGAGCCTGCTACTGGTCTAGGAGGCACTCAGCCTGCTATGACCTCACAAGCACAGCCAGCAGCCATGAGCCTGCCACTGAACTACAAGGCGCTCAGGCTTCTGTGACCTCACAAGCACAGCCAGCAGTCATGAGCCTGCCACTGGCCTCGGAGGCACTGAGGCTGCTGTGACCTCAGAAGCACAGCCAGCAGCCATGAGCCTGCCACTGGCCTAGGAGGCACTCAGGCAGCTGTGACCGCACAAGCACAGCCAGCAGCCAGGAGCCTGCCACTGGCCTAGGAGGCACTCAGGCTGCTTTGACCTCACAAGAGCAGCCAGCAGCCATGAGACTGCCACTGGCCTAGTAGGCACTCAGGCTGCTGTGACCTCACAAGCACAGTCAGCAGCCGTGACCCTGCCACTGGCCACGGAGACACTGAGGCTGCTGTCACCTCAGAAACACAGTCAGCAGCCAGGAGCCTGCCACTGGCCTAGGAGGCACTCAGGCTGCTGTGACCTCACAAGCACAGCCAGCAGCAGGCGTTGCATATTAACCTATGAGGCACTCAGGCTGCTGTGACCTCACAAGCACAGGAAGCAGCCAGGAGCCTGCCACTGGCCTCGGAGGCACTCAGGCTGCTGTGACCTCACAAGCAAAGCCAGCAGTGGGCGCTGCACATTAACGTATGAGGCACTCAGGCTGCTGTGACCTCACAAGCACAGCCAGCAGCCAGGAGCCTGCCACTGGCCTAGAAGGCACTCAGGCTGCTGTGGGCTCACAAGTACAGCCAACAGCCATGAGGCTGCCACTGGCCTAGGAGGTGTTGAGGCTGCTGTGACCTCACAAGCACAGTCAGCAGCCGTGAGCCTGCCACTGGCCACGGAGACACTGAGGCTGCTGTCACCTCAGAAACACAGTCAGCAGCCAGGAGCCTGCCACTGGCCTAGGAGGCACTCAGGCTGCTGTGACCTCACAAGCACAGCCAGCAGGGGGCGCTGCACACTAACATCTGAGGCACTGAGGATGCTGTGACCTCACAAGCACTGCCCTCAGCCAGGAGCCTGCCAGTGGCCTACCAGGCATTCAGGCTTCTGTGACCTCACAAGCACAGCCAGGAGCCTGCCACTGGCCTAGGGACACTGAGGCTGCTGTGACCTCACAATCACAGGTAGCAACCATGAGCCTGCCACTGGCCTAGGAGACACTGAGGCTGCTGTGACCTCACAAGCACAGCCAGCAGCCATGAGCATGGCACTGTCCTAGGGGGCACTCAGACTGCTGTGACCTCACAAGCACAGCGAGCAGCAGGCGTTGCATATTAACCTATGAGGCACTGAGGCTGCTGTGACCTCACAAGCACAGGAAGCAGCCAGGAGCCTGCCACTGGCCTCGGAGGCGCTCAGGCTGCTGTGACCTCACAAGCAAAGCCAGCAGTGGGCGCTGCACTTTAACGTATGAGGCACTCAGGCTTCTGTGACCTCACAAGCACAGGAAGCAGCCATGAGCCTGCCACTGGCCTAGGAGACACTGAGGCTGCTGTGACCTCACAAGCACAGCCAGCAGCCATGAGCCTGCCACTGGCCTAGAAGACACTCAGGCTGCTGTGACCTCACAAGCACAGGGGGCGCTGCACACTAACATCTGAGGCACTGAGGCTGCTGTGACGTCACAAGCACAGCCAGCAGCCATGAGCCTGCCACTGGCCTAGGGACACTGAGGCTGCTGTGACCTCACAATCACAGGTAGCAGCCATGAGCCTGCCACTGGCCTAGGAGACACTGAGGCTGCTGTGACCTCACAAGCACAGCCAGCAGCCATGAGACTGCCACTGACCTCGGAGGCACTGAGTATGCTGTGACCTCACAAGCACAGCCAGCAGCCAGGAGCCTGCCACTTGCCTCAGAGGCACTGAGGCTGCTGTGACCTCACAAGCACAGCCAGCAGCCAGGAGCCTGCCACTGGCCTAGGCCGTACTCAGGCTGCTGTGACCTCACAAGCACAGTCAGCAGCCATGAGCCTGCCACTGGCCTAGTAGGCACTCAGGCTGCTGTGACCTCACTAGCACAGACAGCAGCCAGGAGCCTGGCACTGGCCTAGGAGGCACTCAGGCTGCTGTGACCTCACAAGCACAGCCAGCAGCCAGGAGCCTGCCACTGGCCTAGGAGGTGGTGAGTCTGCTGTGACCTCACAAGCACACCCAGCAGGCAGGAGCCTGCCACTGTCCTAGGAGGCACTGAGGCTACTGTGGCCTCACAAGCACAGGAAGCAGCCAGGAGCCTGCCACTGGCCTAGGAGGCACTCAGGCTGCTGTGACCTCACAAGCACAGCCAGCAGCCATGAGCCTGCCACTGGCCTAGGAGGCACTCCGGCAGCTGTGACCTCACAAGCACAGTCAGCAGGAGGGACTGCACAGTTAATTATGAGGCACTGAGGCTGCTGTGACCTCACAAGCACAGCCAGCAGCCAGGAGCCTGCCACTGGCCTAGAAGGCACTCAGGCTGCTGTGAGCTCACAAGTACAGCCAACAGCCATGAGGCTGTCACTGGCCTAGGAGGTGTTGAGGCTGCTGTGACCTCACAAGCACAGTCAGCAGCTGTGAGCCTGCCACTGGCCACGGAGACACTGAGGCTGCTGTCACCTCAGAAACACAGTCAGCAGCCATGAGCCTGCCACTAGCCTAGGAGGCACTCAGGCAGCAGTGACCGCACAAGCACAGCCAGCAGCCAGGAGCCTGCCACTGGCCTCGGAGGCACTGAGTATACTGTGACCTCACAAGAGCAGCCAGCAGCCATGAGCCTGCCACTGGCCTAGGAGGCACTCAGGCTGCTGTGACCTCACAAGCACAGTCAGCAGCCGTGAGCCTGCCACTGGCCACGGAGACACTGAGGCTACTGTCACCTCAGAAACACAGTCAGCAGCCAGGAGCCTGCCACTGGCCTAGGAGGCACTCAGGCTGCTGTGACCTCACAAGCACAGCCAGCAGCAGGCTTTGCATATTAACCTATGAGGCACTGAGGCTGCTGTGACCTCACAAGCACAGCCAGCAGCCAGGAGCCTGCCACTGGCCTCGGAGGCTCTCAGGCTGCTGTGACCTCACAAGCAAAGCCAGCAGTGGGCGCTGCACATTAACGTATGAGGCACTGAGGCTGCTGTGACGTCACAAGCACAGCCAGCAGCCAGGAGCCTGCCACTGGCCTAGAAGGCACTCAGGCTGCTGTGGGCTCACAAGTACAGCCAACAGCCATGAGGCTGCCACTGGCCTAGGAGGTGTTGAGGCTGCTGTGACCTCACAAGCACAGTCAGCAGCCGTGAGCCTGCCACTGGCCACGGAGACACTGAGGCTGCTGTCACCTCAGAAACACAGTCAGCAGCCATGAGCCTGCCACTGGCCTAGGAGGCACTCAGGCTGCTGTGACCTCACAAGCACAGCCAGCAGGGGGCGCTGCACACTAACATCTGAGGCACTGAGGATGCTGTGACCTCACAAGCACTGCCCTCAGCCAGGAGCCTGCCAGTGGCCTACCAGGCATTCAGGCTTCTGTGACCTCACAAGCACAGCCAGGAGCCAGGAGCCTGCCACTGGCCTAGGGACACTGAGGCTGCTGTGACCTCACAATCACAGGTAGCAACCATGAGCCTGCCACTGGCCTTGGAGACACTGAGGCTGCTGTGACGTCACAAGCACAGCCAGCAGCCATGAGCATGGCACTGGCCTAGGGGGCACTCAGACTGCTGTGACCTCCCAAGCACAGCCAGCAGCCTGGAGCCTGCCACTGGCCTAGGAGGCACTTAATCTGCAGTCACGTCACAAGCGCAGCCAGCAGGGGGCACTGGACACTAACCTCGGTGGCACTGAGGCTGATGTGACATCACAAGCACAGCCAGCAGCCATGAGCCTGGCACTGGCAGAGGATTCACTGACGCTGCTGTGACCTCACAAGCACAGCCAGCAGCCAGGAGCATGGCACTGGCCTCGGGGGCACTGAGTCTGCTGTGACCTCACAAGCACAGCCAGCAGCCATGAGCCTGCCACTGGCCTCGGAGGCACTCAGGCTGCTGTGACCTCACAAGCACAGCCAGCAGCCAGGAGCCTGCCACTGGCCTCGGAGGCACTCAGGCTGCTGTGACCTCACAAGCACAGCCAGCAGCCAGGAGCCTGGCACTGGCCTCGGAGGCACTGAGTCTGCTGTGACGTCACAAGCACAGCCAGTAGGGGGAGCTGGACACTACACTATGAGACACTGAGGCTGCTGTGACCTCACAAGCACAGAGAGCAGCCAGGAGCCTGCCGCTGGCCTAGGAGGCACTGAGGCTGCTGTGACCTCACAAGCACAGCCAGCAGCCAGGAGCCTGTCACTGGCCTAGGAGGCACTGAGGCTGCTGTGACCTCACAAGCACAGAGAGCAGCCAGGAGCCTGCCACTGTCCTAGGAGGCACTGAGGCTGCTTTGACCTCACAAGCACAGGCAGCAGCCATGAGCCTGACACTGCCCTATGAGGCACTCAGGCTGCTGTGATCTCAGAAGCACAGCCAGCAGCCATGAGCCTGGCACTGGCCTAGGAGGCACTGAGGCTGCTGCGACCTCACGAGAACAGCCAGTAGGGAGCGCTGCACACTAAAGTATGAGGCAGAGAGGCTGCTGTGACGTCACAAGCACAGCCAGCAGCCATGAGCCTGCCACTGGCCTAGGAGGCACTCAGGCCGCTGTGACCTCACAAGCACAACCAACGTCCATGAGCCTGCCACTGGCCTAGGAGGCACTCAGGCTGCTGTGACCTCACAAGCACAGCCAGCAGCAGGCGTTGCATATTAACCTATGAGGCACTGAGGCTGCTGTGACCTCACAAGCACAGGAAGCAGCCAGGAGCCTGCCACTGGCCTCAGAGGCGCTCAGGCTGCTGTGACCTCACAAGCACAGCCAGCAGTGGGCGCTGCACATTAACGTATGAGGCACTGAGGCTGCTGTGACCTCACAAGCACAGCCAACAGCCAGGAGCCTGCCACTGGCCTAGAAGGCACTCAGGCTGCTGTGGGCTCACAAGTACAGCCAACAGCCATCAGCCTGCCACTGGCCTAGGAGGTGTTGAGCCTGCTGTGACCTCACAAGCACAGTCAGCAGCCGTGAGCCTGCAACTGGCCACGGAGACACTGAGGCTACTGTCACCTCAGAAACACAGTCAGCAGCCAGGAGCCTGCCACTGGCCTAGGAGGCACTCAGGCTGCTGTGACCTCACAAGCACAGCCAGCAGCAGGCTTTGCATATTAACCTATGAGGCAGAGAGGCTGCTGTGACGTCACAAGCACAGCCAGCAGCCAGGAGCCTGCCACTGGCCTCGGAGGCTCTCAGGCTGCTGTGACCTCACAAGCAAAGCCAGCAGTGGGCGCTGCACATTAACGTATGAGACACTGAGGCTGCTGTGACCTCACAAGCACAGCCAGCAGCCAGGAGCCTGCCACTGGCCTAGAAGGCACTCAGGCTGCTGTGGGCTCACAAGTACAGCCAACAGCCATGAGGCTGCCACTGGCCTAGGAGGTGTTGAGGCTGCTGTGACCTCACAAGCACAGTCAGCAGCCGTGAGCCTGCCACTGGCCACGGAGACACTGAGGCTGCTGTCACCTCAGAAACACAGTCAGCAGCCAGGAGCCTGCCACTGGCCTAGGAGGCACTCAGGCTGCTGTGACCTCACAAGCACAGCCAGCAGGGGGCGCTGCACACTAACATCTGAGGCACTGAGGATGCTGTGACCTCACAAGCACTGCCCTCAGCCAGGAGCCTGCCAGTGGCCTACCAGGCATTCAGGCTTCTGTGACCTCACAAGCACAGCCAGGAGCCAGGAGCCGGCCACTGGCCTAGGGACACTGAGGCTGCTGTGACCTCACAATCACAGGTAGCAACCATGAGCCTGCCACTGGCCTAGGAGACACTGAGGCTGCTGTGACGTCACAAGCACAGCCAGCAGCCATGAGCATGGCACTGGCCTAGGGGGCACTCAGACTGCTGTGACCTCCCAAGCACAGCCAGCAGCCTGGAGCCTGCCACTGGCCTAGGAGGCACTTAATCTGCAGTCACGTCACAAGCGCAGCCAGCAGGGGGCACTGGACACTAACCTCGGTGGCACTGAGGCTGATGTGACATCACAAGCACAGCCAGCAGCCATGAGCCTGGCACTGGCAGAGGATTCACTGACGCTGCTGTGACCTCACAAGCACAGCCAGCAGCCAGGAGCATGGCACTGGCCTCGGGGGCACTGAGTCTGCTGTGACCTCACAAGCACAGCCAGCAGCCATGAGCCTGCCACTGGCCTCGGAGGCACTCAGGCTGCTGTGACCTCACAAGCACAGCCAGCAGCCAGGAGCCTGCCACTGGCCTCGGAGGCACTCAGGCTGCTGTGACCTCACAAGCACAGCCAGCAGCCAGGAGCCTGGCACTGGCCTCGGAGGCACTGAGTCTGCTGTGACGTCACAAGCACAGCCAGTAGGGGGAGCTGGACACTACACTATGAGACACTGAGGCTGCTGTGACGTCACAAGCACAGCCAGCAGTCATGAGCCTGACACTGGCCTCGGAGGCACTCAGGCTGCTGTGACCTCACAAGCACAGCCAGCAGCCAGGAGCTTGCCACTGGCCTAGGAGGCACTGAGGCTGCTGTGACGTCACAAGCACAGAGAGTAGCCAGGAGCCTGCCGCTGGCCTAGGAGGCACTGAGGCTGCTGTGACCTCACAAGCACAGCCAGCAGCCAGGAGCCTGTCACTGGCCTAGGAGGCACTGAGGCTGCTGTGACCTCACAAGCACAGAGAGCAGCCAGGAGCCTGCCACTGTCCTAGGAGGCACTGAGGCAGCTTTGACATCACAAGCACAGGCAGCAGCCATGAGCCTGACACTGCCCTATGAGGCACTCAGGCTGCTGTGATCTCAGAAGCACAGCCAGCAGCCATGAGCCTGGCACTGGCCTAGGAGGCACTGAGGCTGCTGCGACCTCACGAGAACAGCCAGTAGGGAGCACTGCACACTAAAGTATGAGGCAGAGAGGCTGCTGTGACGTCACAAGCACAGCCAGCAGCCATGAGCCTGCCACTGGCCTAGGAGGCACTCAGGCCGCTGTGACCTCACAAGCACAACCAACGTCCATGAGCCTGCCACTGGCCTAGGAGGCACTCAGGCTGCTGTGACCTCACAAGCACAGCCAGCAGCAGGCGTTGCATATTAACCTATGAGGCACTGAGGCTGCTGTGACCTCACAAGCACAGGAAGCAGCCAGGAGCCTGCCACTGGCCTCGGAGGCGCTCAGGCTGCTGTGACCTCACAAGCACAGCCAGCAGTGGGCGCTGCACATTAACGTATGAGGCACTGAGGCTGCTGTGACCTCACAAGCACAGCCAACAGCCAGGAGCCTGCCACTGGCCTAGAAGGCACTCAGGCTGCTGTGACCTCACAAGCACAGTCAGCAGCCGTGAGCCTGCCACTGGCCACGGAGACACTGAGGCTGCTGTCACCTCAGAAACACAGTCAGCAGCCAGGAGCCTGCCACTGGCCTAGGAGGCACTCAGGCTGCTTTGACCTCACAAGCACAAGGGGCGCTGCACACTAACACCTGAGGCACTGAGGATGCTGTGACCTCACAAGCACTGCCCTCAGCCAGGAGCCTGCCAGTGGCCTACCAGGCATTCAGGCTTCTGTGATCTCACAAGCACAGCCAGGAGACAGGAGCCTGCCACTGGCCTAGGGACACTGAGGCTGCTGTGACGTCACAAGCACAGCCAGCAGCCAGGAGCCTGCCACTGGCCTAGGAGGCACTCAGGCCGCTGTGACCTCACAAGCACAAACAACGTCCATGAGCCTGCTACTGGTCTAGGAGGCACTCAGCCTGCTATGACCTCACAAGCACAGCCAGCAGCCATGAGCCTGCCACTGAACTACAAGGCGCTCAGGCTTCTGTGACCTCACAAGCACAGCCAGCAGTCATGAGCCTGCCACTGGCCTCGGAGGCACTGAGGCTGCTGTGACCTCAGAAGCACAGCCAGCAGCCATGAGCCTGCCACTGGCCTAGGAGGCACTCAGGCAGCTGTGACCGCACAAGCACAGCCAGCAGCCAGGAGCCTGCCACTGGCCTCGGAGGCACTGAGTATACTGTTACCTCACAAGCACAGCCAGCAGCCATGAGCCTGCCACTGGCATAGGAGGCACTCAGGCTGCTGTGACCTCCCAAGCACAGCCAGCAGCCTGGAGCCTGCCACTGGCCTCGGAGGCACTGAGTATACTGTTACCTCACAAGCACAGCCAGCAGCCATGAGCCTGCCACTGGCCTAGGAGGCACTCAGGCTGCTGTGACCTCCCAAGCACAGCCAGCAGCCTGGAGCCTGCCACTGGCCTAGGAGGCACTTAGTCTGCAGTCACGCCACAAGCGCAGCCAGCAGGGGGCACTGGACACTAACCTCGGTGGCACTGAGGCTGATGTGACATCACAAGCACAGCCAGCAGCCATGAGCCTGGCACTGGCAGAGGATTCACTGACGCTGCTGTGACCTCACAAGCACAGCCAGCAGCCATGAGCATGGCACTGGCCTCGGGGGCACTGAGTCTGCTGTGACCTCACAAGCACAGCCAGCAGCCATGAGCCTGCCACTGGCCTCGGAGGCACTCAGGCTGCTGTGACCTCACAAGCACAGCCAGCAGCCATGACCCTGCCACTGGCCTCGGAGGCACTCAGGCTGCTGTGACCTCACAAGCACAGCCAGCAGCCAGGAGCCTGGCACTGGCCTCGGAGGCACTGAGTCTGCTGTGACGTCACAAGCACAGCCAGCAGGGCGCGCTGTAGAATAACCTATGAGGCACTGAGTCTGCTGTGACCTCATAAGCACAGCCAGTAGGGGGAGCTGGACACTACACTATGAGACACTGAGGCTGCTGTGACGTCACAAGCACAGCCAGCAGTCATGAGCCTGCCACTGGCCTCGGAGGCACTGAGGCTGCTGTGACCTCACAAGCACAGACAGCAGCCAGGAGCTTGCCACTGGCCTAGGAGGCACTGAGGCTGCTGTGACCTCACAAGCACAGAGAGCAGCCAGGAGCCTGCCGCTGGCCTAGGAGGCACTGAGTCTGCAGTGACCTCACAAGCACAGCCAGCAGCCATGAGCCTGTCACTGGCCTAGGAGGCACTGAGGCTGCTGTGACCTCACAAGCACAGAGAGCAGCCAGGAGCCTGCCACTGTCCTAGGAGGCACTGAGGCTGCTTTGACGTCACAAGCACAGCCAGCAGCCAGGAGCCTGACACTGCCCTATGAGGCACTGAGGCTGCTGTGACCTCACAAACACAGCCAGCAGCCATGAGCCTGCCACTGGCCAAGGAGGCACTCAGGCCGCTGTGACCTCACAAGCACAGCCATCAGCCAGGAGCCTGCCACTGGCCTACCAGGCACTCAGGCCGCTGTGACCTCACAAGCACAGCCAGCAGCCATGAGCCTGCCACTGGCCTAGGAGGCACTTAGGCTGCTGCGACCTCACGAGAAGAGCCAGTAGGGAGCGCTGCACACTAAAGTATGAGGCAGAGAGGCTGCTGTGACGTCACAAGCACAGCCAGCAGCCAGGAGCCTGCCACTGTCCTAGGAGGCACTCAGGCCGCTGTGACCTCACAAGCACAACCAACGTCCATGAGCTTGCTACTGGTCTAGGAGGCACTCAGCCTGCTATGACCTCACAAGCACAGCCAGTAGCCATGAGCCTGCCACTGAACTACAAGGCGCTCAGGCTTCTGTGACCTCACAAGCACAGCCAGCAGCCAGCGGCCTGCCACTGGCCTAGGAGGCACTCAGGCAGCTGTGACATCACAAGCACAGCCAGCAGCCATGAGCCTGCCACTGGCCTCGGAGGCACTCAGGCTGCTGTGACCTCACAAGCACAGCCAGCAGCCATGAGCCTGCCACTGGCCTCGGAGGCACTCAGGCTGCTGTGACCTCACAAGCACAGCCAGCAACCAGGAGCCTGGCACTGGCCTCGGAGGCACTGAGTCTGCTGTGACGTCACAAGCACAGCCAGTAGGGGGAGCTGGACACTAGACTATGAGACACTGAGGCTGCTGTGATGTCACAAGCACAGCCAGGAGTCATGAGCCTGACACTGGCCTCGGAGGCACTCAGGCTGCTGTGACCTCACAAGCACAGCCAGCAGCCAGGAGCTTGCCACTGGCCTAGGAGGCACTGAGGCTGCTGTAACCTCACAAGCACAGAGAGCAGCCAGGAGCCTGCCGCTGGCCTAGGAGGCACTGAGGCTGCTGTGACCTCACAAGCACAGCCAGCAGCCAGGAGCCTGTCACTGGCCTAGGAGGCACTGAGGCTGCTGTGACCTCACAAGCACAGAGAGCAGCCAGGAGCCTGCCACTGTCCTAGGAGGCACTGAGGCTGCTGTGATCTCAGAAACACAGCCAGCAGCCATGAGCCTGGCACTGGCCTAGGAGGCACTGAGGCTGCTGCGACCTCACGAGAACAGCCAGTAGGGAGCGCTGCACACTAAAGTATGAGGCAGAGAGGCTGCTGTGACGTCACAAGCACAGCCAGCAGCCATGAGCCTGCCACTGCCCTAGGAGGCACTCAGGCCGCTGTGACCTCACAAGCACAACCAACGTCCATGAGCCTGCCACTGGCCTAGGAGGCACTCAGGCTGCTGTGACCTCACAAGCACAGCCAGCAGCAGGCGTTGCATATTAACCTATGAGGCACTGAGGCTGCTGTGACCTCACAAGCACAGGAAGCAGCCAGGAGCCTGCCACTGGCCTCGGAGGCGCTCAGGCTGCTGTGACCTCACAAGCACAGCCAGCAGTGGGCGCTGCACATTAACGTATGAGGCACTGAGGCTGCTGTGACCTCACAAGCACAGCCAACAGCCAGGAGCCTGCCACTGGCCTAGAAGGCACTCAGGCTGCTGTGGGCTCACAAGTACAGCCAACAGCCATGAGGCTGCCACTGGCCTAGGAGGTGTTGAGGCTGCTGTGACCTCACAAGCACAGTCAGCAGCCGTGAGCCTGCCACTGGCCTAGGAGGCACTTAGTCTGCAGTCACGCCACAAGGGCAGCCAGCAGGGGGCACTGGACACTAACCTCGGTGGCACTGAGGCTGATGTGACATCACAAGCACAGCCAGCAGCCAGGAGCATGGCACTGGCCTCGGGGGCACTGAGTCTGCTGTGACCTCACAAGCACAGCCAGCAGCCATGAGCCTGCCACTGGCCTCGGAGGCACTCAGGCTGCTGTGACCTCACAAGCACAGCCAGCAGCCATGAGACTGCCACTGACCTCGGAGGGACTGAGTATGCTGTGACCTCACAAGCACAGCCAGCAGCCAGGAGCCTGGCACTGGCCTCGGAGGCACTGAGTCTGCTGTGACGTCATAAGCACAGCCAGTAGGGGGAGCTGGACACTACACTATGAGGCACTCAGGCTGCTGTGATCTCAGAAGCACAGCCAGCAGCCATGAGCCTGGCACTGGCCTAGGAGGCACTGAGGCTGCTGCGACCTCACGAGAACAGCCAGTAGGGAGCACTGCACACTAAAGTATGAGGCAGAGAGGCTGCTGTGACGTCACAAGCACAGCCAGCAGCCATGAGCCTGCCACTGGCCTAGGAGGCACTCAGGCCGCTGTGACCTCACAAGCACAGCCAGCAGCAGGCGTTGCATATTAACCTATGAGGCACTGAGGCTGCTGTGACCTCACAAGCACAGGAAGCAGCCAGGAGCCTGCCACTGGCCTCGGAGGCGCTCAGGCTGCTGTGACCTCACAAGCACAGCCAGCAGTGGGCGCTGCACATTAACGTATGAGGCACTGAGGCTGCTGTGACCTCACAAGCACAGCCAACAGCCAGGAGCCTGCCACTGGCCTAGAAGGCACTCAGGCTGCTGTGACCTCACAAGCACAGTCAGCAGCCGTGAGCCTGCCACTGGCCACGGAGACACTGAGGCTGCTGTCACCTCAGAAACACAGTCAGCAGCCAGGAGCCTGCCACTGGCCTAGGAGGCACTCAGGCTGCTTTGACCTCACAAGCACAAGGGGTGCTGCACACTAACATCTGAGGCACTGAGGATGCTGTGACCTCACAAGCACTGCCCTCAGCCAGGAGCCTGCCAGTGGCCTACCAGGCATTCAGGCTTCTGTGATCTCACAAGCACAGCCAGGAGACAGGAGCCTGCCACTGGCCTAGGGACACTGAGGCTGCTGTGACGTCACAAGCACAGCCAGCAGCCAGGAGCCTGCCACTGGCCTAGGAGGCACTCAGGCCGCTGTGACCTCACAAGCACAAACAACGTCCATGAGCCTGCTACTGGTCTAGGAGGCACTCAGCCTGCTATGACCTCACAAGCACAGCCAGCAGCCATGAGCCTGCCACTGAACTACAAGGCGCTCAGGCTTCTGTGACCTCACAAGCACAGCCAGCAGTCATGAGCCTGACACTGGCCTCGGAGGCACTGAGGCTGCTGTGACCTCAGAAGCACAGCCAGCAGCCAGCAGCCTGCCACGGGCCTAGGAGGCACTCAGGCAGCTGTGACCGCACAAGCACAGCCAGCAGCCAGGAGCCTGCCACTGGCCTCGGAGGCACTGAGTATACTGTTACCTCACAAGCACAGCCAGCAGCCATGAGCCTGCCACTGGCATAGGAGGCACTCAGGCTGCTGTGACATCCCAAGCACAGCCAGCAGCCATGAGCCTGCCACTGGCCTCGGAGGCACTGAGTATACTGTTACCTCACAAGCACAGCCAGCAGCCATGAGCCTGCCACTGGCCTAGGAGGCACTCAGGCTGCTGTGACCTCCCAAGCACAGCCAGCAGCCTGGAGCCTGCCACTGGCCTAGGAGGCACTTAGTCTGCAGTCACGCCACAAGCGCAGCCAGCAGGGGGCACTGGACACTAACCTCGGTGGCACTGAGGCTGATGTGACATCACAAGCACAGCCAGCAGCCATGAGCCTGGCACTGGCAGAGGATTCACTGACGCTGCTGTGACCTCACAAGCACAGCCAGCAGCCAGGAGCATGGCACTGGCCTCGGGGGCACTGAGTCTGCTGTGACCTCACAAGCACAGCCAGCAGCCATGAGCCTGCCACTGGCCTCGGAGGCACTCAGGCTGCTGTGACCTCACAAGCACAGCCAGCAGCCATGAGACTGCCACTGACCTCGGAGGCACTGAGTATGCTGTGACCTCACAAGCACAGCCAGCAGCCGTGAGCCTGCCACTGGCCTAGGAGGCACTTAGTCTGCAGTCACGCCACAAGCGCAGCCAGCAGGGGGCACTGGACACTAACCTCGGTGGCACTGAGGCTGATGTGACATCACAAGCACAGCCAGCAGCCATGAGCCTGCCACTGGCCTCGGAGGCACTCAGGCTGCTGTGACCTCACAAGCACAGCCAGCAGCCAGGAGCCTGGCACTGGCCTCGGAGGCACTGAGTCTGCTGTGACGTCACAAGCACAGCCAGCAGGGCGCGCTGTAGAATAACCTATGAGGCACTGGGTCTGCTGTGACCTCATAAGCACAGCCAGTAGGGGGAGCTGGACACTACACTATGAGACACTGAGGCTGCTGTGACGTCACAAGCACAGCCAGCAGTCATGAGCCTGCCACTGGCCTCGGAGGCACTGAGGCTGCTGTGACCTCACAAGCACAGCCAGCAGCCAGGAGCTTGCCACTGGCCTAGGAGGCACTGAGGCTGCTGTGACCTCACAAGCACAGAGAGCAGCCAGGAGCCTGCCACTGACCTAGGAGGCACGCAAGTTGCGGTGACCTCACAAGCACAGCTAGCAGCCAGGAGTCTGCCACTGCCCTAGGATGCACGGAGGCTGCTGTGACCTCACAAGCACAGCCAGCAGCCATGAGCCTGCCACTGTCCTAGGAGGCACTGAGGCTGCTTTGACGTCACAAGCACAGCCAGCAGCCAGGAGCCTGACACTGCCCTATGAGGCACTGAGGCTGCTGTGACCTCACAAGCACAGCCAGCAGCCATGAGCCTGCCACTGGCCTAGGAGGCACTCAGGCCGCTGTGACCTCACAAGCACAGCCAGCAGCCAGGAGCCTGCCACTGGCCTAGGAGGCACTCAGGCTGCTGTGACCTCACAAGCACAGCCAGCAGCCATGAGCCTGCCACTGGCCTAGGAGGCACTTAGGCTGCTGCGACCTCACGAGAACAGCCAGTAGGGAGCGCTGCACACTAAAGTATGAGGCAGAGAGGCTGCTGTGACGTCACAAGCACAGCCAGCAGCCAGGAGCCTGCCACTGTCCTAGGAGGCACTCAGGCCGCTGTGACCTCACAAGCACAACCAACGTCCATGAGCCTGCTACTGGTCTAGGAGGCACTCAGCCTGCTATGACCTCACAAGCACAGCCAGCAGCCATGAGCCTGCCACTGAACTACAAGGCGCTCAGGCTTCTGTGACCTCACAAGCACAGCCAGCAGCCAGCGGCCTGCCACTGGCCTAGGAGGCACTCAGGCAGCTGTGACATCACAAGCACAGCCAGCAGCCATGAGCCTGCCACTGGCCTCGGAGGCACTCAGGCTGCTGTGACCTCACAAGCACAGCCAGCAGCCATGAGCCTGCCACTGGCCTCGGAGGCACTCAGGCTGCTGTGACCTCACAAGCACAGCCAGCAGCCAGGAGCTTGCCACTGGCCTAGGAGGCACTGAGGCTGCTGTAACCTCACAAGCACAGGTAGCAGCCATGAGCCTGCCACTATCCTAGGAGACACTGAGGCTGCTGTGACCTCACAAGCACAGCCAGCACACATGAGCCTGCCACTGGCCTAGGAGGCACTCAGGCTGCTGCGACCTCAAGAGAGCAGCCAGTAGGGAGCGCTGCACACTAAAGTATGAGGCAGAGAGGCTGCTGTGACGTCACAAGCACAGCCAGCAGCCATGAGCCTGCCACTGGCCTAGGAGGCACTCAGGCCGCTGTGACCTCACAAGCACAACCAATGTCCATGAGCCTGCTACTGGTCTAGGAGGCACTCAGCCTGCTATGACCTCACAAGCACAGCCAGCAGCCTTGAGCCTGCCACTGAACTAAAAGGCGCTCAGGCTTCTGTGACCTCACAAGCACAGCCAGCAGTCATGAGCCTGCCACTGGCCTCGGAGGCACTGAGGCTGCTGTGACCTCAGAAGCACAGCCAGCAGCCAGCGGCCTGCCACTGGCCTAGGAGGCACTCAGGCAGCTGTGACCTCACAAGCACAGCCAGCAGCCAGGAGCCTGCCACTGGCCTCGGAGGCACTGAGTATACTGTTACCTCACAAGCACAGCCAGCAGCCATGAGCCTGCCACTTGCCTCAGAGGCACTCAGGCTGCTGTGACCTCACAAGCACAGCCAGCAGCCAGGAGCCTGCCACTGGCCTAGGCCGTACTCAGGCTGCTGTGACCTCAAAAGCACAGTCAGCAGCCATGAGCCTGCCACTGGACTCGGAGACACTCAGGCTGCTGTGACCTCACTAGCACAGCCAGCAGCCAGGAGCCTGCCACTGGCCTAGGAGGCACTCAGGCTGCTGGACCTCATGAGAACAGCCAGTAGGGAGCGCTGCACACTAAAGTGTGAGGCAGAGAGGCTGCTGTGACGTCACAAGCACAGCCAGCAGCCAGGAGCCTGCCACTGGCCTAGGAGGCACTGAGGCTGCTGTAACCTCACAAGCACAGAGAGCAGCCAGGAGCCTGCCGCTGGCCTAGGAGGCACTGAGGCTGCTGTGACCTCACAAGCACAGCCAGCAGCCATGAGCCTGTCACTGGCCTAGGAGGCACTGAGGCTGCTGTGACCTCACAAGCACAGAGAGCAGCCAGGAGCCTGCCACTGTCCTAGGAGGCACTGAGGCTGCTTTGACATCACAAGCACAGGCAGCAGCCATGAGCCTGACACTGCCCTATGAGGCACTCAGGCTGCTGTGATCTCAGAAGCACAGCCAGCAGCCATGAGCCTGCCACTGGCCTAGGAGGCACTGAGGCTGCTGCGACCTCACGAGAACAGCCAGTAGGGAGCGCTGCACACTAAAGTATGAGGCAGAGAGGCTGCTGTGACGTCACAAGCACAGCCAGCAGCCATGAGCCTGCCACTGGCCTAGGAGGCACTCAGGCTGCTGTGACCTCACAAGCACAACCAACGTCCATGAGCCTGCCACTGGCCTAGGAGGCACTCAGGCTGCTGTGACCTCACAAGCACAGCCAGCAGCAGGCGTTGCATATTAACCTATGAGGCACTGAGGCTGCTGTGACCTCACAAGCACAGGAAGCAGCCAGGAGCCTGCCACTGGCCTCGGAGGCGCTCAGGCTGCTGTGACCTCACAAGCACAGCCAGCAGTGGGCGCTGCACATTAACGTTTGAGGCACTGAGGCTGCTGTGACCTCACAAGCACAGCCAACAGCCAGGAGCCTGCCACTGGCCTAGAAGGCACTCAGGCTGCTGTGGGCTCACAAGTACAGCCAACAGCCATGAGGCTGCCACTGGCCTAGGAGGTGTTGAGGCTGCTGTGACCTCACAAGCACAGTCAGCAGCCGTGAGCCTGCCACTGGCCTAGGAGGCACTTAGTCTGCAGTCACGCCACAAGCGCAGCCAGCAGGGGGCACTGGACACTAACCTCGGTGGCACTGAGGCTGATGTGACATCACAAGCACAGCCAGCAGCCAGGAGCATGGCACTGGCCTCGGGGGCACTGAGTCTGCTGTGACCTCACAAGCACAGCCAGCAGCCATGAGCCTGACACTGGCCTCGGAGGCACTCAGGCTGCTGTGACCTCACAAGCACAGCCAGCAGCCATGACCCTGCCACTGGCCTCGGAGGCACTCAGGCTGCTGTGACCTCACAAGCACAGCCAGCAGCCATGAGCCTGGCACTGGCCTCGGAGGCACTGAGTCTGCTGTGACGTCACAAGCACAGCCAGCAGGGCGCGCTGTAGAATAACCTATGAGGCACTGGGTCTGCTGTGACCTCATAAGCACAGCCAGTAGGGGGAGCTGGACACTACACTATGAGACACTGAGGCTGCTGTGACGTCACAAGCACAGCCAGCAGTCATGAGCCTGCCACTGGCCTCGGAGGCACTGAGGCTGCTGTGACCTCACAAGCACAGCCAGCAGCCAGGAGCTTGCCACTGGCCTAGGAGGCACTGAGGCTGCTGTGACCTCACAAGCACAGAGAGCAGCCAGGAGCCTGCCACTGACCTAGGAGGCACGCAAGTTGCGGTGACCTCACAAGCACAGCTAGCAGCCAGGAGTCTGCCACTGCCCTAGGATGCACGGAGGCTGCTGTGACCTCACAAGCACAGCCAGCAGCCAGGAGCCTGCCACTGTCCTAGGAGGCACTGAGGCTGCTTTGACGTCACAAGCACAGCCAGCAGCCAGGAGCCTGACACTGCCCTATGAGGCACTGAGGCTGCTGTGACCTCACAAGCACAGCCAGCAGCCATGAGCCTGCCACTGGCCTAGGAGGCACTCAGGCCGCTGTGACCTCACAAGCACAGCCAGCAGCCAGGAGCCTGCCACTGGCCTAGGAGGCACTCAGGCTGCTGTGACCTCACAAGCACAGCCAGCAGCCATGAGCCTGCCACTGGCCTAGGAGGCACTTAGGCTGCTGCGACCTCACGAGAACAGCCAGTAGGGAGCGCTGCACACTAAAGTATGAGGCAGAGAGGCTGCTGTGACGTCACAAGCACAGCCAGCAGCCAGGAGCCTGCCACTGTCCTAGGAGGCACTCAGGCCGCTGTGACCTCACAAGCACAACCAACGTCCATGAGCCTGCTACTGGTCTAGGAGGCACTCAGCCTGCTATGACCTCACAAGCACAGCCAGCAGCCATGAGCCTGCCACTGAACTACAAGGCGCTCAGGCTTCTGTGACCTCACAAGCACAGCCAGCAGCCAGCGGCCTGCCACTGGCCTAGGAGGCACTCAGGCAGCTGTGACATCACAAGCACAGCCAGCAGCCATGAGCCTGCCACTGGCCTCGGAGGCACTCAGGCTGCTGTGACCTCACAAGCACAGCCAGCAGCCATGAGCCTGCCACTGGCCTCGGAGGCACTCAGGCTGCTGTGACCTCACAAGCACAGCCAGCAGCCAGGAGCTTGCCACTGGCCTAGGAGGCACTGAGGGTGCTGTAACCTCACAAGCACAGGTAGCAGCCATGAGCCTGCCACTATCCTAGGAGACACTGAGGCTGCTGTGACCTCACAAGCACAGCCAGCACACATGAGCCTGCCACTGGCCTAGGAGGCACTCAGGCTGCTGCGACCTCAAGAGAGCAGCCAGTAGGGAGCGCTGCACACTAAAGTATGAGGCAGAGAGGCTGCTGTGACGTCACAAGCACAGCCAGCAGCCATGAGCCTGCCACTGGCCTAGGAGGCACTCAGGCCGCTGTGACCTCACAAGCACAACCAACGTCCATGAGCCTGCTACTGGTCTAGGAGGCACTCAGCCTGCTATGACCTCACAAGCACAGCCAGCAGCCTTGAGCCTGCCACTGAACTAAAAGGCGCTCAGGCTTCTGTGACCTCACAAGCACAGCCAGCAGTCATGAGCCTGCCACTGGCCTCGGAGGCACTGAGGCTGCTGTGACCTCAGAAGCACAGCCAGCAGCCAGCGGCCTGCCACTGGCCTAGGAGGCACTCAGGCAGCTGTGACCTCACAAGCACAGCCAGCAGCCAGGAGCCTGCCACTGGCCTCGGAGGCACTGAGTATACTGTTACCTCACAAGCACAGCCAGCAGCCATGAGCCTGCCACTTGCCTCAGAGGCACTCAGGCTGCTGTGACCTCACAAGCACAGCCAGCAGCCAGGAGCCTGCCACTGGCCTAGGCCGTACTCAGGCTGCTGTGACCTCAAAAGCACAGTCAGCAGCCATGAGCCTGCCACTGGACTCGGAGACACTCAGGCTGCTGTGACCTCACTAGCACAGCCAGCAGCCAGGAGCCTGCCACTGGCCTAGGAGGCACTCAGGCTGCTGGACCTCATGAGAACAGCCAGTAGGGAGCGCTGCACACTAAAGTGTGAGGCAGAGAGACTGCTGTGACGTCACAAGCACAGCCAGCAGCCATGAGCCTGCCACTGGCCTAGGAGGCACTCAGGCCGCTGTGACCTCACAAGCACAACCAACGTCCATGAGCCTGCTACTGGTCTAGGAGGCACTCAGCCTGCTATGACCTCACAAGCACAGCCAGCAGCCATGAGCCTGCCACTGAACTACAAGGCGCTCAGGCTTCTGTGACCTCACAAGCACAGCCAGCAGCCATGACCCTGCCACTGGCCTCGGAGGCACTGAGGCTGCTGTGACCTCAGAAGCACAGCCAGCAGCCATGAGCCTGCCACTGGCCTAGGAGGCACTCAGGCAGCTGTGACCTCACAAGCACAGCCAGCAGCCAGGAGCCTGCCACTGGCCTCGGAGGCACTGAGTATACTGTTACCTCACAAGCACAGCCAGCAGCCATGAGCCTGCCACTGGCCTAGGAGGCACTCAGGCTGCTGTGACCTCACAAGCACAGCCAGCAGCCATGAACCTGCTGCTGGCCTAGGAGGCACTCAGGCTGTTGTGACCTCACAAGAGCAGCCAGCAGCCATGAGCCTGCCACTGGCCTAGGAGGCACTCAGGCTGCTGTGACCTCACAAGCACAGTCAGCAGCCGTGAGCCTGCCACTGGCCACGGAGACACTGAGGCTGCTGTCACCTCAGAAACACAGTCAGCAGCCAGGAGCCTGCCACTGGCCTAGGAGGCACTCAGGCTGCTGTGACCTCACAAGCACAGCCAGCAGCAGGCGTTGCATATTAACCTATGAGGCACTGAGGCTGCTGTGACCTCACAAGCACAGGAAGCAGCCAGGATCGTGCCACTGGCCTCGGAGGCGCTCAGGCTGCTGTGACCTCACAAGCAAAGCCAGCAGTGGGCGCTGCACATTAACGTATGAGGCACTGAGGCTGCTGTGACCTCACAAGCACAGCCAGCAGCCAGGAGCCTGCCACTGGCCTAGAAGGCACTCAGGCTGCTGTGGGCTCACAAGTACAGCCAACAGCCAGGAGGCTGCCACTGGCCTAGGAGGTGTTGAGGCTTCTGTGACCTCCCAAGCACAGCCAGCAGCCGTGAGCCTGACACTGGCCACGGAGACACTGAGGCTGCTGTCACCTCAGAAACACAGTCAGCAGCCAGGAGCCTGCCACTGGCCTAGGAGGCACTCAGGCTGCTGTGACCTCACAAGCACAGCCAGCAGGGGGCGCTGCACACTAACATCTGAGGCACTGAGGATGCTGGGACCTCAAAAGCACTGCCTTCAGGCAGGAGCCTGCCAGTGGCCTACCAGGCATTCAGGCTTCTGTGACCTCACAAGCACAGCCAGGAGCCAGGAGCCTGCCACTGGCCTAGGGACACTGAGGCTGCTGTGACCTCACAATCACAGGTAGCAGCCATGAGCCTGCCACTGGCCTAGGAGACACTGAGGCTGCTGTGACCTCACAAGCACAGCCAGCAGCCATGAGACTGCCACTGACCTCGGAGACACTGAGTATGCTGTGACCTCACAAGCACAGCCAGCAGCCATGAGCCTGCCACTTGCCTCAGAGGCACTGAGGCTGCTGTGACCTCACAAGCACAGCCAGCAGCCAGGAGCCTGCCACTGGCCTAGGCCGTACTCAGGCTGCTGTGACCTCACAAGCACAGCCAGCAGCCAGGAGCCTGCCACTGGCCTAGGAGGCACTCAGGCTGCTGTGACCTCATTAGCACAGACAGCAGCCAGGAGCCTGCCACTGGCCTAGGAGGCACTCAGGCTGCTGTGACCTCACAAGCACACCCAGCAGGCAGGAGCCTGCCACTGGCCTAGGAGGCACTGAGGCTACTGTGGCCTCACAAGCACAGGAAGCAGCCATGAGCCTGTCGTTGGACTAGGAGGCATTCAGGCTGCTGTGACCTCACAAGCACAGCCAACAGCCATGAGCCTGCCACTGGCCTAGGAGGCACTCCGGCAGCTGTGACCTCACAAGCACAGTCAGCAGGAGGGACTGCACAGTTAATTATGAGGCACTGAGGCTGCTGTGACCTCACAAGCACAGCCAGCACCAGGAGCCTGCCACTGGCCTAGAAGGCACTCAGGCTGCTGTGAGCTCACAAGTACAGCCAACAGCCATGAGGCTGCCACTGGCCTAGGAGGCACTCAGGCTGCTGTGACCTCACAAGCACAGTCAGCAGCCAGGAGCCTGCTACTGGCCTACCAGGCACTCTGGTTGCTGTGACCTCACAAGCACAGCCAGCAGCCAGGAGCCTGCTACTGGCCTACCAGGCACTCTGGCTGCTGTGACCTCACAAGCACAGCCAGCAGCCAGGAGCCTGCCACTGTCCTAGGAGACACTCAGCCTGCTCTGACCTCACAAGCACAGCCAGCAGCGATGAGACTGCCACTGACCTCGGAGGCACTGAGAATGCTGTGACCTCACAAGCACAGCCAGCAGCCATGAGCCTGCCACTGGCCTAGGAGGCACTCAGGCTGCTGTGACCTCACAAGCACAGCCAGCAGCCATGAGCCTGCCACTGGCCTAGGAGGCACTCAGGCTGCTGTGACCTCACAAGCACAGCCAGCAGCCATGAGCCTGCCACTGGCCTAGGAGGCACTCAGGCTGCTGTGACCTCACAAGCACAGCCAGCAGCCAGGAGCCTGCCACTGGCCTAGGAGGCACTCAGGCTGCTGCGACCTCACGAGAACAGCCAGTAGGGAGCGCTGCACACTAAAGTATGAGGCAGAGAGGCTGCTGTGACCTCACAAGCACAGCCAGCAGCCATGAGCCTGCCACTGGCCTAGGAGGCACTCAGGCCGCTGTGACCTCACAAGCACAACCAACGTCCAAGAGCCTGCTACTGGTCTAGGAGGCACTCAGCCTTCTATGACCTCACAAGCACAGCCAGCAGCCATTAGCCTGCCACTGAACTACAAGGCGCTCAGGCTTCTGTGACCTCACAAGCACAGCCAGCAGTCATGAGCCTGCCACTGGCCTCGGAGGCACTGAGGCTGCTGTGACCTCACAAGCACAGCCAGCAGCCAGCAGCCTGCCACTGGCCTAGGAGGCACTCAGGCAGCTGTAACCGCACAAACACAGCCAGCAGCCAGGAGCCTGCCACTGGCCTCGGAGGCACTGAGTATACTGTTACCTCACAAGCACAGCCAGCAGCCATGAGCCTGCCACTGGCCTAGGAGGCACTCAGGCTGCTTTGACCTCACAAGAGCAGCCAGCAGCCATGAGACTGCCACTGGCCTAGGAGGCACTCAGGCTGCTGTGACCTCACAAGCACAGTCAGCAGCCGTGAGCCTGCCACTGGCCACGGAGATACGGAGGCTGCTGTCACCTCAGAAACACAGTCAGCAGCCAGGAGCCTGCCACTGGCCTAGGAGGCACTCAGGCTGCTGTGACCTCACAAGCACAGCCAGCAGCAGGCGTTGCATATTAACCTATGAGGCACTGAGGCTGCTGTGACCTCACAAGCACAGGAAGCAGCCAGGAGCCTGCCACTGGCCTCGGAGGCGCTCAGGCTGCTGTGACCTCACAAGCACAGCCAGCAGCCAGGAGCCTGCCACTGGCCTAGAAGGCACTCAGGCTGCTGTGGGCTCACAAGTACAGCCAACAGCCATGAGGCTGCCACTGGCCTAGGAGGCACTGAGTATGCTGTGACCTCACAAGCACAGCCAGCAGCCAGGAGCCTGCCACTGGCCTCGGAGGTACTGAGGCCGCTGTG
Organism: Dromaius novaehollandiae; assembly: GCF_036370855.1. NCBI lineage: Eukaryota > Metazoa > Chordata > Aves > Casuariiformes > Dromaiidae > Dromaius > Dromaius novaehollandiae. Next base: position 1,406,673 of record NC_088113.1, on the reverse strand, counting down.
ACCTCACAAGCACAGCCAGTAGCCAGGAGGCTGCCGCTGGCCTAAGAGGCACTCAGGCAGCTGTGACCTCACAAGCACAGCCAGTAGCCAGGAGCCTGCTGCTGGCCTAAAAGGCACTCAGGCAGCTGTGACCTCACAAGCACAGCCAGCAGCCATGAGCCTGCCACTGACCTAGGAGGCACTCAAGTTGCGGTGACCTCACAAGCACAGCTAGCAGCCAGGAGTCTGCCACTGCCCTAGGATGCACGGAGGCTGCTGTGACCTCACAAGCACAGCCAGCAGCCAGGAGCCTGCCACTGTCCTAGGAGACACTCAGCCTGCTCTGACCTCACAAGCACAGCCAGCAGCGATGAGACTGCCAATGACCTCGGAGGCACTGAGTATGCTGTGACCTCACAAGCACAGCCAGCAGCCATGAGCCTGCCACTGGCCTAGGAGGCACTCAGGCTGCTGTGACCTCACAAGCACAGCCAGCAGCCATGAGCCTGCCACTGGCCTAGGAGGCACTCAGGCTGCTGTGATCTCAGAAGCACAGCCAGCAGCCATGAGCCTGCCACTGGCCTAGGAGGCACTCAGGCTGCTGTGACCTCACAAGCACAGCCAGCAGCCAGGAGCCTGCCACTGGCCTAGGAGGCACTCAGGCTGCTGCGACCTCACGAGAACAGCCAGTAGGGAGCGCTGCACACTAAAGTATGTGGCAGAGAGGCTGCTGTGACCTCACAAGCACAGCCAGCAGCCATGAGCCTGCCACTGGCCTAGGAGGCACTCAGGCCGCTGTGACCTCACAAGCACAACCAACGTCCATGAGCCTGCTACTGGTCTAGGAGGCACTCAGCCTTCTATGACCTCACAAGCACAGCCAGCAGCCAGGAGCCTGCCACTGACCTAGGAGGCACTCAAGTGGCGGTGACCTCACAAGCACAGCCAGCAGCCAGGAGTTTGCCACTGCCCTAGGATGCACGGAGGCTGCTGTGACCTCACAAGCACAGCCAGCAGCCAGGAGCCTGCCACTGTCCTAGGAGACACTCAGCCTGCTCTGACCTCACAAGCACAGCCAGCAGCGATGAGACTGCCACTGACCTCGGAGGCACTGAGTATGCTGTGACCTCACAAGCACAGCCAGCAGCCATGAGCCTGCCACTGGCCTAGGAGGCACTCAGGCTGCTGTGATCTCAGAAGCACAGCCAGCAGCCATGAGCCTGCCACTGGCCTAGGAGGCACTCAGGCTGCTGTGACCTCACAAGCACAGCCAGCAGCCAGGAGCCTGCCACTGGCCTAGGAGGCACTCAGGCTGCTGCGACCTCACGAGAACAGCCAGTAGGGAGCGCTGCACACTAAAGTATGAGGCAGAGAGGCTGCTGTGACCTCACAAGCACAGCCAGCAGCCATGAGCCTGCCACTGGCCTAGGAGGCACTCAGGCCGCTGTGACCTCAAAAGCACAACCAACGTCCATGAGCCTGCTACTGGTCTAGGAGGCACTCAGCCTTCTATGACCTCACAAGCACAGCCAGCAGCCATGAGCCTGCCACTGAACTACAAGGCGCTCAGGCTTCTGTGACCTCACAAGCACAGCCAGCAGTCATGAGCCTGCCACTGGCCTCGGAGGCACTGAGGCTGCTGTGACCTCACAAGCACAGCCAGCAGCCAGCAGCCTGCCGCTGGCCTAGGAGGCACTCAGGCAGCTGTAACCGCACAAACACAGCCAGCAGCCAGGAGCCTGCCACTGGCATCGGAGGCACTGAGTATACTGTTACCTCACAAGCACAGCCAGCAGCCATGAGCCTGCCACTGGCCTAGGAGGCACTCAGGCTGCTTTGACCTCACAAGAGCAGCCAGCAGCCATGAGCCTGCCACTGGCCTAGGAGGCACTCAGGCTGCTGTGACCTCACAAGCACAGTCAGCAGCCGTGAGCCTGCCACTGGCCACGAAGAGATACGGAGGCTGCTGTCACCTCAGAAACACAGTCAGCAGCCAGGAGCCTGCCACTGGCCTAGGAGGCACTCAGGCTGCTGTGACCTCACAAGCACAGCCAGCAGCAGGCGTTGCATATTAACCTATGAGGCACTGAGGCTGCTGTGACCTCACAAGCACAGGAAGCAGCCAGGAGCCTGCCACTGGCCTCGGAGGCGCTCAGGCTGCTGTGACCTCACAAGCACAGCCAGCAGCCAGGAGCCTGCCACTGGCCTAGGAGGCACTCAGGCTGCTGTGACCTCATTAGCACAGACAGCAGCCAGGAGCCTGCCACTGGCCTAGGAGGCACTCAGGCTGCTGTGACCTCACAAGCACACCCAGCAGGCAGGAGCCTGCCACTGGCCTAGGAGGCACTGAGGCTACTGTGGCCTCACAAGCACAGGAAGCAGCCATGAGCCTGTCGTTGGACTAGGAGGCATTCAGGCTGCTGTGACCTCACAAGCACAGCCAACAGCCATGAGCCTGCCACTGGCCTAGGAGGCACTCCGGCAGCTGTGACCTCACAAGCACAGTCAGCAGGAGGGACTGCACAGTTAATTATGAGGCACTGAGGCTGCTGTGACCTCACAAGCACAGCCAGCACCAGGAGCCTGCCACTGGCCTAGAAGGCACTCAGGCTGCTGTGAGCTCACAAGTACAGCCAACAGCCATGAGGCTGCCACTGGCCTAGGAGGCACTCAGGCTGCTGTGACCTCACAAGCACAGTCAGCAGCCAGGAGCCTGCTACTGGCCTACCAGGCACTCTGGCTGCTGTGACCTCACAAGCACAGCCAGCAGCCAGGAGCCTGCTACTGGCCTACCAGGCACTCTGGCTGCTGTGACCTCACAAGCACAGCCAGCAGCCAGGAGCCTGCCACTGTCCTAGGAGACACTCAGCCTGCTCTGACCTCACAAGCACAGCCAGCAGCGATGAGACTGCCACTGACCTCGGAGGCACTGAGAATGCTGTGACCTCACAAGCACAGCCAGCAGCCATGAGCCTGCCACTGGCCTAGGAGGCACTCAGGCTGCTGTGACCTCACAAGCACAGCCAGCAGCCATGAGCCTGCCACTGGCCTAGGAGGCACTCAGGCTGCTGTGACCTCACAAGCACAGCCAGCAGCCATGAGCCTGCCACTGGCCTAGGAGGCACTCAGGCTGCTGTGACCTCACAAGCACAGCCAGCAGCCAGGAGCCTGCCACTGGCCTAGGAGGCACTCAGGCTGCTGCGACCTCACGAGAACAGCCAGTAGGGAGCGCTGCACACTAAAGTATGAGGCAGAGAGGCTGCTGTGACCTCACAAGCACAGCCAGCAGCCATGAGCCTGCCACTGGCCTAGGAGGCACTCAGGCCGCTGTGACCTCACAAGCACAACCAACGTCCAAGAGCCTGCTACTGGTCTAGGAGGCACTCAGCCTTCTATGACCTCACAAGCACAGCCAGCAGCCATTAGCCTGCCACTGAACTACAAGGCGCTCAGGCTTCTGTGACCTCACAAGCACAGCCAGCAGTCATGAGCCTGCCACTGGCCTCGGAGGCACTGAGGCTGCTGTGACCTCACAAGCACAGCCAGCAGCCAGCAGCCTGCCACTGGCCTAGGAGGCACTCAGGCAGCTGTAACCGCACAAACACAGCCAGCAGCCAGGAGCCTGCCACTGGCCTCGGAGGCACTGAGTATACTGTTACCTCACAAGCACAGCCAGCAGCCATGAGCCTGCCACTGGCCTAGGAGGCACTCAGGCTGCTTTGACCTCACAAGAGCAGCCAGCAGCCATGAGACTGCCACTGGCCTAGGAGGCACTCAGGCTGCTGTGACCTCACAAGCACAGTCAGCAGCCGTGAGCCTGCCACTGGCCACGGAGATACGGAGGCTGCTGTCACCTCAGAAACACAGTCAGCAGCCAGGAGCCTGCCACTGGCCTAGGAGGCACTCAGGCTGCTGTGACCTCACAAGCACAGCCAGCAGCAGGCGTTGCATATTAACCTATGAGGCACTGAGGCTGCTGTGACCTCACAAGCACAGGAAGCAGCCAGGAGCCTGCCACTGGCCTCGGAGGCGCTCAGGCTGCTGTGACCTCACAAGCACAGCCAGCAGCCAGGAGCCTGCCACTGGCCTAGAAGGCACTCAGGCTGCTGTGGGCTCACAAGTACAGCCAACAGCCATGAGGCTGCCACTGGCCTAGGAGGCACTGAGTATGCTGTGACCTCACAAGCACAGCCAGCAGCCAGGAGCCTGCCACTGGCCTCGGAGGTACTGAGGCCGCTGTGACCTCACAAGCACAGCCAGTAGCCAGGAGGCTGCCGCTGGCCTAAGAGGCACTCAGGCAGCTGTGACCTCACAAGCACAGCCAGTAGCCAGGAGCCTGCTGCTGGCCTAAAAGGCACTCAGGCAGCTGTGACCTCACAAGCACAGCCAGCAGCCATGAGCCTGCCACTGACCTAGGAGGCACTCAAGTTGCGGTGACCTCACAAGCACAGCTAGCAGCCAGGAGTCTGCCACTGCCCTAGGATGCACGGAGGCTGCTGTGACCTCACAAGCACAGCCAGCAGCCAGGAGCCTGCCACTGTCCTAGGAGACACTCAGCCTGCTCTGACCTCACAAGCACAGCCAGCAGCGATGAGACTGCCAATGACCTCGGAGGCACTGAGTATGCTGTGACCTCACAAGCACAGCCAGCAGCCATGAGCCTGCCACTGGCCTAGGAGGCACTCAGGCTGCTGTGACCTCACAAGCACAGCCAGCAGCCATGAGCCTGCCACTGGCCTAGGAGGCACTCAGGCTGCTGTGATCTCAGAAGCACAGCCAGCAGCCATGAGCCTGCCACTGGCCTAGGAGGCACTCAGGCTGCTGTGACCTCACAAGCACAGCCAGCAGCCAGGAGCCTGCCACTGGCCTAGGAGGCACTCAGGCTGCTGCGACCTCACGAGAACAGCCAGTAGGGAGCGCTGCACACTAAAGTATGTGGCAGAGAGGCTGCTGTGACCTCACAAGCACAGCCAGCAGCCATGAGCCTGCCACTGGCCTAGGAGGCACTCAGGCCGCTGTGACCTCACAAGCACAACCAACGTCCATGAGCCTGCTACTGGTCTAGGAGGCACTCAGCCTTCTATGACCTCACAAGCACAGCCAGCAGCCAGGAGCCTGCCACTGACCTAGGAGGCACTCAAGTGGCGGTGACCTCACAAGCACAGCCAGCAGCCAGGAGTTTGCCACTGCCCTAGGATGCACGGAGGCTGCTGTGACCTCACAAGCACAGCCAGCAGCCAGGAGCCTGCCACTGTCCTAGGAGACACTCAGCCTGCTCTGACCTCACAAGCACAGCCAGCAGCGATGAGACTGCCACTGACCTCGGAGGCACTGAGTATGCTGTGACCTCACAAGCACAGCCAGCAGCCATGAGCCTGCCACTGGCCTAGGAGGCACTCAGGCTGCTGTGATCTCAGAAGCACAGCCAGCAGCCATGAGCCTGCCACTGGCCTAGGAGGCACTCAGGCTGCTGTGACCTCACAAGCACAGCCAGCAGCCAGGAGCCTGCCACTGGCCTAGGAGGCACTCAGGCTGCTGCGACCTCACGAGAACAGCCAGTAGGGAGCGCTGCACACTAAAGTATGAGGCAGAGAGGCTGCTGTGACCTCACAAGCACAGCCAGCAGCCATGAGCCTGCCACTGGCCTAGGAGGCACTCAGGCCGCTGTGACCTCAAAAGCACAACCAACGTCCATGAGCCTGCTACTGGTCTAGGAGGCACTCAGCCTTCTATGACCTCACAAGCACAGCCAGCAGCCATGAGCCTGCCACTGAACTACAAGGCGCTCAGGCTTCTGTGACCTCACAAGCACAGCCAGCAGTCATGAGCCTGCCACTGGCCTCGGAGGCACTGAGGCTGCTGTGACCTCACAAGCACAGCCAGCAGCCAGCAGCCTGCCGCTGGCCTAGGAGGCACTCAGGCAGCTGTAACCGCACAAACACAGCCAGCAGCCAGGAGCCTGCCACTGGCATCGGAGGCACTGAGTATACTGTTACCTCACAAGCACAGCCAGCAGCCATGAGCCTGCCACTGGCCTAGGAGGCACTCAGGCTGCTTTGACCTCACAAGAGCAGCCAGCAGCCATGAGCCTGCCACTGGCCTAGGAGGCACTCAGGCTGCTGTGACCTCACAAGCACAGTCAGCAGCCGTGAGCCTGCCACTGGCCACGAAGAGATACGGAGGCTGCTGTCACCTCAGAAACACAGTCAGCAGCCAGGAGCCTGCCACTGGCCTAGGAGGCACTCAGGCTGCTGTGACCTCACAAGCACAGCCAGCAGCAGGCGTTGCATATTAACCTATGAGGCACTGAGGCTGCTGTGACCTCACAAGCACAGGAAGCAGCCAGGAGCCTGCCACTGGCCTCGGAGGCGCTCAGGCTGCTGTGACCTCACAAGCAAAGCCAGCAGCCAGGAGCCTGCCACTGGCCTAGAAGGCACTCAGGCTGCTGTGGGCTCACAAGTACAGCCAACAGCCATGAGGCTGCCACTGGCCTAGGAGGTGTTGAGGCTGCTGTGACCTCACAAACACAGTCAGCAGCTATGAGCCTGCCACTGGCCACGGAGACACTGAGGCTGCTGTCACCTCAGAAACACAGTCAGCAGCCAGGAGCCTGCCACTGGCCTAGGAGGCACTCAGGCTGCTGTGACCTCACAAGCACAGCCAGCAGGGGGCGCTGCACACTAATATCTGAGGCACTGAGGATGCTGGGACCTCAAAAGCACTGCCCTCAGCCAGGAGCCTGCCAGTGGCCTACCAGGCATTCAGGCTTCTGTGACCTCACAAGCACAGCCAGGAGCCAGGAGCCTGCCACTGGCCTAGGGACACTGAGGCTGCTGTGACCTCACAATCACAGGTAGCAGCCATGAGCCTGCCATTGGCCTAGGAGACACTGAGGCTGCTGTGACCTCACAAGCACAGCCAGCAGCCATGAGCCTGCCACTGGCCTAGGAGGCACTCAGGCTGCTGCGACCTCACGAGAACAGCCAGTAGGGAGCGCTGCACACTAAAGTATGAGGCAGAGAGGCTGCTGTGACCTCACAAGCACAGCCAGCAGCCATGAGCATGGCACTGGCCTAGGAGGCACTCAGACTGCTGTGACCTCCCAAGCACAGCCAGCAGCCTGGAGCCTGCCACTGGCCTAGGAGGCACTTAGTCTGCAGTCACGTCACAAACGCAGCCAGCAGGGGGCACTGGACACTAACCTCGGTGGCACTGAGGCTGATGTGACATCACAAGCACAGCCAGCAGCCATGAGCCTGGCACTGGCAGAGGATTCACTGACGCTGCTGTGACCTCCCAAGCACAGCCAGCAGCCAGGAGCCTGGCACTGGCCTCGGGGGCACTGAGTCTGCTGTGACCTCACAAGCACAGCCAGCAGCCATGAACCTGCCACTGGCCTCGGAGGCACTCAGGCTGCTGTGACCTCACAAGCACAGCCAGCAGCCAGGAGCCTGCCACTGTCCTAGGAGGCACTCAGGCCGCTGTGACCTCACAAGCACAACCAACGTCCATGAGCCTGCTACTGGTCTAGGAGGCACTCAGCCTGCTATGACCTCACAAGCACAGCCAGCAGCCATGAGCCTGCCACTGAACTACAAGGCGCTCAGGCTTCTGTGACCTCACAAGCACAGCCAGCAGCCAGCGGCCTGCCACTGGCCTAGGAGGCACTCAGGCAGCTGTGACATCACAAGCACAGCCAGCAGCCATGAGCCTGCCACTGGCCTAGGAGGCACTCAGGCTGCTGTGACCTCACAAGCACAGCCAGCAGCCATGAGCCTGCTACTGGCCTCGGAGGCACTCAGGCTGCTGTGACCTCACAAGCACAGCCAGCAGCCAGGAGCCTGGCACTGGCCTCGGAGGCACTGAGTCTGCTGTGACGTCACAAGCACAGCCAGTAGGGGGAGCTGGACACTACACTATGAGACACTGAGGCTGCTGTGACGTCACAAGCACAGGCAGCAGTCATGAGCCTGACACTGGCCTCGGAGGCACTCAGGCTGCTGTGACCTCACAAGCACAGCCAGCAGCCAGGAGCTTGCCACTGGCCTAGGAGGCACTGAGGCTGCTGTAACCTCACAAGCACAGAGAGCAGCCAGGAGCCTGCCGCTGGCCTAGGAGGCACTGAGGCTGCTGTGACCTCACAAGCACAGCCAGCAGCCATGAGCCTGTCACTGGCCTAGGAGGCACTGAGACTGCTGTGACCTCACAAGCACAGAGAGCAGCCAGGAGCCTGCCACTGTCCTAGGAGGCACTGAGGCTGCTTTGACATCACAAGCACAGGCAGCAGCCATGAGCCTGACACTGCCCTATGAGGCACTCAGGCTGCTGTGATCTCAGAAGCACAGCCAGCAGCCATGAGCCTGGCACTGGCCTAGGAGGCACTGAGGCTGCTGCGACCTCACGAGAACAGCCAGTAGGGAGCGCTGCACACTAAAGTATGAGGCAGAGAGGCTGCTGTGACGTCACAAGCACAGCCAGCAGCCATGAGCCTGCCACTGGCCTAGGAGGCACTCAGGCCGCTGTGACCTCACAAGCACAACCAACGTCCATGAGCCTGCCACTGGCCTAGGAGGCACTCAGGCTGCTGTGACCTCACAAGCACAGCCAGCAGCAGGCGTTGCATATTAACCTATGAGGCACTGAGGCTGCTGTGACCTCACAAGCACAGGAAGCAGCCAGGAGCCTGCCACTGGCCTCGGAGGCGCTCAGGCTGCTGTGACCTCACAAGCACAGCCAGCAGTGGGCGCTGCACATTAACGTATGAGGCACTGAGGCTGCTGTGACCTCACAAGCACAGCCAACAGCCAGGAGCCTGCCACTGGCCTAGAAGGCACTCAGGCTGCTGTGGGCTCACAAGTACAGCCAACAGCCATGAGGCTGCCACTGGCCTAGGAGGTGTTGAGGCTGCTGTGACCTCACAAGCACAGTCAGCAGCCGTGAGCCTGCCACTGGCCTAGGAGGCACTTAGTCTGCAGTCACGCCACAAGCGCAGCCAGCAGGGGGCACTGGACACTAACCTCGGTGGCACTGAGGCTGCTGTGATGTCACAAGCACAGCCAGCAGCCATGAGCCTGACACTGGCCTCGGAGGCACTCAGGCTGCTGTGACCTCACAAGCACAGCCAGCAGCCATGACCCTGCCACTGGCCTCGGAGGCACTCAGGCTGCTGTGACCTCACAAGCACAGCCAGCAGCCATGAGCCTGGCACTGGCCTCGGAGGCACTGAGTCTGCTGTGACGTCACAAGCACAGCCAGCAGGGCGCGCTGTAGAATAACCTATGAGGCACTGGGTCTGCTGTGACCTCATAAGCACAGCCAGTAGGGGGAGCTGGACACTACACTATGAGACACTGAGGCTGCTGTGACGTCACAAGCACAGCCAGCAGTCATGAGCCTGCCACTGGCCTCGGAGGCACTGAGGCTGCTGTGACCTCACAAGCACAGCCAGCAGCCAGGAGCTTGCCACTGGCCTAGGAGGCACTGAGGCTGCTGTGACCTCACAAGCACAGAGAGCAGCCAGGAGCCTGCCACTGACCTAGGAGGCACGCAAGTTGCGGTGACCTCACAAGCACAGCTAGCAGCCAGGAGTCTGCCACTGGCCTAGGAGGCACTCAGGCTGCTGTGACCTCACAAGCACAGCCAGCAGCCAGGAGCCTGCCACTGTCCTAGGAGGTACTGAGGCTGCTTTGACGTCACAAGCACAACCAGCAGCCAGGAGCCTGACACTGCCCTATGAGGCACTGAGGCTGCTGTGACCTCACAAGCACAGCCAGCAGCCATGAGCCTGCCACTGGCCTAGGAGGCACTCAGGCCGCTGTGACCTCACAAGCACAGCCAGCAGCCAGGAGCCTGCCACTGGCCTAGGAGGCACTCAGGCTGCTGTGACCTCACAAGCACAGCCAGCAGCCATGAGCCTGCCACTGGCCTAGGAGGCACTTAGGCTGCTGCGACCTCACGAGAACAGCCAGTAGGGAGCGCTGCACACTAAAGTATGAGGCAGAGAGGCTGCTGTGACGTCACAAGCACAGCCAGCAGCCAGGAGCCTGCCACTGAACTACAAGGCGCTCAGGCCGCTGTGACCTCACAAGCACAACCAACGTCCATGAGCCTGCTACTGGTCTAGGAGGCACTCAGCCTGCTATGACCTCACAAGCACAGCCAGCAGCCATGAGCCTGCCACTGAACTACAAGGCGCTCAGGCTTCTGTGACCTCACAAGCACAGCCAGCAGCCAGCGGCCTGCCACTGGCCTAGGAGGCACTCAGGCAGCTGTGACATCACAAGCACAGCCAGCAGCCATGAGCCTGCCACTGGCCTCGGAGGCACTCAGGCTGCTGTGACCTCACAAGCACAGCCAGCAGCCATGAGCCTGCCACTGGCCTCGGAGGCACTCAGGCTGCTGTGACCTCACAAGCACAGCCAGCAGCCAGGAGCTTGCCACTGGCCTAGGAGGCACTGAGGCTGCTGTGACCTCACAAGCACAGGTAGCAGCCATGAGCCTGCCACTATCCTAGGAGACACTGAGGCTGCTGTGACCTCACAAGCACAGCCAGCAGCCATGAGCCTGCCACTGGCCTAGGAGGCACTCAGGCTGCTGCGACCTCAAGAGAGCAGCCAGTAGGGAGCGCTGCACACTAAAGTATGAGGCAGAGAGGCTGCTGTGACGTCACAAGCACAGCCAGCAGCCATGAGCCTGCCACTGGCCTAGGAGGCACTCAGGCCGCTGTGACCTCACAAGCACAACCAACGTCCATGAGCCTGCTACTGGTCTAGGAGGCACTCAGCCTGCTATGACCTCACAAGCACAGCCAGCAGCCTTGAGCCTGCCACTGAACTACAAGGCGCTCAGGCTTCTGTGACCTCACAAGCACAGCCAGCAGTCATGAGCCTGCCACTGGCCTCGGAGGCACTGAGGCTGCTGTGACCTCAGAAGCACAGCCAGCAGCCAGCGGCCTGCCACTGGCCTAGGAGGCACTCAGGCAGCTGTGACCTCACAAGCACAGCCAGCAGCCAGGAGCCTGCCACTGGCCTCGGAGGCACTGAGTATACTGTTACCTCACAAGCACAGCCAGCAGCCATGAGCCTGCCACTGGCCTAGGAGGCACTGAGTATGCTGTGACCTCACAAGCACAGCCAGCAGCCATGAGCCTGCCACTTGCCTCAGAGGCACTCAGGCTGCTGTGACCTCACAAGCACAGCCAGCAGCCAGGAGCCTGCCACTGGCCTAGGCCGTACTCAGGCTGCTGTGACCTCAAAAGCACAGTCAGCAGCCATGAGCCTGCCACTGGACTCGGAGACACTCAGGCTGCTGTGACCTCACTAGCACAGCCAGCAGCCAGGAGCCTGCCACTGGCCTAGGAGGCACTCAGGCTGCTGCGACCTCATGAGAACAGCCAGTAGGGAGCGCTGCACACTAAAGTATGAGGCAGAGAGGCTGCTGTGACGTCACAAGCACAGCCAGCAGCCAGGAGCCTGCCACTGGCCTAGGAGGCACTCAGGCCGCTGTGACCTCACAAGCACAACCAACGTCCATGAGCCTGCTACTGGTCTAGGAGGCACTCAGCCTGCTATGACCTCACAAGCACAGCCAGCAGCCATGAGCCTGCCACTGAACTACAAGGCGCTCAGGCTTCTGTGACCTCACAAGCACAGCCAGCAGCCATGACCCTGCCACTGGCCTCGGAGGCACTGAGGCTGCTGTGACCTCAGAAGCACAGCCAGCAGCCATGAGCCTGCCACTGGCCTAGGAGGCACTCAGGCAGCTGTGACCTCACAAGCACAGCCAGCAGCCAGGAGCCTGCCACTGGCCTCGGAGGCACTGAGTATACTGTGACCTCACAAGCACAGCCAGCAGCCATGAGCCTGCCACTGGCCTAGGAGGCACTCAGGCTGCTGTGACCTCACAAGCACAGCCAGCAGCCATGAACCTGCTGCTGGCCTAGGAGGCACTCAGGCTGTTGTGACCTCACAAGAGCAGCCAGCAGCCATGAGCCTGCCACTGGCCTAGGAGGCACTCAGGCTGCTGTGACCTCCCAAGCACAGTCAGCAGCCGTGAGCCTGCCACTGGCCACGGAGACACTGAGGCTGCTGTCACCTCAGAAACACAGTCAGCAGCCAGGAGCCTGCCACTGGCCTAGGAGGCACTCAGGCTGCTGTGACCTCACAAGCACAGCCAGCAGCAGGCGTTGCATATTAACCTATGAGGCACTGAGGCTGCTGTGACCTCACAAGCACAGGAAGCAGCCAGGATCGTGCCACTGGCCTCGGAGGCGCTCAGGCTGCTGTGACCTCACAAGCAAAGTCAGCAGTGGGCGCTGCACATTAACGTATGAGGCACTGAGGCTGCTGTGACCTCACAAGCACAGCCAGCAGCCATGAGCCTGCCACTGACCTAGAAGGCACTCAGGCTGCTGTGGACTCACAAGTACAGCCAACAGCCATGAGGCTGCCACTGGCCTAGGAGGTGTTGAGGCTTCTGTGACCTCCCAAGCACAGCCAGCAGCCGTGAGCCTGACACTGGCCACGGAGACACTGAGGCTGCTGTCACCTCAGAAACACAGTCAGCAGCCAGGAGCCTGCCACTGGCCTAGGAGGCACTCAGGCTGCTGTGACCTCACAAGCACAGCCAGCAGGGGGCGCTGCACACTAACATCTGAGGCACTGAGGATGCTGGGACCTCAAAAGCACTGCCTTCAGGCAGGAGCCTGCCAGTGGCCTACCAGGCATTCAGGCTTCTGTGACCTCACAAGCACAGCCAGGAGCCAGGAGCCTGCCACTGGCCTAGGGACACTGAGGCTGCTGTGACCTCACAATCACAGGTAGCAGCCATGAGCCTGCCACTGGCCTAGGAGACACTGAGGCTGCTGTGACCTCACAAGCACAGCCAGCAGCCATGAGACTGCCACTGACCTCGGAGACACTGAGTATGCTGTGACCTCACAAGCACAGCCAGCAGCCATGAGCCTGCCACTTGCCTCAGAGGCACTGAGGCTGCTGTGACCTCACAAGCACAGCCAGGAGCCAGGAGCCTGCCACTGGCCTAGGCCGTACTCAGGCTGCTGTGACCTCACAAGCACAGCCAGCAGCCAGGAGCCTGCCACTGGCCTAGGAGGCACTCCGGCAGCTGTGACCTCACAAGCACAGTCAGCAGGAGGGACTGCACAGTTAATTATGAGGCACTGAGGCTGCTGTGACCTCACAAGCACAGCCAGCACCAGGAGCCTGCCACTGGCCTAGAAGGCACTCAGGCTGCTGTGAGCTCACAAGTACAGCCAACAGCCATGAGGCTGCCACTGGCCTAGGAGGCACTCAGGCTGCTGTGACCTCACAAGCACAGTCAGCAGCCGTGAGCCTGCAACTGGCCACGGAGACACTGAGGCTGCTGTGACCTCACAAGCACAGCCAGCAGCCAGGAGCCTGCTACTGGCCTACCAGGCACTCTGGCTGCTGTGACCTCACAAGCACAGCCAGCAGCCAGGAGCCTGCCACTGTCCTAGGAGACACTCAGCCTGCTCTGACCTCACAAGCACAGCCAGCAGCGATGAGACTGCCACTGACCTCGGAGGCACTGAGAATGCTGTGACCTCACAAGCACAGCCAGCAGCCATGAGCCTGCCACTGGCCTAGGAGGCACTCAGGCTGCTGTGACCTCACAAGCACAGCCAGCAGCCATGAGCCTGCCACTGGCCTAGGAGGCACTCAGGCTGCTGTGATCTCAGAAGCACAGCCAGCAGCCATGAGCCTGCCACTGGCCTAGGAGGCACTCAGGCTGCTGTAACCGCACAAACACAGCCAGCAGCGATGAGACTGCCACTGACCTCGGAGGCACTGAGTATGCTGTGACCTCACAAGCACAGCCAGCAGCCATGAGCCTGCCACTGGCCTAGGAGGCACTCAGGCAGCTGTAACCGCACAAACACAGCCAGCAGCCAGGAGCCTGCCACTGGCCTCGGAGGCACTGAGTATACTGTTACCTCACAAGCACAGCCAGCAGCCATGAGCCTGCCACTGGCCTAGGAGGCACTCAGGCTGCTTTGACCTCACAAGAGCAGCCAGCAGCCATGAGCCTGCCACTGGCCTAGGAGGCACTCAGGCTGCTGTGACCTCACAAGCACAGTCAGCAGCCGTGAGCCTGCCACTGGCCACGGAGATACGGAGGCTGCTGTCACCTCAGAAACACAGTCAGCAGCCAGGAGCCTGCCACTGGCCTAGGAGGCACTCAGGCTGCTGTGACCTCACAAGCACAGCCAGCAGCAGGCGTTGCATATTAACCTATGAGGCACTGAGGCTGCTGTGACCTCACAAGCACAGGAAGCAGCCAGGAGCCTGCCACTGGCCTCGGAGGCGCTCAGGCTGCTGTGACCTCACAAGCAAAGCCAGCAGCCAGGAGCCTGCCACTGGCCTAGAAGGCACTCAGGCTGCTGTGGGCTCACAAGTACAGCCAACAGCCATGAGGCTGCCACTGGCCTAGGAGGCACTGAGTATGCTGTGACCTCACAAGCACAGCCAGCAGCCAGGAGCCTGCCACTGGCCTCGGAGGTACTGAGGCCACTGTGACCTCACAAGCACAGCCAGTAGCCAGGAGCCTGCCGCTGGCCTAAGAGGCACTCAGGCAGCTGTGACCTCACAAGCACAGACAGCAGCCAGGAGCCTGCTGCTGGCCTAAAAGGCACTCAGGCAGCTGTGACCTCACAAGCACAGCCAGCAGCCATGAGCCTGCCACTGACCTAGGAGGCACTCAAGTTGCGGTGACCTCACAAGCACAGCTAGCAGCCAGGAGTCTGCCACTGCCCTAGGATGCACGGAGGCTGCTGTGACCTCACAAGCACAGCCAGCAGCCAGGAGCCTGCCACTGTCCTAGGAGACACTCAGCCTGCTCTGACCTCACAAGCACAGCCAGCAGCGATGAGACTGCCACTGACCTCGGAGGCACTGAGTATGCTGTGACCTCACAAGCACAGCCAGCAGCCATGAGCCTGCCACTGGCCTAGGAGGCACTCAGGCTGCTGTGACCTCACAAGCACAGCCAGCAGCCATGAGCCTGCCACTGGCCTAGGAGGCACTCAGGCTGCTGTGATCTCAGAAGCACAGCCAGCAGCCATGAGCCTGCCACTGGCCTAGGAGGCACTCAGGCTGCTGTGACCTCACAAGCACAGCCAGCAGCCATGAGCCTGCCACTGGCCTAGGAGGCACTCAGGCTGCTGCGACCTCACGAGAACAGCCAGTAGGGAGCGCTGCACACTAAAGTATGTGGCAGAGAGGCTGCTGTGACCTCACAAGCACAGCCAGCAGCCATGAGCCTGCCACTGGCCTAGGAGGCACTCAGGCCGCTGTGACCTCACAAGCACAACCAACGTCCATGAGCCTGCTACTGGTCTAGGAGGCACTCAGCCTTCTATGACCTCACAAGCACAGCCAGCAGCCAGGAGCCTGCCACTGGCCTAGGAGGTGGTGAGGCCGCTGTGACCTCACAAGCACAGCCAGTAGCCAGGAGCCTGCTGCTGGCCTAAAAGGCACTCAGGCAGCTGTGACCTCACAAGCACAGCCAGCAGCCAGGAGCCTGCCACTGACCTAGGAGGCACTCAAGTTGCGGTGACCTCACAAGCACAGCTAGCAGCCAGGAGTCTGCCACTGCCCTAGGATGCACGGAGGCTGCTGTGACCTCACAAGCACAGCCAGCAGCCAGGAGCCTGCCACTGTCCTAGGAGACACTCAGCCTGCTCTGACTTCACAAGCACAGCCAGCAGCGATGAGACTGCCAATGACCTCGGAGGCACTGAGTATGCTGTGACCTCACAAGCACAGCCAGCAGCCATGAGCCTGCCACTGGCCTAGGAGGCACTCAGGCTGCTGTGACCTCACAAGCACAGCCAGCAGCCATGAGCCTGCCACTGGCCTAGGAGGCACTCAGGCTGCTGTGATCTCAGAAGCACAGCCAGCAGCCATGAGCCTGCCACTGGCCTAGGAGGCACTCAGGCTGCTGTGACCTCACAAGCACAGCCAGCAGCCAGGAGCCTGCCCCTGGCCTAGGAGGCACTCAGGCTGCTGCGACCTCACGAGAACAGCCAGTAGGGAGCGCTGCACACTAAAGTATGTGGCAGAGAGGCTGCTGTGACGTCACAAGCACAGCCAGCAGCCATGAGCCTGCCACTGGCCTAGGAGGCACTCAGGCCGCTGTGACCTCACAAGCACAACCAACGTCCATGAGCCTGCTACTGGTCTAGGAGGCACTCAGCCTTCTATGACCTCACAAGCACAGCCAGCAGCCAGGAGCCTGCCACTGACCTAGGAGGCACTCAAGTGGCGGTGACCTCACAAGCACAGCCAGCAGCCAGCAGCCTGCCACTGCCCTAGGATGCACGGAGGCTGCTGTGACCTCCCAAGCACAGCCAGCAGCCAGGAGCCTGCCACTGTCCTAGGAGACACTCAGCCTGCTCTGACCTCACAAGCACAGCCAGCAGCGATGAGACTGCCACTGACCTCGGAGGCACTGAGTATGCTGTGACCTCACAAGCACAGCCAGCAGCCATGAGCCTGCCACTGGCCTAGGAGGCACTCAGGCTGCTGTGATCTCAGAAGCACAGCCAGCAGCCATGAGCCTGCCACTGGCCTAGGAGGCACTCAGGCTGCTGTGACCTCACAAGCACAGCCAGCAGCCAGGAACCTGCCACTGGCCTAGGAGGCACTCAGGCTGCTGCGACCTCACGAGAACAGCCAGTAGGGAGCGCTGCACACTAAAGTATGTGGCAGAGAGGCTGCTGTGACCTCACAAGCACAGCCAGCAGCCATGAGCCTGCCACTGGCCTAGGAGGCACTCAGGCCGCTGTGACCTCAAAAGCACAACCAACGTCCATGAGCCTGCTACTGGTCTAGGAGGCACTCAGCCTTCTATGACCTCACAAGCACAGCCAGCAGCCATGAGCCTGCCACTGAACTACAAGGCGCTCAGGTTTCTGTGACCTCACAAGCACAGCCAGCAGTCATGAGCCTGCCACTGGCCTCGGAGGCACTGAGGCTGCTGTGACCTCACAAGCACAGCCAGCAGCCAGCAGCCTGCCACTGGCCTAGGAGGCACTCAGGCAGCTGTAACCGCACAAACACAGCCAGCAGCCAGGAGCCTGCCACTGGCCTCGGAGGCACTGAGTATACTGTTACCTCACAAGCACAGCCAGCAGCCATGAGCCTGCCACTGGCCTAGGAGGCACTCAGGCTGCTTTGACCTCACAAGAGCAGCCAGCAGCCATGAGCCTGCCACTGGCCTAGGAGGCACTCAGGCTGCTGTGACCTCACAAGCACAGTCAGCAGCCGTGAGCCTGCCACTGGCCACGAAGAGATACGGAGGCTGCTGTCACCTCAGAAACACAGTCAGCAGCCAGGAGCCTGCCACTGGCCTAGGAGGCACTCAGGCTGCTGTGACCTCACAAGCACAGCCAGCAGCAGGCGTTGCATATTAACCTATGAGGCACTGAGGCTGCTGTGACCTCACAAGCACAGGAAGCAGCCAGGAGCCTGCCACTGGCCTCGGAGGCGCTCAGGCTGCTGTGACCTCACAAGCAAAGCCAGCAGCCAGGAGCCTGCCACTGGCCTAGAAGGCACTCAGGCTGCTGTGGGCTCACAAGTACAGCCAACAGCCATGAGGCTGCCACTGGCCTAGGAGGTGTTGAGGCTGCTGTGACCTCACAAACACAGTCAGCAGCTATGAGCCTGCCACTGGCCACGGAGACACTGAGGCTGCTGTCACCTCAGAAACACAGTCAGCAGCCAGGAGCCTGCCACTGGCCTAGGAGGCACTCAGGCTGCTGTGACCTCACAAGCACAGCCAGCAGGGGGCGCTGCACACTAATATCTGAGGCACTGAGGATGCTGGGACCTCAAAAGCACTGCCCTCAGCCAGGAGCCTGCCAGTGGCCTACCAGGCATTCAGGCTTCTGTGACCTCACAAGCACAGCCAGGAGCCAGGAGCCTGCCACTGGCCTAGGGACACTGAGGCTGCTGTGACCTCACAATCACAGGTAGCAGCCATGAGCCTGCCATTGGCCTAGGAGACACTGAGGCTGCTGTGACCTCACAAGCACAGCCAGCAGCCATGAGCCTGCCACTGGCCTAGGAGGCACTCAGGCTGCTGCGACCTCACGAGAACAGCCAGTAGGGAGCGCTGCACACTAAAGTATGAGGCAGAGAGGCTGCTGTGACCTCACAAGCACAGCCAGCAGCCATGAGCATGGCACTGGCCTAGGAGGCACTCAGACTGCTGTGACCTCCCAAGCACAGCCAGCAGCCTGGAGCCTGCCACTGGCCTAGGAGGCACTTAGTCTGCAGTCACATCACAAGCGCAGCCAGCAGGGGGCACTGGACACTAACCTCGGTGGCACTGAGGCTGATGTGACATCACAAGCACAGCCAGCAGCCATGAGCCTGGCACTGGCAGAGGATTCACTGACGCTGCTGTGACCTCCCAAGCACAGCCAGCAGCCAGGAGCCTGGCACTGGCCTCGGGGGCACTGAGTCTGCTGTGACCTCACAAGCACAGCCAGCAGCCATGAACCTGCCACTGGCCTCGGAGGCACTCAGGCTGCTGTGACCTCACAAGCACAGCCAGCAGCCATGACCCTGCCACTGGCCTAGGAGGCACTCAGGCTGCTGTGACCTCACAAGCACAGCCAGCAGCCAGGAGCCTGGCACTGGCCTCGGAGGCACTGAGTCTGCTGTGATGTCACAAGCACAGCCAGCAAGGCGCGCTGTAGACTAACCTATGAGGCACTCAGGCTGCTGTGACCTCATAAGCACAGCCAGTAGGGGGAGCTGGACACTACACTATGAGACACTCTGGCTGCTGTGACGTCACAAGCACAGCCAGCAGTCATGAGCCTGCCACTGGCCTCGGAGGCACTGAGGCTGCTGTGACCTCACAAGCACAGCCAGCAGCCAGGAGCCTGCCACTGTCCTAGGAGGCACTGAGGCTGCTGTGACCTCACAAGCACAGAGAGCAGCCATGAGCCTGCCACTGGCCTAGGAGGCACTGAGGCTGCTGTGACCTCACAAGCACAGCCAGCAGCCAGGAGCCTGCCACTGGCCACGGAGATACGGAGGCTGCTGTCACCTCAGAAACACAGTCAGCAGCCAGGAGCCTGCCACTGGCCTAGGAGGCACTCAGGCTGCTGTGACCTCACAAGCACAGCCAGCAGCAGGCGTTGCATATTAACCTATGAGGCACTGAGGCTGCTGTGACCTCACAAGCACAGGAAGCAGCCAGGAGCCTGCCACTGGCCTCGGAGGCGCTCAGGCTGCTGTGACCTCACAAGCAAAGCCAGCAGCCAGGAGCCTGCCACTGGCCTAGAAGGCACTCAGGCTGCTGTGGGCTCACAAGTACAGCCAACAGCCATGAGGCTGCCACTGGCCTAGGAGGCACTGAGTATGCTGTGACCTCACAAGCACAGCCAGCAGCCAGGAGCCTGCCACTGGCCTCGGAGGTACTGAGGCCGCTGTGACCTCACAAGCACAGCCAGTAGCCAGGAGCCTGCTGCTGGCCTAAAAGGCACTCAGGCAGCTGTGACCTCAAAAGCACAGCCAGCAGCCAGGAGCCTGCCACTGACCTAGGAGGCGCTCAAGTTGCGGTGACCTCACAAGCACAGCTAGCAGCCAGGAGCCTGCCACTGTCCTAGGAGACACTCAGCCTGCTCTGACCTCACAAGCACAGCCAGCAGCGATGAGACTGCCACTGACCTCGGAGGCACTGAGTATGCTGTGACCTCACAAGCACAGCCAGCAGCCATGAGCCTGCCACTGGCCTAGGAGGCACTCAGGCTGCTGTGACCTCACAAGCACAGCCAGCAGCCATGAGCCTGCCACTGGCCTAGGAGGCACTCAGGCTGCTGTGATCTCAGAAGCACAGCCAGCAGCCATGAGCCTGCCACTGGCCTAGGAGGCACTCAGGCTGCTGTGACCTCACAAGCACAGCCAGCAGCCATGAGCCTGCCACTGGCCTAGGAGGCACTCAGGCTGCTGCGACCTCACGAGAACAGCCAGTAGGGAGCGCTGCACACTAAAGTATGTGGCAGAGAGGCTGCTGTGACCTCACAAGCACAGCCAGCAGCCATGAGCCTGCCACTGGCCTAGGAGGCACTCAGGCCGCTGTGACCTCACAAGCACAACCAACGTCCATGAGCCTGCTACTGGTCTAGGAGGCACTCAGCCTTCTATGACCTCACAAGCACAGTCAGCAGCCAGGAGCCTGCCACTGACCTAGGAGGCACTCAAGTGGCGGTGACCTCACAAGCACAGCCAGCAGCCACGAGTTTGCCACTGCCCTAGGATGCACGGAGGCTGCTGTGACCTCACAAGCACAGCCAGCAGCCAGGAGCCTGCCACTGTCCTAGGAGACACTCAGCCTGCTCTGACCTCACAAGCACAGCCAGCAGCGATGAGACTGCCACTGACCTCAGAGGCACTGAGTATGCTGTGACCTCACAAGCACAGCCAGCAGCCATGAGCCTGCCACTGGCCTAGGAGGCACTCAGGCTGCTGTGGCCTCACAAGCACAGCCAGCAGCCATGAGCCTGCCACTGGCCTAGGAGGCACTCAGGCTGCTGTGATCTCAGAAGCACAGCCAGCAGCCATGAGCCTGCCACTGGCCTAGGAGGCACTCAGGCTGCTGTGACCTCACAAGCACAGCCAGCAGCCAGGAGCCTGCCACTGGCCTAGGAGGCACTCAGGCTGCTGCGACCTCACGAGAACAGCCAGTAGGGAGCACTGCACACTAAAGTATGTGGCAGAGAGGCTGCTGTGACCTCACAAGCACAGCCAGCAGCCATGAGCCTGCCACTGGCCTAGGAGGCACTCAGGCCGCTGTGACCTCACAAGCACAACCAACGTCCATGAGCCTGCTACTGGTCTAGGAGGCACTCAGCCTTCTATGACCTCACAAGCACAGCCAGCAGCCAGGAGCCTGCCACTGACCTAGGAGGCACTCAAGTGGCCGTGACCTCACAAGCACAGCCAGCAGCCAGGAGTTTGCCACTGCCCTAGGATGCACGGAGGCTGCTGTGACCTCACAAGCACAGCCAGCAGCCAGGAGCCTGCCACTGTCCTAGGAGACACTCAGCCTGCTCTGACCTCACAAGCACAGCCAGCAGCGATGAGACTGCCACTGACCTCGGAGGCACTGAGTATGCTGTGACCTCACAAGCACAGCCAGCAGCCATGAGCCTGCCACTGGCCTAGGAGACACTCAGGCTGCTGTGATCTCAGAAGCACAGCCAGCAGCCATGAGCCTGCCACTGGCCTAGGAGGCACTCAGGCTGCTGTGACCTCACAAGCACAGCCAGCAGCCAGGAGCCTGCCACTGGCCTAGGAGGCACTCAGGATGCTGCGACCTCACGAGAACAGCCAATAGGGAGCGCTGCACACTAAAGTATGAGGCAGAGAGGCTGCTGTGACGTCACAAGCACAGCCAGCAGCCAGGAGCCTGCCACTGGCCTAGGAGGCACTCAGGCCGCTGTGACCTCACAAGCACAACCAACGTCCATGAGCCTGCTACTGGTCTAGGAGGCACTCAGCCTTCTATGACCTCACAAGCACAGCCAGCAGCCATGAGCCTGCCACTGAACTACAAGGCGCTCAGGCTTCTGTGACCTCACAAGCACAGCCAGCAGTCATGAGCCTGCCACTGGCCTCGGAGGCACTGAGGCTGCTGTGACCTCAGAAGCACAGCCAGCAGCCAGCAGCCTGCCACTGGCCTAGGAGGCACTCAGGCAGCTGTAACCGCACAAACACAGCCAGCAGCCAGGAGCCTGCCACTGGCCTCGGAGGCACTGAGTATACTGTTACCTCACAAGCACAGCCAGCAGCCATGAGCCTGCCACTGGCCTAGGAGGCACTCAGGCTGCTTTGACCTCACAAGAGCAGCCAGCAGCCATGAGACTGCCACTGGCCTAGGAGGCACTCAGGCTGCTGTGACCTCACAAGTACAGTAGGCAGCCGTGAGCCTGCCACTGGCCACGAAGAGATACGGAGGCTGCTGTCACCTCAGAAACACAGTCAGCAGCCAGGAGCCTGCCACTGGCCTAGGAGGCACTCAGGCTGCTGTGACCTCACAAGCACAGCCAGCAGCAGGCGTTGCATATTAACCTATGAGGCACTGAGGCTGCTGTGACCTCACAAGCACAGGAAGCAGCCAGGAGCCTGCCACTGGCCTCGGAGGCGCTCAGGCTGCTGTGACCTCACAAGCACAGCCAGCAGCCAGGAGCCTGCCACTGGCCTAGGAGGCACTGAGGCTGCTGTGACCTCACAAGCACAGAGAGCAGCCAGGAGCCTGCCACTGTCCTAGGAGGCACTGAGGCTGCTTTGACCTCACAAGCACAGCCAGCAGCCATGAGCCTGCCACTGGCCTAGGAGGCACTCAGGCTGCTGTGACCTCACAAGCACAGCCAGCAGCCAGGAGCCTGCCACTGGCCTAGGAGGCACTCAGGCTGCTGCGACCTCACGAGAACAGCCAGTAGGGAGCGCTGCACACTAAAGTATGAGGCAGAGAGGCTGCTGTGACCTCACAAGCACAGCCAGCAGCCATGAGCCTGCCACTGGCCTAGGAGGCACTCAGGCCACTGTGACCTCACAAGCACAACCAACGTCCATGAGCCTGATACTGGTCTAGGAGGCACTCAGCCTGCTATGACCTCACAAGCACAGCCAGCAGCCAGGAGCCTGCCACTGAACTACAAGGCGCTCAGGCTTCTGTGACCTCACAAGCCCAGCCAGCAGTCATGAGCCTGCAACTGGCCTAGGAGGCACTCAGGCAGCTGTGACCTCACAAGCACAGCCAGCAGCCATGACCCTGCCACTGGCCTCGGAGGCACTGAGGCTGCTGTGACCTCAGAAGCACAGCCAGCAGCCAGCGGCCTGCCACTGGCCTAGGAGGCACTCAGGCAGCTGTGACCTCACAAGCACAGCCAGCAGCCAGGAGCCTGCCACTGGCCTAGGAGGCACTCAGGCTGCTGTTACCTCACAAGCACAGCCAGCAGCCATGAGCCTGCCACTGGCCTAGGAGGCACTCAGGCTGCTGTGACCTCACAAGCACAGCCAGCAGCCATGAACCTGCTGCTGGCCTAGGAGGCACTCAGGCTGCTGTGACCTCACAAGAGCAGCCAGCAGCCATGAGCCTGCCACTGGCCTAGGAGGTGTTGAGGCTGCTGTGACCTCACAAGCACAGTCAGCAGCCGTGAACCTGCCACTGGCCACGGAGACACTGAGGCTGCTGTCACCTCAGAAACACAGTCAGCAGCCAGGAGCCTGCCACTGGCCTAGGAGGCACTCAGGCTGCTGTGACCTCACAAGCACAGCGAGCAGCAGGCATTGCATATTAACCTATGAGGCACTGAGGCTGCTGTGACCTCACAAGCACAGCCAGCAGCCAGGAGCCTGCCACTGGCCTAGAAGGCACTCAGGCTGCTGTGGGCTCACAAGTACAGCCAACAGCCATGAGGCTGCCACTGGCCTAGGAGGTATTGAGGATGCTGTGACCTCACAAGCACAGCCAGCAGCCGTGAGCCTGCAACTGGCCACGGAGACACTGAGGCTGCTGTCACCTCAGAAACACAGTCAGCAGCCAGGAGCCTGCCACTGGCCTAGGAGGCACTGAGGCTGCTGTGACCTCACAAGCACAGGGGGCGCTGCACACTAACATCTGAGGCACTGAGGATGCTGTGACCTCAAGAGCACAGCCAGCAGCCCGGGGCCTGCCAGTGGCCTACCAGGCATTCAGGCTTCTGTGACCTCACAAGCACAGCCAGGAGCCAGGAGCCTGCCACTGGCCTAGGGACACTGAGGCTGCTGTGACCTCACAATCACAGGTAGCAGCCATGAGCCTGCCACTGGCCTAGGAGACACTGAGGCTGCTGTGACCTCACAAGCACAGCCAGCAGCCATGAGACTGCCACTGGCCTAGGAGGCACTGAGGCTGCTGTGACCTTTCAAGCACAGCCAGCAGCCAGGAGCCTGCCACTGGCCTAGGCCGTACTCAGGCTGCTGTGACCTCACAAGCACAGCCAGCAGCCAGCAGCCTGCCACTGGCCTAGGAGGCACTCAGGATGCTGCGACCTCACGAGAACAGCCAGTAGGGAGCGCTGCACACTAAAGTATGAGGCAGAGAGGCTGCTGTGACGTCACAAGCACAGCCAGCAGCCAGGAGCCTGCCACTGGCCTAGGAGGCACTCAGGCCGCTGTGACCTCACAAGCACAACCAACGTCCATGAGCCTGCTACTGGTCTAGGAGGCACTCAGCCTGCTATGACCTCACAAGCACAGCCAGCAGCCATGAGCCTGCCACTGAACTACAAGGCGCTCAGGCTTCTGTGACCTCACAAGCACAGCCAGCAGCCATGACCCTGCCACTGGCCTCGGAGGCACTGAGGCTGCTGTGACCTCAGAAGCACAGCCAGCAGCCAGCGGCCTGCCACTGGCCTAGGAGGCACTCAGGCAGCTGTGACCTCACAAGCACAGCCAGCAGCCAGGAGCCTGCCACTGGCCTAGGAGACAGTGAGTATACTGTTACCTCACAAGCACAGCCAGCAGCCATGAGCCTGCCACTGGCCTAGGAGGCACTCAGGCTGCTGTGACCTCACAAGCACAGCCAGCAGCCATGAACCTGCTGCTGGCCTAGGAGGCACTCAGGCTGCTGTGACCTCACAAGAGCAGCCAGCAGCCATGAGCCTGCCACTGGCCTCGGAGGCACTCAGGCTGCTGTGACCTCACAAGCACAGCCAGCAGCCGTGAGCCTGCCACTGGCCACGGAGACACTGAGGCTGCTCTCACCTCAGAAACACAGTCAGCAGCCAGGAGCCTGCCACTGGCGTAGGAGGCACTCAGGCTGCTGTGACCTCACAAGCACAGCCAGCAGGGGGCGCTGCACACTAACTTCTGAGGCACTGAGGATGCTGTGACCTCAAAAGCACTGTCCTCAGCCAGGAGCCTGCCAGTGGCCTACCAGGCATTCAGGCTTCTGTGACCTCACAAGCACAGCCAGGAGCCAGGAGCCTGCCACTGGCCTAGGGACACTGAGGCTGCTGTGACCTCACAATCACAGGTAGCAGCCATGAGCCTGCCACTGGCCTAGGAGACACTGAGGCTGCTGTGATCTCACAAGCACAGCCAGCAGCCATGAGACTGCCACTGACCTCGGAGGCACTGAGTATGCTGTGACCTCACAAGCACAGCCAGCAGCAGGCGTTGCATATTAACCTATGAGGCACTGAGGCTGCTGTGACCTCACAAGCACAGGAAGCAGCCAGGAGCCTGCCACTGGCCTCAGAGGCGCTCAGGCTGCTGTGACCTCACAAGCAAAGCCAGCAGCCAGGAGCCTGCCACTGACCTAGAAGGCACTCAGGCTGCTGTGGACTCACAAGTACAGCCAACAGCCATGAGGCTGCCACTGGCCTAGGAGGTGTTGAGGCTTCTGTGACCTCCCAAGCACAGCCAGCAGCCGTGAGCCTGCCACTGGCCACGGAGACACTGAGGCTGCTGTCACCTCAGAAACACAGTCAGCAGCCAGGAGCCTGCCACTGGCCTAGGAGGCACTCAGGCTGCTGTGACCTCACAAGCACAGCCAGCAGGGGGCGCTGCACACTAACATCTGAGGCACTGAGGATGCTGGGACCTCAAAAGCACTGCCCTCAGCCAGGAGCCTGCCAGTGGCCTACCAGGCATTCAGGCTTCTGTGACCTCACAAGCACAGCCAGGAGCCAGAAGCCTGCCACTGGCCTAGGGACACTGAGGCTGCTGTGACCTCACAATCACAGGTAGCAGCCATGAGCCTGCCACTGGCCTAGGAGACACTGAGGCTGCTGTGACCTCACAAGCACAGCCAGCAGCCAGGAGCCTGCCACTGGCCTACCAGGCACTGAGGCTGCTGTGACCTCACAAGCACAGCCAGCAGCCAGGAGCCTGCCACTGTCCTAGGAGACACTCAGCCTGCTCTGACCTCACAAGCACAGCCAGCAGCGATGAGACTGCCACTGACCTCGGAGGCACTGAGTATCCTGTGACCTCACAAGCACAGCCAGCAGCGATGAGACTGCCACTGACCTCGGAGGCACTGCGTATGCTGTGACCTCACAAGCACAGCCAGCAGCCATGAGCCTGCCACTGGCCTAGGAGGCACTCAGGCTGCTGTGACATCACAAGCACAGCCAGCAGCCAGGAGCCTGCCACTGGCCTAGGAGGCACTCAGGCTGCTGCGACCTCACGAGAACAGCCAGTAGGGAGCGCTGCACACTAAAGTATGAGGCAGAGAGGCTGCTGTGACCTCACAAGCACAGCCAGCAGCCATGAGCCTGCCACTGGCCTAGCAGGCACTCAGGCCGCTGTGACCTCACAAGCACAACCAACGTCCATGAGCCTGCTACTGGTCTAGGAGGCACTCAGCCTTCTATGACCTCACAAGCACAGCCAGCAGCCATGAGCCTGCCACTGAACTACAAGGCGCTCAGGCTTCTGTGACCTCACAAGCACAGCCAGCAGTCATGAGCCTGCCACTGGCCTCGGAGGCACTGAGGCTGCTGTGACCTCACAAGCACAGCCAGCAGCCAGCAGCCTGCCACTGGCCTAGGAGGCACTCAGGCAGCTGTAACCGCACAAACACAGCCAGCAGCCAGGAGCCTGCCACTGGCCTAGGAGGCACTGAGTATATTGTTACCTCACAAGCACAGCCAGCAGCCATGAGCCTGCCACTGGCCTAGGAGGCACTCAGGCTGCTTTGACCTCACAAGAGCAGCCAGCAGCCATGAGACTGCCACTGGCCTAGGAGGCACTCAGGCTGCTGTGACCTCACAAGCACAGTCAGCAGCCGTGAGCCTGCCACTGGCCACGGAGATACGGAGGCTGCTGTCACCTCAGAAACACAGTCAGCAGCCAGGAGCCTGCCACTGGCCTAGGAGGCACTCAGGCTGCTGTGACCTCACAAGCACAGCCAGCAGCAGGCGTTGCATATTAACCTATGAGGCACTGAGGCTGCTGTGACCTCACAAGCACAGGAAGCAGCCAGGAGCCTGCCACTGGCCTCGGAGGCGCTCAGGCTGCTGTGACCTCACAAGCAAAGCCAGCAGCCAGGAGCCTGCCACTGGCCTAGAAGGCACTCAGGCTGCTGTGGGCTCACAAGTACAGCCAGCAGCCATGAGGCTGCCACTGGCCTAGGAGGCACTGAGTATGCTGTGACCTCACAAGCACAGCCAGCAGCCAGGAGCCTGCCACTGGCCTCGGAGGTACTGAGGCCGCTGTGACCTCACAAGCACAGCCAGTAGCCAGGAGCCTGCCGCTGGCCTAAGAGGCACTCAGGCAGCTGTGACCTCACAAGCACAGCCAGTAGCCAGGAGCCTGCTGCTGGCCTAAAAGGCACTCAGCCTTCTATGACCTCACAAGCACAGCCAGCAGCCAGGAGCCTGCCACTGACGTAGGAGGCACTCAAGTTGCGGTGACCTCACAAGCACAGCCAGCAGCCAGGAGTCTGCCACTGCCCTAGGATGCACGGAGGCTGCTGTGACCTCACAAGCACAGCCAGCAGCCAGGAGCCTGCCACTGTCCTAGGAGACACTCAGCCTGCTCTGACCTCACAAGCACAGCCAGCAGCGATGAGACTGCCACTGACCTCGGAGGCACTGAGTATGCTGTGACCTCACAAGCACAGCCAGCAGCCATGAGCCTGCCACTGGCCTAGGAGGCACTCAGGCTGCTGTGACCTCACAAGCACAGCCAGCAGCCATGAGCCTGCCACTGGCCTAGGAGGCACTCAGGCTGCTTTGACCTCACAAGAGCAGCCAGCAGCCATGAGACTGCCACTGTCCTAGGAGGCACTCAGGCTGCTGTGACCTCACAAGCACAGTCAGCAGCCGTGAGCCTGCCACTGGCCACGGAGATACGGAGGCTGCTGTCACCTCAGAAACACAGTCAGCAGCCAGGAGCCTGCCACTGGCCTAGGAGGCACTCAG
Organism: Dromaius novaehollandiae; assembly: GCF_036370855.1. Lineage (NCBI taxonomy): Eukaryota > Metazoa > Chordata > Aves > Casuariiformes > Dromaiidae > Dromaius > Dromaius novaehollandiae. The sequence continues at coordinate 1,378,724 of NC_088113.1, read as the reverse complement.
GCTGCTGTGACCTCACAAGCACAGCGAGCAGCAGGCGTTGCATATTAACCTATGAGGCACTGAGGTTGCTGTGACCTCACAAGCACAGGAAGCAGCCAGGAGCCTGCCACTGGCCTCGGAGGCGCTCAGGCTGCTGTGACCTCACAAGCAAAGCCAGCAGCCAGGAGCCTGCCACTGGCCTAGAAGGCACTCAGGCTGCTGTGGGCTCACAAGTACAGCCAACAGCCATGAGGCTGCCACTGGCCTAGGAGGCACTCAGGCTGCTGTGACCTCACAAGCACAGTCAGCAGCCGTGAGCCTGCCACTGGCCACGGAGACACTGAGGCTGCTGTCACCTCAGAAACACAGTCAGCAGCCAGGAGCCTGCCACTGGCCTAGGAGGCACTCAGGCTGCTGTGACCTCACAAGCACAGCCAGCAGGGGGCGCTGCACACTAATATCTGAGGCACTGAGGATGCTGGGACCTCAAAAGCACTGCCCTCAGCCAGGAGCCTGCCAGTGGCCTACCAGGCATTCAGGCTTCTGTGACCTCACAAGCACAGCCAGGAGCCAGGAGCCTGCCACTGGCCTAGGGACACTGAGGCTGCTGTGACCTCACAATCACAGGTAGCAGCCATGAGCCTGCCATTGGCCTAGGAGACACTGAGGCTGCTGTGACCTCACAAGCACAGCCAGCAGCCATGAGCCTGCCACTGGCCTAGGAGGCACTCAGGCTGCTGCGACCTCACGAGAACAGCCAGTAGGGAGCGCTGCACACTAAAGTATGAGGCAGAGAGGCTGCTGTGACCTCACAAGCACAGCCAGCAGCCATGAGCATGGCACTGGCCTAGGGGGCACTCAGACTGCTGTGACCTCCCAAGCACAGCCAGCAGCCTGGAGCCTGCCACTGGCCTAGGAGGCACTCAGGCTGCTGTGACCTCACAAGCACAGCCAGCAGCCATGAACCTGCTGCTGGCCTAGGAGGCACTCAGGCTGCTGTGACCTCACAAGAGCAGCCAGCAGCCATGAGCCTGCCACTGGCCTCGGAGGCACTCAGTCTGCTGTGACCTCACAAGCACAGCCAGCAGCCGTGAGCCTGCCACTGGCCACGGAGACACTGAGGCTGCTCTCACCTCAGAAACACAGTCAGCAGCCAGGAGCCTGCCACTGGCGTAGGAGGCACTCAGGCTGCTGTGACCTCACAAGCACAGCCAGCAGGGGGCGCTGCACACTAACTTCTGAGGCACTGAGGATGCTGTGACCTCAAAAGCACTGTCCTCAGCCAGGAGCCTGCCAGTGGCCTACCAGGCATTCAGGCTTCTGTGACCTCACAAGCACAGCCAGGAGCCAGGAGCCTGCCACTGGCCTAGGGACACTGAGGCTGCTGTGACCTCACAATCACAGGTAGCAGCCATGAGCCTGCCACTGGCCTAGGAGACACTGAGGCTGCTGTGATCTCACAAGCACAGCCAGCAGCCATGAGACTGCCACTGACCTCGGAGGCACTGAGTATGCTGTGACCTCACAAGCACAGCCAGCAGCAGGCGTTGCATATTAACCTATGAGGCACTGAGGCTGCTGTGACCTCACAAGCACAGGAAGCAGCCAGGAGCCTGCCACTGGCCTCAGAGGCGCTCAGGCTGCTGTGACCTCACAAGCAAAGCCAGCAGCCAGGAGCCTGCCACTGACCTAGAAGGCACTCAGGCTGCTGTGGACTCACAAGTACAGCCAACAGCCATGAGGCTGCCACTGGCCTAGGAGGTGTTGAGGCTTCTGTGACCTCCCAAGCACAGCCAGCAGCCGTGAGCCTGCCACTGGCCACGGAGACACTGAGGCTGCTGTGACCTCACAAGCACAGCCAGCAGCCAGGAGCCTGCCACTGGCCTAGGAGGCACTCAGGCTGCTGTGACCTCACAAGCACAGCCAGCAGGGGGCGCTGCACACTAACATCTGAGGCACTGAGGATGCTGGGACCTCAAAAGCACTGCCCTCAGCCAGGAGCCTGCCAGTGGCCTACCAGGCATTCAGGCTTCTGTGACCTCACAAGCACAGCCAGGAGCCAGAAGCCTGCCACTGGCCTAGGGACACTGAGGCTGCTGTGACCTCACAATCACAGGTAGCAGCCATGAGCCTGCCACTGGCCTAGGAGACACTGAGGCTGCTGTGACCTCACAAGCACAGCCAGCAGCCAGGAGCCTGCCACTGGCCTACCAGGCACTGAGGCTGCTGTGACCTCACAAGCACAGCCAGCAGCCAGGAGCCTGCCACTGTCCTAGGAGACACTCAGCCTGCTCTGACCTCACAAGCACAGCCAGCAGCGATGAGACTGCCACTGACCTCGGAGGCACTGAGTATCCTGTGACCTCACAAGCACAGCCAGCAGCGATGAGACTGCCACTGACCTCGGAGGCACTGCGTATGCTGTGACCTCACAAGCACAGCCAGCAGCCATGAGCCTGCCACTGACCTAGGAGGCACTCAGGCTGCTGTGACTTCACAAGCACAGCCAGCAGCCATGAGCCTGCCACTGGCCTAGGAGGCACTCAGGCTGCTGTGACATCACAAGCACAGCCAGCAGCCAGGAGCCTGCCACTGGCCTAGGAGGCACTCAGGCTGCTGCGACCTCACGAGAACAGCCAGTAGGGAGCGCTGCACACTAAAGTATGAGGCAGAGAGGCTGCTGTGACCTCACAAGCACAGCCAGCAGCCATGAGCCTGCCACTGGCCTAGCAGGCACTCAGGCCGCTGTGACCTCACAAGCACAACCAACGTCCATGAGCCTGCTACTGGTCTAGGAGGCACTCAGCCTTCTATGACCTCACAAGCACAGCCAGCAGCCATGAGCCTGCCACTGAACTACAAGGCGCTCAGGCTTCTGTGACCTCACAAGCACAGCCAGCAGTCATGAGCCTGCCACTGGCCTCGGAGGCACTGAGGCTGCTGTGACCTCACAAGCACAGCCAGCAGCCAGCAGCCTGCCACTGGCCTAGGAGGCACTCAGGCAGCTGTAACCGCACAAACACAGCCAGCAGCCAGGAGCCTGCCACTGGCCTAGGAGGCACTGAGTATATTGTTACCTCACAAGCACAGCCAGCAGCCATGAGCCTGCCACTGGCCTAGGAGGCACTCAGGCTGCTTTGACCTCACAAGAGCAGCCAGCAGCCATGAGACTGCCACTGGCCTAGGAGGCACTCAGGCTGCTGTGACCTCACAAGCACAGTCAGCAGCCGTGAGCCTGCCACTGGCCACGGAGATACGGAGGCTGCTGTCACCTCAGAAACACAGTCAGCAGCCAGGAGCCTGCCACTGGCCTAGGAGGCACTCAGGCTGCTGTGACCTCACAAGCCCAGCCAGCAGCAGGCGTTGCATATTAACCTATGAGGCACTGAGGCTGCTGTGACCTCACAAGCACAGGAAGCAGCCAGGAGCCTGCCACTGGCCTCGGAGGCGCTCAGGCTGCTGTGACCTCACAAGCAAAGCCAGCAGCCAGGAGCCTGCCACTGGCCTAGAAGGCACTCAGGCTGCTGTGGGCTCACAAGTACAGCCAGCAGCCATGAGGCTGCCACTGGCCTAGGAGGCACTGAGTATGCTGTGACCTCACAAGCACAGCCAGCAGCCAGGAGCCTGCCACTGGCCTCGGAGGTACTGAGGCCGCTGTGACCTCACAAGCACAGCCAGTAGCCAGGAGCCTGCCGCTGGCCTAAGAGGCACTCAGGCAGCTGTGACCTCACAAGCACAGCCAGTAGCCAGGAGCCTGCTGCTGGCCTAAAAGGCACTCAGCCTTCTATGACCTCACAAGCACAGCCAGCAGCCAGGAGCCTGCCACTGACCTAGGAGGCACTCAAGTTGCGGTGACCTCACAAGCACAGCCAGCAGCCAGGAGTCTGCCACTGCCCTAGGATGCACGGAGGCTGCTGTGACCTCACAAGCACAGCCAGCAGCCAGGAGCCTGCCACTGTCCTAGGAGACACTCAGCCTGCTCTGACCTCACAAGCACAGCCAGCAGCGATGAGACTGCCACTGACCTCGGAGGCACTGAGTATGCTGTGACCTCACAAGCACAGCCAGCAGCCATGAGCCTGCCACTGGCCTAAGAGGCACTCAGGCTGCTGTGACCTCACAAGCACAGCCAGCAGCCATGAGCCTGCCACTGGCCTAGGAGGCACTCAGGCTGCTTTGACCTCACAAGAGCAGCCAGCAGCCATGAGACTGCCACTGGCCTAGGAGGCACTCAGGCTGCTGTGACCTCACAAGCACAGTCAGCAGCCGTGAGCCTGCCACTGGCCACGGAGATACGGAGGCTGCTGTCACCTCAGAAACACAGTCAGCAGCCAGGAGCCTGCCACTGGCCTAGGAGGCACTCAGGCTGCTGTGACCTCACAAGCACAGCCAGCAGCAGGCGTTGCATATTAACCTATGAGGCACTGAGGCTGCTGTGACCTCACAAGCACAGGAAGCAGCCAGGAGCCTGCCACTGGCCTCGGAGGCGCTCAGGCTGCTGTGACCTCACAAGCACAGCCAGCAGCCAGGAGCCTGCCACTGGCCTAGAAGGCACTCAGGCTGCTGTGGGCTCACAAGTACAGCCAACAGCCATGAGGCTGCCACTGGCCTAGGAGGCACTCAGGCTGCTGTGACCTCACAAGCACAGTCAGCAGCCGTGAGCCTGCCACTGGCCTAGGAGACACTGAGGCTGCTGTCACCTCAGAAACACAGTCAGCAGCCAGGAGCCTGCCACTGGCCTAGGAGGCACTCAGGCTGCTGTGACCTCACAAGCACAGCCAGCAGGGGGCGCTGCACACTAATATCTGAGGCACTGAGGATGCTGGGACCTCAAAAGCACTGCCCTCAGCCAGGAGCCTGCCAGTGGCCTACCAGGCATTCAGGCTTCTGTGACCTCACAAGCACAGCCAGGAGCCAGGAGCCTGCCACTGGCCTAGGGACACTGAGGCTGCTGCGACCTCACAATCACAGGTAGCAGCCATGAGCCTGCCATTGGCCTAGGAGACACTGAGGCTGCTGTGACCTCACAAGCACAGCCAGCAGCCAGGAGCCTGCCACTGGCCTAGGAGGCACTCAGGCTGCTGCGACCTCACGAGAACAGCCAGTAGGGAGCGCTGCACACTAAAGTATGAGGCAGAGAGGCTGCTGTGACCTCACAAGCACAGCCAGCAGCCATGAGCATGGCACTGGCCTAGGGGGCACTCAGACTGCTGTGACCTCCCAAGCACAGCCAGCAGCCTGGAGCCTGCCACTGGCCTAGGAGGCACTTAGTCTGCAGTCACGTCACAAGCGCAGCCAGCAGGGGGCACTGGACACTAACCTCGGTGGCACTGAGGCTGATGTGACATCACAAGCACAGCCAGCAGCCATGAGCCTGGCACTGGCAGAGGATTCACTGACGCTGCTGTGACCTCCCAAGCACAGCCAGCAGCCAGGAGCATGGCACTGGCCTCGGGGGCACTGAGTCTGCGGTGACCTCACAAGCACAGCCAGCAGCCATGACCCTGCCACTGGCCTCGGAGGCACTCAGGCTGCTGTGACCTCACAAGCACAGCCAGCAGCCAGGAGCCTGGCACTGGCCTCGGAGGCACTGAGTCTGCTGTGATGTCACAAGCACAGCCAGCAAGGCGCGCTGTAGACTAACCTATGAGGCACTCAGGCTGCTGTGACCTCATAAGCACAGACAGTAGGGGGAGCTGGACACTACACTATGAGACACTGAGGCTGCTGTGACGTCACAAGCACAGCCAGCAGTCATGAGCCTGCCACTGGCCTAGGAGGCACTGAGGCTGCTGTGACCTCACAAGCACAGAGAGCAGCCAGGAGCCTGCCGCTGGCCTAGGAGGCACTGAGGCTGCTGTGACCTCACAAGCACAGCCAGCAGCCAGGAGCCTGCCACTGGCCTAGGAGGCACTGAGGCTGCTGTGACCTCACAAGCACAGAGAGCAGCCAGGAGCCTGCCACTGTCCTAGGAGGCACAGAGGCTGCTTTGACGTCACAAGCACAGGCAGCAGCCATGAGCCTGACACTGCCCTATGAGGCACTGAGGCTGCTGTGATCTCAGAAGCACAGCCAGCAGCCATGAGCCTGCCACTGGCCTAGGAGGCACTCAGGCTGCTGTGACCTCACAAGCACAGCCAGCAGCCAGGAGCCTGCCACTGGCCTAGGAGGCACTCAGGCTGCTGCGACCTCACGAGAACAGCCAGTAGGGAGCGCTGCACACTAAAGTATGAGGCAGAGAGGCTGCTGTGACCTCACAAGCACAGCCAGCAGCCATGAGCCTGCCACTGGCCTAGGAGGCACTCAGGCCACTGTGACCTCACAAGCACAACCAACGTCCATGAGCCTGATACTGGTCTAGGAGGCACCCAGCATGCTATGACCTCACAAGCACAGCCAGCAGCCATGAGCCTGCCACTGAACTACAAGGCGCTCAGGCTTCTGTGACCTCACAAGCCCAGCCAGCAGTCATGAGCCTGCCACTGGCCTAGGAGGCACTCAGGCAGCTGTGACCTCACAAGCACAGCCAGCAGCCATGACCCTGCCACTGGCCTCGGAGGCACTGAGGCTGCTGTGACCTCTGAAGCACAGCCAGCAGCCAGCGGCCTGCCACTGGCCTAGGAGGCACTCAGGCAGCTGTGACCTCACAAGCACAGCCAGCAGCCAGGAGCCTGCCACTGTCCTAGGAGGCACTCAGGCTGCTGTTACCTCACAAGCACAGCCAGCAGCCATGAGCCTGCCACTGGCCTAGGAGGCACTCAGGCTGCTGTGACCTCACAAGCACAGCCAGCAGCCATGAACCTGCTGCTGGCCTAGGAGGCACTCAGGCTGCTGTGACCTCACAAGAGCAGCCAGCAGCCATGAGCCTGCCACTGGCCTAGGAGGCACTCAGGCTGCTGTGACCTCACAAGCACAGTCAGCAGCCGTGAGCCTGCAACTGGCCACGGAGACACTGAGGCTGCTGTCACCTCAGAAACACAGTCAGCAGCCAGGAGCCTGCCACTGGCCTAGGAGGCACTCAGGCTGCTGTGACCTCACAAGCACAGCCAGTAGCAGGCATTGCATATTAACCTATGAGGCACTGAGGCTGCTGTGACCTCACAAGCACAGGAAGCAGCCAGGAGCCTGCCACTGGCCTCGGAGGTGCTCAGGCTGCTGTGACCTCACAAGCACAGCCAGCAGTGGGCGCTGCACATTAACGTATGAGGCACTGAGGCTGCTGTGGGCTCACAAGTACAGCCAACAGCCATGAGGCTGCCACTGGCCTAGGAGGTATTGAGGCTGCTGTGACCTCACAAGCACAGCCAGCAGCCGTGAGCCTGCCACTGGCCACGGAGACACTGAGGCTGCTGTCACCTCAGAAACACAGTCAGCAGCCAGGAGCCTGCCACTGGCCTAGGAGGCACTCAGGCTGCTGTGACCTCACAAGCACAGGGGGCGCTGCACACTAACATCTGAGGCACTGAGGATGCTGTGACCTCAAGAGCACAGCCAGCAGCCCGGGGCCTGCCAGTGGCCTACCAGGCATTCAGGCTTCTGTGACCTCACAAGCACAGCCAGCAGCCAGGAGCCTGCCACTGGCCTAGGGACACTGAGGCTGCTGTGACCTCACAATCACAGGTAGCAGCCATGAGCCTGCCACTGGCCTAGGAGACACTGAGGCTGCTGTGACCTCACAAGCACAGCCAGCAGCCATGAGACTGCCACTGACCTCGGAGGCACTGAGTATGCTGTGACCTCACAAGCACAGCCAGCAGCCATGAGCCTGCCACTGGCCTAGGAGGCACAGAGGCTGCTGTGACCTCACAAGCACAGCCAGCAGCCAGGAGCCTGCCACTGGCCTAGGCCGTACTCAGGCTGCTGTGACCTCACAAGCACAGCCAGCAGCCAGCAGCCTGCCACTGGCCTAGGAGGCACTCAGGCTGCTGCGACCTCACGAGAACAGCCAGTAGGGAGCGCTGCACACTAAAGTATGAGGCAGAGAGGCTGCTGTGACGTCACAAGCACAGCCAGCAGCCAGGAGCCTGCCACTGGCCTAGGAGGCACTCAGGCCACTGTGACCTCACAAGCACAACCAACGTCCATGAGCCTGATACTGGTCTAGGAGGCACTCAGCCTGCTATGACCTCACAAGCACAGCCAGCAGCCATGAGCCTGCCACTGAACTACAAGGCGCTCAGGCTTCTGTGACCTCACAAGCCCAGCCAGCAGTCATGAGCCTGCCACTGGCCTAGGAGGCACTCAGGCAGCTGTGACCTCCCAAGCACAGCCAGCAGCCATGACCCTGCCACTGGCCTCGGAGGCACTGAGGCTGCTGTGACCTCAGAAGCACAGCCAGCAGCCAGCGGCCTGCCACTGGCCTAGGAGGCACTCAGGCAGCTGTGACTCACAAGCACAGCCAGCAGCCAGGAGCCTGCCACTGGCCTAGGAGGCACTCAGGCTGCTGTGACCTCACAAGCACAGCCAGCAGCCATGAGCCTGCCACTGGCCTAGGAGGCACTCAGGCTGCTGTGACCTCACAAGCACAGCCAGCAGCCAGGAACCTGCTGCTGGCCTAGGAGGCACTCAGGCTGCTGTGACCTCACAAGAGCAGCCAGCAGCCATGAGCCTGCCACTGGCCTAGGAGGCACTCAGGCTGCTGTGACCTCACAAGCACAGTCAGCAGCCAGGAGCCTGCCACTGGCCACGGAGACACTGAGGCTGCTGTCACCTCAGAAACACAGTCAGCAGCCAGGAGCCTGCCACTGGCCTAGGAGGCACTCAGGCTGCTGTGACCTCACAAGCACAGCGAGCAGCAGGCATTGCATATTAACCTATGATGCACTGAGGCTGCTGTGACCTCACAAGCACAGGAAGCAGCCAGGAGCCTGCCACTGGCCTCGGAGGCGCTCAGGCTGCTGTGACCTCAAAAGCAAAGCCAGCAGTGGGCGCTGCACATTAACGTATGAGGCACTGAGGCTGCTGTGACCTCACAATCACAGGTAGCAGCCATGAGCCTGCCACTGACCTAGAAGGCACTCAGGCTGCTGTGGGCTCACAAGTACAGCCAACAGCCATGAGGCTGCCACTGGCCTAGGAGGTATTGAGGCTGCTGTGACCTCACAAGAACAGCCAGCAGCCGTGAGCCTGCCACTGGCCACGGAGACACTGAGGCTGCTGTCACCTCAGAAACACAGTCAGCAGCCAGGAGCCTGCCACTGGCCTAGGAGGCACTCAGGCTGCTGTGACCTCACAAGCACAGGGGGCGCTGCACACTAACATCTGAGGCACTGAGGATGCTGGGACCTCAAGAGCACAGCCAGCAGCCCGGGGCCTGCCAGTGGCCTGCCAGGCATTCAGGCTTCTGTGACCTCACAAGCACAGCCAGGAGCCAGGAGCCTGCCACTGGCCTAGGGACACTGAGGCTGCTGTGACCTCACAATCACAGGTAGCAGCCATGAGCCTGCCACTGGCCTAGGAGACACTGAGGCTGCTGTGACCTCACAAGCACAGCCAGCAGCCATGAGACTGCCACTGACCTCGGAGGCACTGAGTATGCTGTGACCTCACAAGCACAGCCAGCAGCCATGAGCCTGCCACTGGCCTAGGCCGTACTCAGGCTGCTGTGACCTCACAAGCACAGCCAGCAGCCAGCAGCCTGCCACTGGCCTAGGAGGCACTCAGGCTGCTGCGACCTCACAAGAACAGCCAGTAGGGAGCGCTGCACACTAAAGTATGAGGCAGAGAGGCTGCTGTGACGTCACAAGCACAGCCAGCAGGCAGGAGCCTGCCACTGGCCTAGGAGGCACTCAGGCCGCTGTGACCTCACAAGCACAACCAACGTCCATGAGCCTGCTACTGGTCTAGGAGGCACTCAGCCTGCTATGACCTCACAAGCACAGCCAGCAGCCATGAGCCTGCCACTGAACTACAAGGCGCTCAGGCTTCTGTGACCTCACAAGCACAGCCAGCAGCCATGACCCTGCCACTGGCCTCGGAGGCACTGAGGCTGCTGTGACCTCAGAAGCACAGCCAGCAGCCAGCGGCCTGCCACTGGCCTAGGAGGCACTCAGTCAGCTGTGACCTCACAAGCACAGCCAGCAGCCAGGAGCCTGCCACTGGCCTAGGAGACACTGAGTATACTGTTACCTCACAAGCACAGCCAGCAGCCATGAGCCTGCCACTGGCCTAGGAGGCACTCAGGCTGCTGTGACCTCACAAGCACAGCCAGCAGCCATGAACCTGCTGCTGGCCTAGGAGGCACTCAGGCTGCTGTGACCTCACAAGAGCAGCCAGCAACCATGAGCCTGCCACTGGCCTCGGAGGCACTCAGGCTGCTGTGACCTCACAAGCACAGCCAGCAGCCGTGAGCCTGCCACTGGCCACGGAGACACTGAGGCTGCTGTCACCTCAGAAACACAGTCAGCAGCCAGGAGCCTGCCACTGGCCTAGGAGGCACTCAGGCTGCTGTGACCTCACAAGCACAGCCAGCAGGGGGCGCTGCACAGTAACATCTGAGGCACTGAGGATGCTGTGACCTCACAAGCACTGCCCTCAGCCAGGAGCCTGCCAGTGGCCTACCAGGCATTCAGGCTTCTGTGACCTCACAAGCACAGCCAGGAGCCAGGAGCCTGCCACTGGCCTAGGGACACTGAGGCTGCTGTGACCTCACAATCACAGGTAGCAGCCATGAGCCTGCCACTGGCCTAGGAGACACTGAGGCTGCTGTGATCTCACAAGCACAGCCAGCAGCCATGAGACTGCCACTGACCTCGGAGGCACTGAGTATGCTGTGACCTCATAAGCACAGCCAGCAGCAGGCGTTGCATATTAACCTATGAGGCACTGAGGCTGCTGTGACCTCACAAGCACAGGAAGCAGCCAGGAGCCTGCCACTGGCCTCGGAGGCGCTCAGGCTGCTGTGACCTCACAAGCAAAGCCAGCAGCCAGGAGCCTGCCACTGGCCTAGAAGGCACTCAGGCTGCTGTGGACTCACAAGTACAGCCAACAGCCATGAGGCTGCCACTGGCCTAGGAGGTGTTGAGGCTTCTGTGACCTCCCAAGCACAGCCAGCAGCCGTGAGCCTGCCACTGGCCACGGAGACACTGAGGCTGCTGTCACCTCAGAAACACAGTCAGCAGCCAGGAGCCTGCCACTGGCCTAGGAGGCACTCAGGCTGCTGTGACCTCACAAGCACAGCCAGCAGGGGGCGCTGCACACTAACATCTGAGGCACTGAGGATGCTGGGACCTCAAAAGCACTGCCCTCAGCCAGGAGCCTGCCAGTGGCCTACCAGGCATTCAGGCTTCTGTGACCTCACAAGCACAGCCAGGAGCCAGGAGCCTGCCACTGGCCTAGGGACACTGAGGCTGCTGTGACCTCACAATCACAGGTAGCAGCCATGAGCTTGCCACTGGCCTAGGAGACACTGAGGCTGCTGTGACCTCACAAGCACAGCCAGCAGCCATGAGACTGCCACTGACCTCGGAGGCACTGAGTATGCTGTGACCTCACAAGCACAGCCAGCAGCCATGAGCCTGCCACTGGCCTAGGAGGCACAGAGGCTGCTGTGACCTCACAAGCACAGCCAGCAGCCAGGAGCCTGCCACTGGCCTAGGCCGTACTCAGGCTGCTGTGACCTCACAAGCACAGCCAGCAGCCAGCAGCCTGCCACTGGCCTAGGAGGCACTCAGGCTGCTGCGACCTCACGAGAACAGCCAGTAGGGAGCGCTGCACACTAAAGTATGAGGCAGAGAGGCTGCTGTGACGTCACAAGCACAGCCAGCAGCCATGAGCCTGCCACTGGCCTAGGAGGCACTCAGGCCGCTGTGACCTCACAAGCACAACCAACGTCCATGAGCCTGCTACTGGTCTAGGAGGCACTCAGCCTGCTATGACCTCACAAGCACAGCCAGCAGCCATGAGCCTGCCACTGAACTACAAGGCGCTCAGGCTTCTGTGACCTCACAAGCCCAGCCAGCAGTCATGAGCCTGCCACTGGCCTAGGAGGCACTCAGGCAGCTGTGACCTCCCAAGCACAGCCAGCAGCCATGACCCTGCCACTGGCCTCGGAGGCACTGAGGCTGCTGTGACCTCAGAAGCACAGCCAGCAGCCAGCGGCCTGCCACTGGCCTAGGAGGCACTCAGGCAGCTGTGACCTCACAAGCACAGCCAGCAGCCAGGAGCCTGCCACTGGCCTAGGAGGCACTCAGGCTGCTGTTACCTCACAAGCACAGCCAGCAGCCATGAGCCTGCCACTGGCCTAGGAGGCACTCAGGCTGCTGTGACCTCACAAGCACAGCCAGCAGCCAGGAACCTGCTGCTGGCCTAGGAGGCACTCAGGCTGCTGTGACCTCACAAGAGCAGCCAGCAGCCATGAGCCTGCCACTGGCCTAGGAGGCACTCAGGCTGCTGTGACCTCACAAGCACAGTCAGCAGCCGTGAGCCTGCAACTGGCCACGGAGACACTGAGGCTGCTGTCACCTCAGAAACACAGTCAGCAGCCAGGAGCCTGCCACTGGCCTAGGAGGCACTCAGGCTGCTGTGACCTCACCAGCAAAGCCAGCAGTGGGTGCTGCACATTAACGTATGAGGCACTGAGGCTGCTGTGACCTCACAAGCACAGGAAGCAGCCAGGAGCCTGCCACTGGCCTCGGAGGCGCTCAGGCTGCTGTGACCTCAAAAGCAAAGCCAGCAGTGGGCGCTGCACATTAACGTATGAGGCACTGAGGCTGCTGTGACCTCACAAGCACAGGTAGCAGCCATGAGCCTGCCACTGACCTAGAAGGCACTCAGGCTGCTGTGGGCTCACAAGTACAGCCAACAGCCATGAGCCTGCCACTGGCCTAGGAGGTATTGAGGCTGCTGTGACCTCACAAGAACAGCCAGCAGCCGTGAGCCTGCCACTGGCCACGGAGACACTGAGGCTGCTGTCACCTCAGAAACACAGTCAGCAGCCAGGAGCCTGCCACTGGCCTAGGAGGCACTCAGGCTGCTGTGACCTCACAAGCACAGGGGGCGCTGCACACTAACATCTGAGGCACTGAGGATGCTGGGACCTCAAGAGCACAGCCAGCAGCCCGGGGCCTGCCAGTGGCCTGCCAGGCATTCAGGCTTCTGTGACCTCACAAGCACAGCCAGGAGCCAGGAGCCTGCCACTGGCCTAGGGACACTGAGGCTGCTGTGACCTCACAAGCACAGGTAGCAGCCATGCGCCTGCCACTGGCCTAGGAGACACTGAGGCTGCTGTGACCTCACAAGCACAGCCAGCAGCCATGAGACTGCCACTGACCTCGGAGGCACTGAGTATGCTGTGACCTCACAAGCACAGCCAGCAGCCATGAGCCTGCCACTGGCCTAGGAGGCACAGAAGCTGCTGTGACCTCACAAGCACAGACAGCAGCCAGGAGCCTGCCACTGGCCTCGGAGGCGCTCAGGCTGCTGTGACCTCACAAGCAAAGCCAGCAGCCAGGAGCCTGCCACTGGCCTAGAAGGCACTCAGGCTGCTGTGGGCTCACAAGTACAGCCAACAGCCATGAGGCTGCCACTGGCCTAGGAGGTGTTGAGGCTGCTGTGACCTCACAAGCACAGTCAGCAGCCATGAGCCTGCCACTGGCCACGGAGACACTGAGGCTGCTGTCACCTCAGAAACACAGTCAGCAGCCAGGAGCCTGCCACTGGCCTAGGAGGCACTCAGGCTGCTGTGACCTCACAAGCACAGCCAGCAGGGGGCGCTGCACACTAACATCTGAGGCACTGAGGATGCTGGGACCTCAAAAGCACTGCCCTCAGCCAGGAGCCTGCCAGTGGCCTACCAGGCATTCAGGCTTCTGTGACCTCACAAGCACAGCCAGGAGCCAGGAGCCTGCCACTGGCCTAGGGACACTGAGGCTGCTGTGACCTCACAATCACAGGTAGCAGCCATGAGCCTGCCACTGGCCTAGGAGACACTGAGGCTGCTGTGACCTCACAAGCACAGCCAGCAGCCATGAGCCTGCCACTGGCCTAGGAGGCACTCAGGCTGCTGCGACCTCACGAGAACAGCCAGTAGGGAGCGCTGCACACTAAAGTATGAGGCAGAGAGGCTGCTGTGACCTCACAAGCACAGCCAGCAGCCATGAGCCTGCCACTGGCCTAGGGGGCACTCAGACTGCTGTGACCTCCCAAGCACAGCCAGCAGCCTGGAGCCTGCCACTGGCCTAGGAGGCACTGAGTCTGCAGTCACGTCACAAGCGCAGCCAGCAGGGGGCACTGGACACTAACCTCGGTGGCACTGAGGCTGATGTGACATCACAAGCACAGCCAGCAGCCATGAGCCTGGCACTGGCAGAGGATTCACTGACGCTGCTGTGACCTCCCAAGCACAGCCAGCAGCCAGGAGCATGGCACTGGCCTCGGGGGCACTGAGTCTGCTGTGACCTCACAAGCACAGCCAGCAGCCAGGAGCTTGCCACTGGCCTAGGAGGCACTGAGGCTGCTGTGACCTCACAAGCACAGAGAGCAGCCAGGAGCCTGCCACTGGCCTAGGAGGCACTGAGGCTGCTGTGACCTCACAAGCACAGCCAGCAGCCAGGAGCCTGGCACTGGCCTCGGAGGCACTCAGGCTGCTGTGACCTCACAAGCACAGCCAGCAGCCAGGAGCCTGCCACTGGCCTAGGAGGCACTGAGGCTGCTGTGACCTCACAAACACAGAGAGCAGCCAGGAGCCTGCCACTGTCCAAGGAGGCACTGAGGCTGCTTTGACGTCACAAGCACAGGCAGCAGCCATGAGCCTGACACTGCCCTATGAGGCACTCAGGCTGCTGTGACCTCACAAGCACAGGCAGCAGCCAGGAGCCTGCCACTGGCCTAGGAGGCACTCAGGCTGCTGTGACCTCACAAGCACAGCCAGCAGCCATGAGCCTGCCACTGGCCTAGGAGGCACTCAGGCTGCTGCGACCTCACGAGAACAGCCAGTAGGGAGCGCTGCACACTAAAGTATGAGGCAGAGAGGCTGCTGTGACCTCCCAAGCACAGCCAGCAGCCAGGAGCCTGCCACTGGCCTAGGAGGCACTGAGGCTGCTGTGACCTCACAAGCACAGCCAGCAGCCAGGAGCCTGATACTGGTCTAGGAGGCACTCAGCCTGCTATGACCTCACAAGCACATCCAGCAGCCATGAGCCTGCCACTGAACTACAAGGCGCTCAGGCTTCTGTGACCTCACAAGCACAGCCAGCAGTCATGAGCCTGCCACTGGCCTCGGAGGCACTCAGGCAGCTGTGACCTCACAAGCACAGCCAGCAGCCAGGAGCCTGCCACTGGCCTCGGAGGCCCTGAGTATACTGTTACCTCACAAGCACAGCCAGCAGCCATGAGCCTGCCACTGGCCTAGGAGGCACTCAGGCTGCTGTGACCTCACAAGCACAGCCAGCAGCCATGAACCTGCTGCTGGCCTAGGAGGCACTCAGGGTGCTGTGACCTCACAAGCACAGTCAGCAGCCATGAGCCTGCCACTGGCCTAGGAGGCACTCAGGCTGCTGTGACCTCACAAGCACAGTCAGCAGCCGTGAGCCTGCAACTGGCCTCGGAGACACTGAGGCTGCTGTCACCTCAGAAACACAGTCAGCAGCCAGGAGCCTGCCACTGGCCTAGGAGGCACTCAGGCTGCTGTGACCTCACAAGCACAGCCAGTAGCAGGCGTTGCATATTAACCTATGAGGCACTGAGGCTGCTGTGACCTCACAAGCACAGTCAGCAGCCGTGAGCCTGCCACTGGCCTCGGAGGCGCTCAGGCTGCTGTGAGCTCACAAGCAAAGCCAGCAGTGGGCGCTGCACATTAACGTATGAGGCACTGAGGCTGATGTGACCTCACAATCACAGGTAGCAGCCATGAGCCTGCCACTGACCTAGAAGGCACTCAGGCTGCTGTGGGCTCACAAGTACAGCCAACAGCCATGAGGCTGCCACTGGCCTAGGAGGTATTGAGGCTGCTGCGACCTCACAAGCACAGCCAGCAGCCGTGAGCCTGCCACTGGCCACGGAGACACTGAGGCTGCTGTCACCTCAGAAACACAGTCAGCAGCCATGAGCCTGCCACTGGCCTAGGAGGCACTCAGGCTGCTGTGACCTCACAAGCACAGGGGGCGCTGCACACTAACATCTGAGGCACTGAGGATGCTGGGACCTCAAGAGCACAGCCAGCAGCCCGGGGCCTGCCAGTGGCCTACCAGGCGTTCAGGCTTCTGTGACCTCACAAGCACAGCCAGGAGCCAGGAGCCTGCCACTGGCCTAGGGACACTGAGGCTGCTGTGACCTCACAATCACAGGTAGCATCCATGAGCCTGCCACTGGTCTAGGAGACACTGAGGCTGCTGTGACCTCACAAGCACAGCCAACGTCCATGAGCCTGATACTGGTCTAGGAGGCACTCAGCATGCTATGACCTCACAAGCACAGCCAGCAGCCATGAGCCTGCCACTGAACTACAAGGCGCTCAGCCTGCTATGACCTCACAAGCACAGCCAGCAGCCATGAGCCTGCCACTGAACTACAAGGCGCTCAGGCTTCTGTGACCTCACAAGCACAGCCAGCAGTCATGAGCCTGCCACTGGCCTCGGAGGCACTGAGGCTGCTGTGACCTCAGAAGCACAGCCAGCAGCCAGCGGCCTGCCACTGGCCTAGGAGGCACTCAGGCAGCTGTGACCTCACAAGCACAGCCAGCAGCCATGAGCCTGCCACTGGCCTCGGAGGCACTGAGTATACTGTTACCTCACAAGCACAGCCAGCAGCCATGAGCCTGCCACTGGCCTAGGAGGCACTCAGGCTGCTGTGACCTCACAAGCACAGCCAGCAGCCATGAACCTGCTGCTGGCCTAGGAGGCACTCAGGGTGCTGTGACCTCACAAGCACAGTCAGCAGCCATGAGCCTGCCACTGGCCTAGGAGGCACTCAGGCTGCTGTGACCTCACAAGCACAGTCAGCAGCCGTGAGCCTGCAACTGGCCACGGAGACACTGATGCTGCTGTCACCTCAGAAACACAGTCAGCAGCCAGGAGCCTGCCACTGGCCTAGGAGGCACTCAGGCTGCTGTGACCTCACAAGCACAGCCAGCAGCAGGCGTTGCATATTAACCTATGAGGCACTGAGGCTGCTGTGACCTCACAAGCACAGGAAGCAGCCAGGAGCCTGCCACTGGCCTCGGAGGCGCTCAGGCTGCTGTGACCTCACAAGCAAAGCCAGCAGTGGGCGCTGCACATTAACGTATGAGGCACTGAGGCTGCTGTGACCTCACAAGCACAGCCAGCAGCCAGGAGCCTGCCACTGACCTAGAAGGCACTCAGGCTGCTGTGGGCTCACAAGTACAGCCAACAGCCATGAGGCTGCCACTGGCCTAGGAGGTATTGAGGCTGCTGTGACCTCACAAGCACAGCCAGCAGCCGTGAGCCTGCCACTGGCCACGGAGACACTGAGGCTGCTGTCACCTCAGAAACACAGTCAGCAGCCATGAGCCTGCCACTGGCCTAGGAGGCACTCAGGCTGCTGTGACCTCACAAGCACAGGGGGCGCTGCACACTAACATCTGAGGCACTGAGGATGCTGTGACCTCAAGAGCACAGCCAGCAGCCCGGGGCCTGCCAGTGGCCTACCAGGCATTCAGGCTTCTGTGACCTCACAAGCACAGCCAGGAGCCAGCGGCCTGCCACTGGCCTAGGGACACTGAGGCTGCTGTGACCTCACAGTCACAGCCAGCAGCCATGAGACTGCCACTGACCTCGGAGGCACTGAGTATGCTGTGACCTCACAAGCACAGCCAGCAGCCATGAGCCTGCCACTTGCCTCGGAGGCACTCAGGCTGCTGTGACCTCACAAGTACAGCCAGCAGCCATGAGCCTGCCACTGGCCTAGGCCGTACTCAGGCTGCTGTGACCTCACAAGCACAGCCAGCAGCCAGGAGCCTGCCACTGGCCTAGGAGGCACTCAGGCTGCTGCGACCTCAGGAGAACAGCCAGTAGGGAGCGCTGCACACTAAAGTATGAGGCAGAGAGGCTGCTGTGACGTCACAAGCACAGCCAGCAGCCAGGAGCCTGCCACTGGCCTAGGAGGCACTCAGGCCGCTGTGACCTCACAAGCACAACCAACGTCCATGAGCCTGCTACTGGTCTAGGAGGCACTCAGCCTGCTATGACCTCACAAGCACAGCCAGCAGCCATGAGCCTGCCACTGAACTACAAGGCGCTCAGGCTTCTGTGACCTCACAAGCACAGCCAGCAGCCATGACCCTGCCACTGGCCTCGGAGGCACTGAGGCTGCTGTGACCTCAGAAGCACAGCCAGCAGCCAGCGGCCTGCCACTGGCCTAGGAGGCACTCAGGCTGCTGTGACCTCACAAGCACAGCCAGCAGCCAGGAGCCTGCCACTGGCCTAGGAGGCACTGAGTATACTGTTACCTCACAAGCACAGCCAGCAGCCATGAGCCTGTCACTGGCCTAGGAGGCACTCAGGCTGCTGTGACCTCACAAGCACAGCCAGCAGCCATGAACCTGCTGCTGGCCTAGGAGGCACTCAGGCTGCTGTGACCTCACAAGAGCAGCCAGCAGCCATGAGCCTGCCACTGGCCTCGGAGGCACTCACGCTGCCGTGACCTCACAAGCACAGCCAGCAGCCGTGAGCCTGCCACTGGCCACGGAGACACTGAGGCTGCTGTCACCTCAGAAACACAGTCAGCAGCCAGGAGCCTGCCACTGGCCTAGGAGGCACTCAGGCTGCTGTCACCTCACAAGCACAGCCAGCAGGGGGCGCTGCACACTAACATCTGAGGCACTGAGGATGCTGTGACCTCAAAAGCACTGTCCTCAGCCAGGAGCCTGCCAGTGGCCTACCAGGCATTCAGGCTGCTTTGACCTCACAAGCACAGCCAGGAGCCAGGAGCCTGCCACTGGCCTAGGGACACTGAGGCTGCTGTGACCTCACAATCACAGGTAGCAGCCATGAGCCTGCCACTGGCCTAGGAGACACTGAGGCTGCTGTGATCTCACAAGCACAGCCAGCAGCCATGAGACTGCCACTGACCTCGGAGGCACTGAGTATGCTGTGACCTCACAAGCACAGCCAGCAGCAGGCGTTGCATATTAACCTATGAGGCACTGAGGCTGCTGTGACCTCACAAACACAGGAAGCAGCCAGGAACCTGCCACTGGCCTCGGAGGCGCTCAGGCTGCTGTGACCTCACAAGCAAAGCCAGCAGTCAGGAGCCTGCCACTGGCCTAGGAGGCACTCAGGCTGCTGTGACCTCACAAGCACAGTCAGCAGCCATGAGCCTGCCACTCGCCACGGAGACACTGAGGCTGCTGTTACCTCAGAAACACAGTCAGCAGCCAGGAGCCTGCCACTGGCCTAGGAGGCACTCAGGCTGCTGTCACCTCACAAGCACAGCCAGCAGGGGGCGCTGCACACTAACATCTGAGGCACTGAGGATGCTGGGACCTCAAAAGCACTGCCCTCAGCCAGGAGCCTGCCAGTGGCCTACCAGGCATTCAGGCTTCTGTGACCTCACAAGCACAGCCAGGAGCCAGGAGCCTGCCACTGGCCTAGGGACACTGAGGCTGCTGTGACCTCACAATCACAGGTAGCAGCCATGAGCCTGCCACTGGCCTAGGAGACACTGAGGCTTCTGTGACCTCACAAGCACAGCCAGCAGCCATGAGACTGCCACTGGCCTAGGAGGCACTTAGTCTGCAGTCACGTCACAAGCGCAGCCAGCAGGGGGCACTGGACACTAACCTCGGTGGCACTGAGGCTGCTGTGACATCACAAGCACAGCCAGCAGCCATGAGCCTGGCACTGGCAGAGGATTCACTGACGCTGCTGTGACCTCCCAAGCACAGCCAGCAGCCAGGAGCTTGCCACTGGCCTAGGAGGCACTGAGGCTGCTGTGACCTCACAAGCACAGCCAGCAGCCAGGAGCCTGCCGCTGGCCTAGGAGGCACTGAGGCTGCTGTGACCTCACAAGCACAGCCAGCAGCCAGGAGCCTGCCACTGGCCTAGGAGGCACTCAGGCTGCTGTGACCTCACAAGCACAGAGAGCAGCCATGAGCCTGGCACTGGCCTAGGAGGCACTCAGGCTGCTGTGACCTCACAAGCACAGCCAGCAGCCATGAGCCTGCCACTGGCCTAGGAGGCACTCAGGCTGCTGTGACCTCACGAGAACAGCCAGTAGGGAGCGCTGCACACTAAAGTGTGAGGCAGAGAGGCTGCTGTGACCTCACAAGCACAGCCAGCAGCCATGAGCCTGCCACTGGCCTAGGAGGCACTCAGGCCGCTGTGACCTCACAAGCACAACCAACGTCCATGAGCCTGCTACTGGTCTAGGAGGCACTCAGCCTGCTATGACCTCACAAGCACAGCCAGCAGCCATGAGCCTGCCACTGAACTACAAGGCGCTCAGGCTTCTGTGACCTCACAAGCACAGCCAGCAGTCATGAGCCTGCCACTGGCCTCGGAGGCACTGAGGCTGCTGTGATCTCAGAAGCACAGCCAGCAGCCAGCGGCCTGCCACTGGCCTAGGAGGCACTCAGGCAGCTGTGACCTCACAAGCACAGCCAGCAGCCAGCAGCCAGCAGCCTGCCACTGGCCTCGGAGGCACTGAGTATACTGTTACCTCACAAGCACAGCCAGCAGCCATGAGCCTGCCACTGGCCTAGGAGGCACTCAGGCTGCTGTGACCTCACAAGCACAGCCAGCAGCCATGAACCTGCTGCTGGCCTAGGAGGCACTCAGGCTGCTGTGACCTCACAAGAGCAGCCAGCAGCCATGAGCGTGCCACTGGCCTAGGAGGCACTCAGGCTGCTGTGACCTCACAAGCACAGTCAGCAGCCGTGAGCCTGCCACTGGCCACGGAGACACTGAGGCTGCTGTCACCTCAGAAACACAGTCAGCAGCCAGGAGCCTGCCACTGGCCTAGGAGGCACTCAGGCTGCTGTGACCTCACAAGCCCAGCCAGCAGCAGGCGTTGCATATTAACCTATGAGGCACTGAGGCTGCTGTGACCTCACAAGCACAGGAAGCAGCCAGGAGCCTGCCACTGGCCTCGGAGGCGCTCAGGCTGCTGTGACCTCACAAGCAAAGCCAGCAGTGGGCGCTGCACATGAACGTATGAGGCACTGAGGCTGCTGTGACCTCACAAGCACAGCCAGCAGCCAGGAGCCTGCCACTGACCTAGAAGGCACTCAGGCTGCTGTGGGCTCACAAGTACAGCCAACAGCCAGGAGCCTGCCACTGGCCTAGGAGGTATTGAGGCTGCTGTGACCTCACAAGCACAGCCAGCAGCCGTGAGCCTGCCACTGGCCACGGAGACACTGAGGCTGCTGTCACCTCAGAAACACAGTCAGCAGCCAGGAGCCTGCCACTGGCCTAGGAGGCACTCAGGCTGCTGTGACCTCACAAGCACAAGGGGCGCTGCACACTAACATCTGAGGCACTGAGGATGCTGTGACCTCAAAAGCACTGTCCTCAGCCAGGAGCCTGCCAGTGGCCTACCAGGCATTCAGGCTTCTGTGACCTCACAAGCACAGCCAGGAGCCAGGAGCCTGCCACTGGCCTAGGGACACTGAGGCTGCTGTGACCTCACAATCACAGGTAGCAGCCATGAGCCTGCCACTGGCCTAGGAGACACTGAGGCTGCTGTGACCTCACAAGCACAGCCAGCAGCCATGAGACTGCCACTGACCTCGGAGGCACTGAGTATGCTGTGACCTCATAAGCACACCCAGCAGCCATGAGCCTGCCACTTGCCTCAGAGGCACTCAGGCTGCTGTGACCTCACAAGCACAGCCAGCAGCCAGGAGCCTGCCACTGGCCTAGGCAGTACTCAGGCTGCTGTGACCTCACAAGCACAGTCAGCAGCCAGGAGCCTGCCACTGGCCTCGGAGGCACTCAGGCTGCTGTGACCTCACAAGCACAGCCAGCAGCCAGGAGCCTGCCACTGGCCTAGGAGGCACTCAGGCTGCTGTGACCTCACAAGCACAGTCAGCAGCCAGGAGCCTGCCACTGGCCTAGGAGGCACTTAGTCTGCAGTCACGTCACAAGCACACCCAGCAGGCAGGAGCCTGCCACTGGCCTAGGAGGCACTGAGGCTGCTGTGGCCTCACAAGCACAGGAAGCAGCCATGAGCCTGTCGTTGGACTAGGAGGCATTCAGGCTGCTGTGACCTCACAAGCACAGCCAACAGCCATGAGCCTGCCACTGGCCTAGGAGGCACTCCGGCAGCTGTGACCTCACAAGCACAGTCAGCAGGAGGGACTGCACAGTTAATTATGAGGCACTGAGGCTGCTGTGACCTCACAAGCACAGCCAGCAGCCAGGAGCCTGCCACTGGCCTAGAAGGCACTCAGGCTGCTGTGAGCTCACAAGTACAGCCAACAGCCATGAGCCTGCCACTGGCCTAGGAGGCACTCAGGCTGCTGTGACCTCACAAGCACAGTCAGCAGCCGTGAGCCTGCAACTGGCCACGGAGACACTGAGGCTGCTGTCACCTCAGAAACACAGTCAGCAGCCATGAGCCTGCCACTGGCCTAGGAGGCACTCAGGCTGCTGTGACCTCACAAGCACAGCCAGGAGCCAGGAGCCTGCCACTGGCCTAGGGACACTGAGGCTGCTGTGACCTCACAATCACAGGTAGCAGCCATGAGCCTGCCACTGGCCTAGGAGACACTGAGGCTTCTGTGACCTCACAAGCACAGCCAGCAGCCATGAGACTGCCACTGGCCTAGGAGGCACTTAGTCTGCAGTCACGTCACAAGCGCAGCCAGCACGGGGCACTGGACACTAACCTCGGTGGCACTGAGGCTGATGTGACATCACAAGCACAGCCAGCAGCCATGAGCCTGGCACTGGCAGAGGATTCACTGACGCTGCTGTGACCTCCCAAGCACAGCCAGCAGCCAGGAGCATGGCACTGGCCTCGGGGGCACTGAGTCTGCTGTGACCTCACAAGCACAGCCAGCAGCCATGAGCCTGCCACTGGCCTCGGAGGCACTCAGGCTGCTGTGACCTCACAAGCACAGCCAGCAGCCATGAGCCTGCCACTGGCCTAGGAGGCACTGAGGCTGCTGTGACCTCACAAGCACAGCCAGCAGCCAGGAGCCTGGCACTGGCCTCGGAGGCACTGAGTCTGCTGTGATGTCACAAGCACAGCCAGCAAGGCGCGCTGTAGACTAACCTATGAGGCACTCAGGCTGCTGTGACCTCACAAGCACAGCCAGTAGGGGGAGCTGGACACTACACTATGAGACACTGAGGCTGCTGTGACGTCACAAGCACAGCCAGCAGTCATGAGCCTGACACTGGCCTCGGAGGCACTGAGGCTGCTGTGACCTCACAAGCACAGCCAGCAGCCAGGAGCTTGCCACTGGCCTAGGAGGCACTGAGGCTGCTGTGACCTCACAAGCACAGCCAGCAGCCAGGAGCCTGCCACTGGCCTAGGAGGCACTGAGGCTGCTGTGACCTCACAAGCACAGCCAGCAGCCAGGAGCCTGCCACTGGCCTAGGAGGCACTCAGGCTGCTGTGACCTCACAAGCACAGAGAGCAGCCATGAGCCTGCCACTGGCCTAGGAGGCACTCAGGCTGCTGTGACCTCACAAGCACAGCCAGCAGCCATGAGCCTGCCACTGGCCTAGGAGGCACTCAGGCTGCTGTGACCTCACGAGAACAGCCAGTAGGGAGCGCTGCACACTAAAGTGTGAGGCAGAGAGGCTGCTGTGACCTCACAAGCACAGCCAGCAGCCATGAGCCTGCCACTGGCCTAGGAGGCACTCAGGCCGCTGTGACCTCACAAGCACAACCAACGTCCATGAGCCTGCTACTGGTCTAGGAGGCACTCAGCCTGCTATGACCTCACAAGCACAGCCAGCAGCCATGAGCCTGCCACTGAACTACAAGGCGCTCAGGCTTCTGTGACCTCACAAGCACAGCCAGCAGTCATGAGCCTGCCACTGGCCTCGGAGGCACTGAGGCTGCTGTGATCTCAGAAGCACAGCCAGCAGCCAGCGGCCTGCCACTGGCCTAGGAGGCACTCAGGCAGCTGTGACCTCACAAGCACAGCCAGCAGCCAGCAGCCAGCAGCCTGCCACTGGCCTCGGAGGCACTGAGTATACTGTTACCTCACAAGCACAGCCAGCAGCCATGAGCCTGCCACTGGCCTAGGAGGCACTCAGGCTGCTGTGACCTCACAAGCACAGCCAGCAGCCATGAACCTGCTGCTGGCCTAGGAGGCACTCAGGCTGCTGTGACCTCACAAGAGCAGCCAGCAGCCATGAGCCTGCCACTGGCCTAGGAGGCACTCAGGCTGCTGTGACCTCACCAGCACAGCCAGCAGCCAGGCGTTGCATATTAACCTATGAGGCACTGAGGCTGCTGTGACCTCACAAGCACAGGAAGCAGCCAGGAGCCTGCCACTGGCCTCGGAGGCGCTCAGGCTGCTGTGACCTCACAAGCAAAGCCAGCAGTGGGCGCTGCACATTAACGTATGAGGCACTGAGGCTGCTGTGACCTCACAAGCACAGGAAGCAGCCAGGAGCCTGCCACTGGCCTCGGAGGCGCTCAGGCTGCTGTGACCTCACAAGCAAAGCCAGCAGTGGGCGCTGCACATTAACGTATGAGGCACTCAGGCTGCTGTGACCTCACAAGCACAGCCAGCAGCCAGGAGCCTGCCACTGGCCTAGAAGGCACTCAGGTTGCTGTGGGCTCACAAGTACAGCCAACAGCCATGAGGCTGCCACTGGCCTAGGAGGTGTTGAGGCTGCTGTGACCTCACAAGCACAGGAAGCAGCCAGGAACCTGCCACTGGCCTCGGAGGCGCTCAGGCTGCTGTGACCTCACAAGCAAAGCCAGCAGCCAGGAGCCTGCCACTGGCCTAGAAGGCACTCAGGCTGCTGTGGGCTCACAAGTACAGCCAACAGCCATGAGGCTGCCACTGGCCTAGGAGGTGTTGAGGCTGCTGTGACCTCACAAGCACAGTCAGCAGCCATGAGCCTGCCACTCGCCACGGAGACACTGAGCCTGGTGTTACCTCAGAAACACAGTCAGCAGCCAGGAGCCTGCCACTGGCCTACCAGGCATTCAGGCTTCTGTGACCTCACAAGCACAGCCAGGAGCCAGGAGCCTGCCACTGGCCTAGGGACACTGAGGCTGCTGTGACCTCACAATCACAGGTAGCAGCCATGAGCCTGCCACTGGCCTAGGAGACACTGAGGCTGCTGTGACCTCACAAGCACAGCCAGCAGCAATGAGACTGCCACTGACCTCGGAGGCACTGAGTATGCTGTGACCTCACAAGCACAGCCACCAGCCATGAGCCTGCCACTTGCCTCAGAGGCACTCAGGCTGCTGTGACCTCACAAGCACAGCCAGCAGCCAGCAGCCTGCCACTGGCCTAGGCCGTACTCAGGCTGCTGTGACCTCACAAGCACAGTCAGCAGCCAGGAGCCTGCCACTGGCCTCGGAGGCACTCAGGCTGCTGTGACCTCACAAGCACAGCCAGCAGCCAGGAGCCTGACACTGGCCTCGGAGGCACTGAGGCTGCTGTGACCTCACAAGCACAGGAAGCAGCCAGGAACCTGCCACTGGCCTCGGAGGCGCTCAGGCTGCTGTGACCTCACAAGCAAAGCCAGCAGCCAGGAGCCTGCCACTGGCCTAGAAGGCACTCAGGCTGCTGTGGGCTCACAAGTACAGCCAACAGCCATGAGGCTGCCACTGGCCTAGGAGGTGTTGAGGCTGCTGTGACCTCACAAGCACAGTCAGCAGCCATGAGCCTGCCACTCGCCACGGAGACACTGAGCCTGGTGTTACCACAGAAACACAGTCAGCAGCCAGGAGCCTGCCACTGGCCTAGGAGGCACTCAGGCTGCTGTCACCTCACAAGCACAGCCAGCAGGGGGCGCTGCACACTAACATCTGAGGCACTGAGGATGCTGTGACCTCAAAAGCACTGCCCTCAGCCAGGAGCCTGCCAGTGGCCTACCAGGCATTCAGGCTTCTGTGACCTCACAAGCACAGCCAGGAGCCAGGAGCCTGCCACTGGCCTAGGGACACTGAGGCTGCTGTGACCTCACAATCACAGGTAGCAGCCATGAGCCTGCCACTGGCCTAGGAGACACTGAGGCTTCTGTGACCTCACAAGCACAGCCAGCAGCCAGGAGCCTGACACTGGCCTAGGAGGCACTTAGTCTGCAGTCACGTCACAAGAGCAGCCAGCAGGGGGCACTGGACACTAACCTCGGTGGCACTGAGGCTGATGTGACATCACAAGCACAGCCAGCAGCCATGAGCCTGGCACTGGCAGAGGATTCACTGACGCTGCTGTGACCTCCCAAGCACAGCCAGCAGCCAGGAGCATGGCACTGGCCTCGGGGGCACTGAGTCTGCTGTGACCTCACAAGCACAGCCAGCAGCCATGAGCCTGCCACTGGCCTCGGAGGCACTCAGGCTGCTGTGACCTCACAAGCACAGCCAGCAGCCATGAGCCTGCCACTGGCCTAGGAGGCACTGAGGCTGCTGTGACCTCACAAGCACAGCCAGCAGCCAGGAGCCTGGCACTGGCCTAGGAGGCACTGAGTCTGCTGTGATGTCACAAGCACAGCCAGCAAGGCGCGCTGTAGACTAACCTATGAGGCACTCAGGCTGCTGTGACCTCATAAGCACAGCCAGTAGGGAGAGCTGGACACTACACTATGAGACACTGAGGCTGCTGTGACGTCACAAGCACAGCCAGCAGTCATGAGCCTGACACTGGCCTCGGAGGCACTGAGGCTGCTGTGACCTCACAAGCACAGCCAGCAGCCAGGAGCTTGCCACTGGCCTAGGAGGCACTGAGGCTGCTGTGACCTCACAAGCACAGCCAGCAGCCAGGAGCCTGCCGCTGGCCTAGGAGGCACTGAGCCTGCTGTGACCTCACAAGCACAGCCAGCAGCCAGGAGCCTGCCACTGGCCTAGGAGGCACTCAGGCTGCTGTGACCTCACAAGCACAGAGAGCAGCCATGAGCCTGCCACTGGCCTAGGAGGCACTCAGGCTGCTGTGACCTCACAAGCACAGCCAGCAGCCATGAGCCTGCCACTGGCCTAGGAGGCACTCAGGCTGCTGTGACCTCACGAGAACAGCCAGTAGGGAGCGCTGCACACTAAAGTGTGAGGCAGAGAGGCTGCTGTGACCTCCCAAGCACAGCCAGCAGCCATGAGCCTGCCACTGGCCTAGGAGGCACTCAGGCCGCTGTGACCTCACAAGCACAACCAACGTCCATGAGCCTGCTACTGGTCTAGGAGGCACTCAGCCTGCTATGACCTCACAAGCACAGCCAGCAGCCATGAGCCTGCCACTGAACTACAAGGCGCTCAGGCTTCTGTGACCTCACAAGCACAGCCAGCAGTCATGAGCCTGCCACTGGCCTCGGAGGCACTGAGGCTGCTGTGATCTCAGAAGCACAGCCAGCAGCCAGCGGCCTGCCACTGGCCTAGGAGGCACTCAGGCAGCTGTGACGTCACAAGCACAGCCAGCAGCCAGCAGCCAGCAGCCTGCCACTGGCCTCGGAGGCACTGAGTATACTGTTACCTCACAAGCACAGCCAGCAGCCATGAGCCTGCCACTGGCCTAGGAGGCACTCAGGCTGCTGTGACCTCACAAGCACAGCCAGCAGCCATGAACCTGCTGCTGGCCTAGGAGGCACTCAGGCTGCTGTGACCTCACAAGAGCAGCCAGCAGCCATGAGCCTGCCACTGGCCTAGGAGACACTCAGGCTGCTGTGACCTCACAAGCACAGTCAGCAGCCGTGAGCCTGCCACTGGCCACGGAGACACTGAGGCTGCTGTCACCTCAGAAACACAGTCAGCAGCCAGGAGCCTGCCACTGGCCTAGGAGGCACTCAGGCTGCTGTGACCTCACAAGCACAGCCAGCAGCAGGCGTTGCATATTAACCTATGAGGCACTGAGGCTGCTGTGACCTCACAAGCACAGGAAGCAGCCAGGAACCTGCCACTGGCCTCGGAGGCGCTCAGGCTGCTGTGACCTCACAAGCAAAGCCAGCAGTGGGCGCTGCACATTAACGTATGAGGCACTGAGGCTGCTGTGACCTCACAAGCACAGCCAGCAGCCAGGAGCCTGCCACTGACCTAGAAGGCACTCAGGCTGCTGTGGGCTCAAAAGTACAGCCAACAGCCAGGAGCCTGCCACTGGCCTAGGAGGTATTGAGGCTGCTGTGACCTCACAAGCACAGCCAGCAGCCGTGAGCCTGCCACTGGCGACGGAGACACTGAGGCTGCTGTCACCTCAGAAACACAGTCAGCAGCCAGGAGCCTGCCACTGGCCTAGGAGGCACTCAGGCTGCTGTGACCTCACAAGCACAGCCAGCAGGGGGCGCTGCACACTAACATCTGAGGCACTGAGGATGCTGTGACCTCAAAAGCACAGCCAGCAGCCAGGAGCCTGCCAGTGGCCTACCAGGCATTCAGGCTTCTGTGACCTCACAAGCACAGCCAGGAGCCAGGAGCCTGCCACTGGCCTAGGGACACTGAGGCTGCTGTGACCTCACAATCACAGGTAGCAGCCATGAGCCTGCCACTGGCCTAGGAGACACTGAGGCTGCTGTGACCTCACAAGCACAGCCAGCAGCAATGAGACTGCCACTGACCTCGGAGGCACTGAGTATGCTGTGACCTCACAAGCACAGCCACCAGCCATGAGCCTGCCACTTGCCTCAGAGGCACTCAGGCTGCTGTGACCTCACAAGCACAGCCAGCAGCCAGCAGCCTGCCACTGGCCTAGGCCGTACTCAGGCTGCTGTGACCTCACAAGCACAGTCAGCAGCCAGGAGCCTGCCACTGGCCTCGGAGGCACTCAGGCTGCTGTGACCTCACAAGCACAGCCAGCAGCCAGGAGCCTGACACTGGCCTCGGAGGCACTGAGGCTGCTGTGACCTCACAAGCACAGCCAGCAGCCAGGAGCTTGCCACTGGCCTAGGAGGCACTGAGGCTGCTGTGACCTCACAAGCACAGCCAGCAGCCAGGAGCCTGCCGCTGGCCTAGGAGGCACTGAGGCTGCTGTGACCTCACAAGCACAGCCAGCAGCCAGGAGCCTGCCACTGGCCTAGGAGGCACTCAGGCTGCTGTGACCTCACAAGCACAGAGAGCAGCCATGAGCCTGCCACTGGCCTAGGAGGCACTCAGGCTGCTGTGACCTCACAAGCACAGCCAGCAGCCATGAGCCTGCCACTGGCCTAGGAGGCACTCAGGCTGCTGTGACCTCACGAGAACAGCAAGTAGGGAGCGCTGCACACTAAAGTGTGAGGCAGAGAGGCTGCTGTGACCTCCCAAGCACAGCCAGCAGCCATGAGCCTGCCACTGGCCTAGGAGGCACTCAGGCCGCTGTGACCTCACAAGCACAACCAACGTCCATGAGCCTGCTACTGGTCTAGGAGGCACTCAGCCTGCTATGACCTCACAAGCACAGCCAGCAGCCATGAGCCTGCCACTGAACTACAAGGCGCTCAGGCTTCTGTGACCTCACAAGCACAGCCAGCAGTCATGAGCCTGCCACTGGCCTCGGAGGCACTGAGGCTGCTGTGATCTCAGAAGCACAGCCAGCAGCCAGCGGCCTGCCACTGGCCTAGGAGGCACTCAGGCAGCTGTGACGTCACAAGCACAGCCAGCAGCCAGCAGCCAGCAGCCTGCCACTGGCCTCGGAGGCACTGAGTATACTGTTACCTCACAAGCACAGCCAGCAGCCATGAGCCTGCCACTGGCCTAGGAGGCACTCAGGCTGCTGTGACCTCACAAGCACAGCCAGCAGCCATGAACCTGCTGCTGGCCTAGGAGGCACTCAGGCTGCTGTGACCTCACAAGAGCAGCCAGCAGCCATGAGCCTGCCACTGGCCTAGGAGACACTCAGGCTGCTGTGACCTCACAAGCACAGTCAGCAGCCGTGAGCCTGCCACTGGCCACGGAGACACTGAGGCTGCTGTCACCTCAGAAACACAGTCAGCAGCCAGGAGCCTGCCACTGGCCTAGGAGGCACTCAGGCTGCTGTGACCTCACAAGCACAGCCAGCAGCAGGCGTTGCATATTAACCTATGAGGCACTGAGGCTGCTGTGACCTCACAAGCACAGGAAGCAGCCAGGAACCTGCCACTGGCCTCGGAGGCGCTCAGGCTGCTGTGACCTCACAAGCAAAGCCAGCAGTGGGCGCTGCACATTAACGTATGAGGCACTGAGGCTGCTGTGACCTCACAAGCACAGCCAGCAGCCAGGAGCCTGCCACTGACCTAGAAGGCACTCAGGCTGCTGTGGGCTCAAAAGTACAGCCAACAGCCAGGAGCCTGCCACTGGCCTAGGAGGTATTGAGGCTGCTGTGACCTCACAAGCACAGCCAGCAGCCGTGAGCCTGCCACTGGCGACGGAGACACTGAGGCTGCTGTCACCTCAGAAACACAGTCAGCAGCCAGGAGCCTGCCACTGGCCTAGGAGGCACTCAGGCTGCTGTGACCTCAGAAGCACAGCCAGCAGGGGGCGCTGCACACTAACATCTGAGGCACTGAGGATGCTGTGACCTCAAAAGCACAGCCAGCAGCCAGGAGCCTGCCAGTGGCCTACCAGGCATTCAGGCTTCTGTGACCTCACAAGCACAGCCAGGAGCCAGGAGCCTGACACTGGCCTAGGGACACTGAGGCTGCTGTGACCTCACAATCACAGGTAGCAGCCATGAGCCTGCCACTGGCCTAGGAGACACTGAGGCATCTGTGACCTCACAAGCACAGCCAGCAGCCAGGAGCCTGGCACTGGCCTAGGAGGCACTTAGTCTGCAGTCACGTCACAAGAGCAGCCAGCAGGGGGCACTGGACACTAACCTCGGTGGCACTGAGGCTGATGTGACATCACAAGCACAGCCAGCAGCCATGAGCCTGGCACTGGCAGAGGATTCACTGACGCTGCTGTGACCTCCCAAGCACAGCCAGCAGCCAGGAGCATGGCACTGGCCTCGGGGGCACTGAGTCTGCTGTGACCTCACAAGCACAGCCAGCAGCCAGGAGCCTGCCACTGGCCTCGGAGGCACTCAGGCTGCTGTGACCTCACAAGCACAGCCAGCAGCCATGAGCCTGCCACTGGCCTAGGAGGCACTGAGGCTGCTGTGACCTCACAAGCACAGCCAGCAGCCAGGAGCCTGGCACTGGCCTAGGAGGCACTGAGTCTGCTGTGATGTCACAAGCACAGCCAGCAAGGCGCGCTGTAGACTAACCTATGAGGCACTCAGGCTGCTGTGACCTCATAAACACAGCCAGTAGGGGGAGCTGGACACTACACTATGAGACACTGAGGCTGCTGTGACGTCACAAGCACAGCCAGCAGTCATGAGCCTGACACTGGCCTCGGAGGCACTCAGGCTGCTGTGACCTCACAAGCACAGCCAGCAGCCAGGAGCTTGCCACTGGCCTAGGAGGCACTGAGGCTGCTGTGACCTCACAAGCACAGCCAGCAGCCAGGAGCCTGCCGCTGGCCTAGGAGGCACTGAGGCTGCTGTGACCTCACAAGCACAGCCAGCAGCCAGGAGCCTGCCACTGGCCTAGGAGGCACTCAGGCTGCTGTGACCTCACAAGCACAGAGAGCAGCCATGAGCCTGCCACTGGCCTAGGAGGCACTCAGGCTGCTGTGACCTCACAAGCACAGCCAGCAGCCATGAGCCTGCCACTGGCCTAGGAGGCACTCAGGCTGCTGTGACCTCACGAGAACAGCCAGTAGGGAGCGCTGCACACTAAAGTGTGAGGCAGAGAGGCTGCTGTGACCTCCCAAGCACAGCCAGCAGCCATGAGCCTGCCACTGGCCTAGGAGGCACTCAGGCCGCTGTGACCTCACAAGCACAACCAACGTCCATGAGCTTGCTACTGGTCTAGGAGGCACTCAGCCTGCTATGACCTCACAAGCACAGCCAGCAGCCATGAGCCTGCCACTGAACTACAAGGCGCTCAGGCTTCTGTGACCTCACAAGCACAGCCAGCAGTCATGAGCCTGCCACTGGCCTCGGAGGCACTGAGGCTGCTGTGATCTCAGAAGCACAGCCAGCAGCCAGCGGCCTGCCACTGGCCTAGGAGGCACTCAGGCAGCTGTGACGTCACAAGCACAGCCAGCAGCCAGCAGCCAGCAGCCTGCCACTGGCCTCGGAGGCACTGAGTATACTGTTACCTCACAAGCACAGCCAGCAGCCATGAGCCTGCCACTGGCCTAGGAGGCACTCAGGCTGCTGTGACCTCACAAGCACAGCCAGCAGCCATGAACCTGCTGCTGGCCTAGGAGGCACTCAGGCTGCTGTGACCTCACAAGAGCAGCCAGCAGCCATGAGCCTGCCACTGGCCTAGGAGACACTCAGGCTGCTGTGACCTCACAAGCACAGTCAGCAGCCGTGAGCCTGCCACTGGCCATGGAGACACTGAGGCTGCTGTCACCTCAGAAACACAGTCAGCAGCCAGGAGCCTGCCACTGGCCTAGGAGGCACTCAGGCTGCTGTGACCTCACAAGCACAGCCAGCAGCAGGCGTTGCATATTAACCTATGAGGCACTGAGGCTGCTGTGACCTCACAAGCACAGGAAGCAGCCAGGAACCTGCCACTGGCCTCGGAGGCGCTCAGGCTGCTGTGACCTCACAAGCAAAGCCAGCAGTGGGCGCTGCACATTAACGTATGAGGCACTGAGGCTGCTGTGACCTCACAAGCACAGCCAGCAGCCAGGAGCCTGCCACTGACCTAGAAGGCACTCAGGCTGCTGTGGGCTCAAAAGTACAGCCAACAGCCAGGAGCCTGCCACTGGCCTAGGAGGTATTGAGGCTGCTGTGACCTCACAAGCACAGCCAGCAGCCGTGAGCCTGCCACTGGCGACGGAGACACTGAGGCTGCTGTCACCTCAGAAACACAGTCAGCAGCCAGGAGCCTGCCACTGGCCTAGGAGGCACTCAGGCTGCTGTGACCTCACAAGCACAGCCAGCAGGGGGCGCTGCACACTAACATCTGAGGCACTGAGGATGCTGTGACCTCAAAAGCACAGCCAGCAGCCAGGAGCCTGCCAGTGGCCTACCAGGCATTCAGGCTTCTGTGACCTCACAAGCACAGCCAGGAGCCAGGAGCCTGCCACTGGCCTAGGGACACTGAGGCTGCTGTGACCTCACAATCACAGGTAGCAGCCATGAGCCTGCCACTGGCCTAGGAGACACTGAGGCTGCTGTGACCTCACAAGCACAGCCAGCAGCAATGAGACTGCCACTGACCTCGGAGGCACTGAGTATGCTGTGACCTCACAAGCACAGCCAGCAGCCATGAGCCTGCCACTTGCCTCAGAGGCACTCAGGCTGCTGTGACCTCACAAGCACAGCCAGCAGCCAGCAGCCTGCCACTGGCCTAGGCCGTACTCAGGCTGCTGTGACCTCACAAGCACAGTCAGCAGCCAGGAGCCTGCCACTGGCCTCGGAGGCACTCAGGCTGCTGTGACCTCACAAGCACAGCCAGCAGCCAGGAGCCTGCCACTGGCCTCGGAGGCACTCAGGCTGCTGTGACCTCACAAGCACAGCCAGCAGCCAGGAGCCTGCCACTGGCCTAGGAGGCTCTCAGGCTGCTGCGACCTCACGAGAACAGCCAGTAGGGAGCGCTGCACACTAAAGTATGAGGCAGAGAGGCTGCTGTGACGTCACAAGCACAGCCAGCAGCCAGGAGCCTGCCACTGGCCTAGGAGGCACTCAGGCTGCTGTGACCTCACAAGCACAACCAACGTCCATGAGCCTGCTACTGGTCTAGGAGGCACTCAGCCTGCTATGACCTCACAAGCACAGCCAGCAGCCATGAGCCTGCCACTGGCCTCGGAGGCACTGAGGCTGCTGTGACCTCAGAAGCACAGCCAGCAGCCAGCGGCCTGCCACTGGCCTAGGAGGCACTCAGGCTGCTGTGACCTCACAAGCACAGCCAGCAGCCATGAACCTGCTGCTGGCCTAGGAGGCACTCAGGCTGCTGTGACCTCACAAGAGCAGCCAGCAGCCATGAGCCTGCCACTGGCCTAGGAGACACTCAGGCTACTGTGACCTCACAAGCACAGTCAGCAGCCGTGAGCCTGCCACTGGCCACGGAGACACTGAGGCTGCTGTCACCTCAGAAACACAGTCAGCAGCCAGGAGCCTGCCACTGGCCTAGGAGGCACTGAGGCTGCTGTGACCTCACAAGCACAGCCAGCAGGGGGCGCTGCACACTAACATCTGAGGCACTGAGGATGCTGTGACCTCAAAAGCACTGTCCTCAGCCAGGAGCCTGCCAGTGGCCTACCAGGCATTCAGGCTTCTGTGACCTCACAAGCACAGCCAGGAGCCAGGAGCCTGCCACTGGCCTAGGGACACTGAGGCTGCTGTGACCTCACAATCACAGGTAGCAGCCATGAGCCTGCCACTGGCCTAGGAGACACTGAGGCTGCTGTGACCTCACAAGCACAGCCAGCAGCCATGAGACTGCCACTGACCTCGGAGGCACTGAGTATGCTGTGACCTCACAAGCACACCCAGCAGCCATGAGCCTGCCACTTGCCTCAGAGGCACTCAGGCTGCTGTGACCTCACAAGCACAGCCAGCAGCCAGGAGCCTGCCACTGGCCTAGGCCGTACTCAGGCTGCTGTGACCTCACAAGCACAGTCAGCAGCCAGGAGCCTGCCACTGGCCTCGGAGGCACTCAGGCTGCTGTGACCTCACAAGCACAGCCAGCAGCCAGGAGCCTGCCACTGTCCTAGGAGGCACTGAGGCTGCTTTGACGTCACAAGCACAGCCAGCAGCCATGAGCCTGCCACTGGCCTAGGAGGCACTTAGTCTGCAGTCACGTCACAAGCACACCCCGCAGGCAGGAGCCTGCCACTGGCCTAGGAGGCAGTGAGGCTGCTGTGGCCTCACAAGCACAGGAAGCAGCCATGAGCCTGTCGTTGGACTAGGAGGCATTCAGGCTGCTGTGACCTCACAAGCACAGGAAGCAGCCAGGAGCCTGCCACTGGCCTCGGAGGCGCTCAGGCTGCTGTGACCTCACCAGCAAAGCCAGCAGTGGGTGCTGCACATTAACGTATGAGGCACTGAGGCTGCTGTGACCTCACAAGCACAGCCAGCAGCCAGGAGCCTGCCACTGACCTAGAAGGCACTCAGGCTGCTGTGGACTCACAAGTACAGCCAACAGCCATGAGGCTGCCACTGGCCTAGGAGGTGTTGAGGCTGCTGTGACCTCACAAGCACAGCCAGCAGCCGTGAGCCTGCCACTGGCCACGGAGACACTGAGGCTGCTGTCACCTCAGAAACACAGTCAGCAGCCAGGAGCCTGCCACTGGCCTAGGAGGCACTCAGGCTGCTGTCACCTCACAAGCACAGCCAGCAGGGGGCGCTGCACACTAACATCTGAGGCACTGAGGATGCTGTGACCTCAAAAGCACTGTCCTCAGCCAGGAGCCTGCCAGTGGCCTACCAGGCATTCAGGCTTCTGTGACCTCACAAGCACAGCCAGGAGCCAGGAGCCTGCCACTGGCCTAGGGACACTGAGGCTGCTGTGACCTCACAATCACAGGTAGCAGCCATGAGCCTGCCACTGGCCTAGGAGACACTGAGGCTGCTGTGACCTCACAAGCACAGCCAGCAGCCATGAGACTGCCACTGACCTCGGAGGCACTGAGTATGCTGTGACCTCACAAGCACACCCAGCAGCCATGAGCCTGCCACTTGCCTCAGAGGCACTCAGGCTGCTGTGACCTCACAAGCACAGCCAGCAGCCAGGAGCCTGCCACTGGCCTAGGCCGTACTCAGGCTGCTGTGACCTCACAAGCACAGTCAGCAGCCAGGAGCCTGCCACTGGCCTCGGAGGCACTCAGGCTGCTGTGACCTCACAAGCACAGCCAGCAGTCAGGAGCCTGCCACTGTCCTAGGAGGCACTGAGGCTGCTTTGACGTCACAAGCACAGCCAGCAGCCAGGAGCCTGCCACTGGCCTAGGCCGTACTCAGGCTGCTGTGACCTCACAAGCACAGTCAGCAGCCAGGAGCCTGCCACTGGCCTCGGAGGCACTCAGGCTGCTGTGACCTCACAAGCACAGCCAGCAGCCAGGAGCCTGCCACTGTCCTAGGAGGCACTGAGGCTGCTTTGACGTCACAAGCACAGCCAGCAGCCATGAGCCTGCCACTGGCCTAGGAGGCACTTAGTCTGCACTCACGTCACAAGCACAGCCAGCAGGCAGGAGCCTGCCACTGGCCTAGGAGGCAGTGAGGCTGCTTTGACGTCACAAGCACAGCCAGCAGCCATGAGCCTGCCACTGGCCTAGGAGGCACTTAGTCTGCAGTCACGTCACAAGCACACCCAGCAGGCAGGAGCCTGCCACTGGCCTAGGAGGCAGTGAGGCTGCTGTGGCCTCACAAGCACAGGAAGCAGCCATGAGCCTGTCGTTGGACTAGGAGGCACTGAGGCTGCTGTGACCTCACAAGCACAGGAAGCAGCCAGGAGCCTGCCACTGGCCTCGGAGGCGCTCAGGCTGCTGTGACCTCACCAGCAAAGCCAGCAGTGGGTGCTGCACATTAACGTATGAGGCACTGATGCTGCTGTGACCTCACAAGCACAGCCAGCAGCCAGGAGCCTGCCACTGACCTAGAAGGCACTCAGGCTGCTGTGGACTCACAAGTACAGCCAACAGCCATGAGGCTGCCACTGGCCTAGGAGGTGTTGAGGCTGCTGTGACCTCACAAGCACAGCCAGCAGCCGTGAGCCTGCCACTGGCCACGGAGACACTGAGGCTGCTGTCACCTCAGAAACACAGTCAGCAGCCAGGAGCCTGCCACTGGCCTAGGAGGCACTCAGGCTGCTGTCACCTCACAAGCACAGCCAGCAGGGGGCGCTGCACACTAACATCTGAGGCACTGAGGATGCTGTGACCTCAAAAGCACTGTCCTCAGCCAGGAGCCTGCCAGTGGCCTACCAGGCATTCAGGCTTCTGTGACCTCACAAGCACAGCCAGGAGCCAGGAGCCTGCCACTGGCCTAGGAGGCACTCAGGCTGCTGTGACCTCACAATCACAGGTAGCAGCCATGAGCCTGCCACTGGCCTAGGAGACACTGAGGCTGCTGTGACCTCACAAGCACAGCCAGCAGCCATGAGACTGCCACTGACCTCGGAGGCACTGAGTATGCTGTGACCTCACAAGCACACCCAGCAGCCATGAGCCTGCCACTTGCCTCAGAGGCACTCAGGCTGCTGTGACCTCACAAGCACAGCCAGCAGCCAGCAGCCTGCCACTGGCCTAGGCCGTACTCAGGCTGCTGTGACCTCACAAGCACAGTCAGCAGCCAGGAGCCTCCCACTGGCCTCGGAGGCACTCAGGCTGCTGTGACCTCACAAGCACAGCCAGCAGCCAGGAGCCTGCCACTGTCCTAGGAGGCACTGAGGCTGCTTTGACGTCACAAGCACAGCCAGCAGCCATGAGCCTGCCACTGGCCTAGGAGGCACTTAGTCTGCAGTCACGTCACAAGCACACCCAGCAGGCAGGAGCCTGCCACTGGCCTAGGAGGCAGTGAGGCTGCTGTGGCCTCACAAGCACAGGAAGCAGCCATGAGCCTGTCGTTGGACTAGGAGGCATTCAGGCTGCTGTGACCTCACAAGCACAGCCAACAGCCATGAGCCTGCCACTGGCCTAGGAGGCACTCCGGCAGCTGTGACCTCACAAGCACAGTCAGCAGGAGGGACTGCACAGTTAATTATGAGGCACTGAGGCTGCTGTGACCTCACAAGCACAGCCAGCAGCCAGGAGCCTGCCACTGGCCTAGAAGGCACTCAGGCTGCTGTGAGCTCACAAGTACAGCCAACAGCCATGAGGCTGCCACTGGCCTAAGAGGCACTCAGGCTGCTGTGACCTCACAAGCACAGTCAGCAGCCGTGAGCCTGCAACTGGCCACGGAGACACTGAGGCTGCTGTCACCTCAGAAACACAGTCAGCAGCCATGAGCCTGCCACTGGCCTAGGAGGCACTCAGGCTGCTGTGACCTCACAAGCACAGCCAGCAGGGGGCGCTGCACACTAACATCTGAGGCACTGAGGATGCTGTGACCTCAAAAGCACTGCCCTCAGCCAGGAGCCTGCCAGTGGCCTACCAGGCATTCAGGCTTCTGTGACCTCACAAGCACAGCCAGGAGCCAGAAGCCTGTCACTGGCCTAGGGACACTGAGGCTGCTGTAACCTCACAATCACAGGTAGCAGTCATGAGCCTGCCACTGGCCTAGGAGGCACTCAGGCTGCTGTGACCTCACAAGCACAGCCAGCAGCCAGGAGCCTGCTACTGGCCTACCAGGCACTCTGGCTGCTGTGACCTCACAAGCACAGCCAGCAGCCAGGAGCCTGCCACTGTCCTAGGAGACACTCAGCCTGCTCTGACCTCACAAGCACAGCCAGCAGCGATGAGACTGCCACTGACCTCGGAGGCACTGAGTTTGCTGTGACCTCACAAGCACAGCAAGCAGCCATGAGCCTGCCACTGGCCTAGGAGGCACTCAGGCTGCTGTGACCTCACAAGCACAGCCAGCAGCCATGAGCCTGCCACTGGCCTAGGAGGCACTGAGGCTGCTGTGATCTCAGAAACACAGCCAGCAGCCATGAGCCTGCCACTGGCCTAGGAGGCACTCAGGCTGCTGTGATCTCAGAAACACAGCCAGCAGCCATGAGCCTGCCACTGGCCTAGGAGGCACTCAGGCTGCTGTGACCTCACAAGCACAGCCAGCAGCCATGAGCCTGCCACTGGCCTAGGAGGCACTCAGGATGCTGCGACCTCACGAGAACAGCCAGTAGGGAGCGCTGCACACTAAAGTATGAGGCAGAGAGGCTGCTGTGACGTCACAAGCACAGCCAGCAGCCAGGAGCCTGCCACTGGCCTAGGAGGCACTCAGGCTGCTGCGACCTCACGAGAACAGCCAGTAGGGAGCGCTGCACACTAAAGTATGAGGCAGAGAGGCTGCTGTGACCTCACAAGCACAGCCAGCAGCCATGAGCATGGCACTGGCCTAGGGGGCACTCATACTGCTGTGACCTCCCAAGCACAGCCAGCAGCCTGGAGTCTGCCACTGGCCTAGGACGCACTTAGTCTGCAGTCACGTCACAAGCGCAGCCAGCAGGGGGCACTGGACACTAACCTCGGTGGCACTGAGGCTGATGTGACATCACAAGCACAGCCAGCAGCCAGGAGCCTGCCACTGGCCTCGGAGGCACTGAGCATACTATAACCTCACAAGCACAGCCAGCAGCCATGAGCCTGCCACTGGCCTAGGAGGCACTCAGGCTGCTGTCACCTCAGAAACACAGTCAGCAGCCATGAGCCTGCCACTGGCCTAGGAGGCACTCAGGCTGCTGTGACCTCACAAGCACAGCCAGCAGCAGGCGTTGCATATTAACCTATGAGGCACTGAGGCTGCTGTGACCTCACAAGCAGAGGAAGCAGTCAGGAGCCTGCCACTGGCCTCGGAGGCGCTCAGGCTGCTGTGACCTCACAAGCAAAGCCAGCAGTGGGCGCTGCACATTAACGTATGAGGCACTGAGGCTGCTGTGACCTCACAAGCACAGGAAGCAGCCAGGAGCCTGCCACTGGCCTCGGAGGCGCTCAGGCTGCTGTGACCTCACAAGCACAGCCAGCAGTGGGCGCTGCACATTAACGTATGAGGCACTCAGGCTGCTGTGACCTCACAAGCACAGCCAGCAGCCAGGAGCCTGCCACTGGCCTAGAAGGCACTCAGGCTGCTGTGGGCTCACAAGTACAGCCAACAGCCATGAGGCTGCCACTGGCCTAGGAGGTGCTGAGGCTGCTGTGACCTCACAAGCACAGTCAGCAGCCGTGAGCCTGCCACTGGCCACGGAGACACTGAGGCTGCTGTGACCTCACAAGCACAGCCAGGAGCCAGGAGCCTGCCACTGGCCTAGGGACACTGAGGCTGCTGTGACCTCACAATCACAGGTAGCAGCCATGAGCCTGCCACTATCCTAGGAGACACTGAGGCTGCTGTGACCTCACAAGCACAGCCAGCAGCCATGAGCCTGCCACTGGCCTAGGAGGCACTCAGGATGCTGCGACCTCACGAGAACAGCCAGTAGGGAGCGCTGCACACTAAAGTATGAGGCAGAGAGGCTGCTGTGACCTCACAAGCACAGCCAGCAGCCAGGAGCATGGCACTGGCCTAGGGGGCACTCAGACTGCTGTGACCTCCCAAGCACAGCCAGCAGCCTGGAGTCTGCCACTGGCCTAGGAGGCACTTACTCTGCAGTCACGTCACAAGCGCAGCCAGCAGGGGGCACTGGACACTAACCTCGGTGGCACTGAGGCTGATGTGACATCACAAGCACAGCCAGCAGCCATGAGCCTGGCACTGGCAGAGGATTCACTGACGCTGCTGTGACCTCACAAGCACAGCCAGCAGCCAGGAGCATGGCACTGGCCTCGGGGGCACTGAGTCTGCTGTGACCTCACAAGCACAGCCAGCAGCCATGAGCCTGCCACTGGCCTCGGAGGCACTCAGGCTGCTGTGACCTCACAAGCACAGCCAGCAGCCATGAGCCTGCCACTGGCCTCGGAGGCACTCAGGCTGCTGTGACCTCACAAGCACAGCCAGCAGCCAGGAGCCTGGCACTGGCCTCGGAGGCACTGAGTCTGCTGTGACGTCACAAGCACAGCCAGCAAGGCGCGCTGTAGACTAACCTATGAGGCACTCAGGCTGCTGTGACCTCATAAGCACAGCCAGTAGGGGGAGCTGGACACTACACTATGAGACACTGAGGCTGCTGTGACGTCACAAGCACAGCCAGCAGTCATGAGCCTGAGACTGGCCTCGGAGGCACTGAGGCTGCTGTGACCTCACAAGCACAGCCAGCAGCCAGGAGCCTGCCACTGGCCTCGGAGGCACTCAGGCTGCTGTGACCTCACAAGCACAGCCAGCAGCCATGACTCTGCCGCTGGCCTAGGAGGCACTGAGGCTGCTGTGACGTCACAAGCACAGCCAGCAGCCATGAGCCTGCCACTTGCCTACCAGGCACTCAGGCTGCTGTGACCTCATAAGCACACCCAGCAGCCAGGAGCCTGCCACTGGCCTCGGAGGCACTCAGGCTGCTGTGACCTCACTAGCACAGACAGCAGCCAGGAGCCTGGCACTGGCCTAGGAGGCACTCAGGCTGCTGTGACCTCACAAGCACAGCCAGCAGCCAGGAGCCTGCCACTGGCCTAGGAGGCACTCAGGCTGCTGTGACCTCACAAGCACAGCCAGCAGCCAGGAGCCTGCCACTGGCCTAGGAGGCACTGAGGCTGCAGTGACCTCACAAGCACACCCAGCAGGCAGGAGCCTGCCACTGGCCTAGGAGGCACTGAGGCTGCTGTGGCCTCACAAGCACAGGAAGCAGCCATGAGCCTGTCGTTGGACTAGGAGGCATTCAGGCTGCTGTGACCTCACAAGCACAGCCAACAGCCATGAGCCTGCCACTGGCCTAGGAGGCACTCCGGCAGCTGTGACCTCACAAGCACAGTCAGCAGGAGGGACTGCACAGTTAATTATGAGGCACTGAGGCTGCTGTGACCTCACAAGCACAGCCAGCAGCCAGGAGCCTGCCACCGGCCTAGGGACACTGAGGCTGCTGTGACCTCACAAGCACAGGTAGCAGCCATGAGCCTGCCACTATCCTAGGAGACACTGAGGCTGCTGTGACCTCACAAGCACAGCCAGCAGCCAGGAGCCTGCCACTGACCTAGAAGGCACTCAGGCTGCTGTGGGCTCACAAGTACAGCCAACAGCCATGAGGCTGCCACTGGCCTAGGAGGTGTTGAGGCTGCTGTGACCTCACAAGCACAGCCAGCAGCCATGAGCCTGCCACTGGCCTAGGAGGCACTCAGGCTGCTGTGACCTCACAAGCACAGCCAGCAGCCATGAGCCTGCCACTGGCCTAGGAGGCACTCAGGCTGCTGTGACCTCACAAGCACAGCCAGCAGCCACGAGCCTGCCACTGGCCTAGGAGGCACTCAGGATGCTGCGACCTCACGAGAACAGCCAGTAGGGAGCGCTGCACACTAAAGTATGAGGCAGAGAGGCTGCTGTGACGTCACAAGCACAGCCAGCAGCCAGGAGCCTGCCACTGGCCTAGGAGGCACTCAGGCCGCTGTGACCTCACAAGCACAAACAACGTCCATGAGCCTGCTACTGGTCTAGGAGGCACTCAGCCTGCTATGACCTCACAAGCACAGCCAGCAGCCATGAGCCTGCCACTGAACTACAAGGCGCTCAGGCTTCTGTGACCTCACAAGCACAGCCAGCAGTCATGAGCCTGCCACTGGCCTCGGAGGCACTGAGGCTGCTGTGACCTCACAAGCACAGCCAGCAGCCAGCAGCCTGCCACTGGCCTAGGAGGCACTCAGGCAGCTGTGACCGCACAAGCACAGCCAGCAGCCGGGAGCCTGCCACTGGCCTCGGAGGCACTGAGTATACTGTTACCTCACAAGCACAGCCAGCAGCCATGAGCCTGCCACTGGCCTAGGAGGCACTCAGGCTGCTGTGACCTCACAAGAGCAGCCAGCAGCCATGAGCCTGCCACTGGCCTAGTAGGCACTCAGGCTGCTGTGACCTCACAAGCACAGTCAGCAGCCGTGAGCCTGCCACTGGCCACGGAGACACTGAGGCTGCTGTCACCTCAGAAACACAGTCAGCAGCCATGAGCCTGCCACTGGCCTAGGAGGCACTCAGGCTGCTGTGACCTCACAAGCACAGCCAGCAGCAGGCGTTGCATATTAACCTATGAGGCACTGAGGCTGCTGTGACCTCACAAGCACAGCCAGCAGCCAGGAGCCTGCGACTGGCCTCGGAGGCGCTCAGGCTGCTGTGACCTCACAAGCAAAGCCAGCAGTGGGCGCTGCACATTAACG
Source organism: Dromaius novaehollandiae (assembly GCF_036370855.1). Classification (NCBI taxonomy): domain Eukaryota; kingdom Metazoa; phylum Chordata; class Aves; order Casuariiformes; family Dromaiidae; genus Dromaius; species Dromaius novaehollandiae. The sequence continues at coordinate 1,335,839 of NC_088113.1, read as the reverse complement.
TATGAGGCACTGAGGCTGCTGTGACGTCACAAGCACAGCCAACAGCCAGGAGCCTGCCACTGGCCACGGAGACACTGAGGCTGCTGTCACCTCAGAAACACAGTCAGCAGCCAGGAGCCTGCCACTGGCCTAGGAGGCACTCAGGCTGCTGTGACCTCACAAGCACAGCCAGCAGGGGGCGCTGCACACTAACATCTGAGGCACTGAGGATGCTGGGACCTCAAAAGCACTGCCCTCAGCCAGGAGCCTGCCACTGGCCTACCAGGCATTCAGGCTTCTGTGACCTCACAAGCACAGCCAGGAGCCAGGAGCCTGCCACTGGCCTAGGGACACTGAGGCTGCTGTGACCTCACAATCACAGGTAGCAGCCATGAGCCTGCCACTGGCCTAGGAGACACTGAGGCTGCTGTGACCTCACAAGCACAGCCAGCAGCCATGAGCCTGCCACTGGCCTAGGAGGCACTCAGGCTGCTGCGACCTCACGAGAACAGCCAGTAGGGAGCGCTGCACACTAAAGTATGAGGCAGAGAGGCTGCTGTGACCTCACAAGCACAGCCAGCAGCCAGGAGCCTGCCACTGGCCTCGGAGGCGCTCAGGCTGCTGTGACCTCACAAGCAAAGCCAGCAGTGGGCGCTGCACATTAACGTATGAGGCACTCAGGCTTCTGTGACCTCACAAGCACAGGAAGCAGCCATGAGCCTGCCACTGGCCTAGGAGACACTGAGGCTGCTGTGACCTCACAAGCACAGCCAGCAGCCATGAGCCTGCCACTGGCCTCGGAGGCACTCAGGCTGCTGTGACCTCACGAGAACAGCCAGTAGGGAGCGCTGCACACTAAAGTATGAGGCAGAGAGGCTGCTGTGACCTCACAAGCACAGCCAGCAGCCATGAGCATGGCACTGGCCTAGGGGGCACTCATACTGCTGTGACCTCCCAAGCACAGCCAGCAGCCTGGAGTCTGCCACTGGCCTAGGACGCACTTAGTCTGCAGTCACGTCACAAGCGCAGCCAGCAGGGGGCACTGGACACTAACCTCGGTGGCACTGAGGCTGATGTGACATCACAAGCACAGCCAGCAGCCAGGAGCCTGCCACTGGCCTCGGAGGCACTGAGTATACTATAACCTCACAAGCACAGCCAGCAGCCATGAGCCTGCCACTGGCCTAGGAGGCACTCAGGCTGCTGTCACCTCAGAAACACAGTCAGCAGCCATGAGCCTGCCACTGGCCTAGGAGGCACTCAGGCTGCTGTGACCTCACAAGCACAGCCAGCAGCAGGCGTTGCATATTAACCTATGAGGCACTGAGGCTGCTGTGACCTCACAAGCAGAGGAAGCAGTCAGGAGCCTGCCACTGGCCTCGGAGGCGCTCAGGCTGCTGTGACCTCACAAGCAAAGCCAGCAGTGGGCGCTGCACATTAACGTATGAGGCACTGAGGCTGCTGTGACCTCACAAGCACAGGAAGCAGCCAGGAGCCTGCCACTGGCCTCGGAGGCGCTCAGGCTGCTGTGACCTCACAAGCACAGCCAGCAGTGGGCGCTGCACATTAACGTATGAGGCACTCAGGCTGCTGTGACCTCACAAGCACAGCCAGCAGCCAGGAGCCTGCCACTGGCCTAGAAGGCACTCAGGCTGCTGTGGGCTCACAAGTACAGCCAACAGCCATGAGGCTGCCACTGGCCTAGGAGGTGCTGAGGCTGCTGTGACCTCACAAGCACAGTCAGCAGCCGTGAGCCTGCCACTGGCCACGGAGACACTGAGGCTGCTGTGACCTCACAAGCACAGCCAGGAGCCAGGAGCCTGCCACTGGCCTAGGGACACTGAGGCTGCTGTGACCTCACAATCACAGGTAGCAGCCATGAGCCTGCCACTATCCTAGGAGACACTGAGGCTGCTGTGACCTCACAAGCACAGCCAGCAGCCATGAGCCTGCCACTGGCCTAGGAGGCACTCAGGATGCTGCGACCTCACGAGAACAGCCAGTAGGGAGCGCTGCACACTAAAGTATGAGGCAGAGAGGCTGCTGTGACCTCACAAGCACAGCCAGCAGCCAGGAGCATGGCACTGGCCTAGGGGGCACTCAGACTGCTGTGACCTCCCAAGCACAGCCAGCAGCCTGGAGTCTGCCACTGGCCTAGGAGGCACTTACTCTGCAGTCACGTCACAAGCGCAGCCAGCAGGGGGCACTGGACACTAACCTCGGTGGCACTGAGGCTGATGTGACATCACAAGCACAGCCAGCAGCCATGAGCCTGGCACTGGCAGAGGATTCACTGACGCTGCTGTGACCTCACAAGCACAGCCAGCAGCCAGCAGCATGGCACTGGCCTCGGGGGCACTGAGTCTGCTGTGACCTCACAAGCACAGCCAGCAGCCATGAGCCTGCCACTGGCCTCGGAGGCACTCAGGCTGCTGTGACCTCACAAGCACAGCCAGCAGCCATGAGCCTGCCACTGGCCTCGGAGGCACTCAGGCTGCTGTGACCTCACAAGCACAGCCAGCAGCCAGGAGCCTGGCACTGGCCTCGGAGGCACTGAGTCTGCTGTGAAGTCACAAGCACAGCCAGCAAGGCGCGCTGTAGACTAACCTATGAGGCACTCAGGCTGCTGTGACCTCATAAGCACAGCCAGTAGGGGGAGCTGGACACTACACTATGAGACACTGAGGCTGCTGTGACGTCACAAGCACAGCCAGCAGTCATGAGCCTGAGACTGGCCTCGGAGGCACTGAGGCTGCTGTGACCTCACAAGCACAGCCAGCAGCCAGGAGCCTGCCACTGGCCTCGGAGGCACTCAGGCTGCTGTGACCTCACAAGCACAGCCAGCAGCCATGACTCTGCCGCTGGCCTAGGAGGCACTGAGGCTGCTGTGACGTCACAAGCACAGCCAGCAGCCATGAGCCTGCCACTTGCCTACCAGGCACTCAGGCTGCTGTGACCTCACAAGCACACCCAGCAGCCAGGAGCCTGCCACTGGCCTCGGAGGCACTCAGGCTGCTGTGACCTCACTAGCACAGACAGCAGCCAGGAGCCTGGCACTGGCCTAGGAGGCACTCAGGCTGCTGTGACCTCACAAGCACAGCCAGCAGCCAGGAGCCTGCCACTGGCCTAGGAGGCACTCAGGCTGCTGTGACCTCACAAGCACAGCCAGCAGCCAGGAGCCTGCCACTGGCCTAGGAGGCACTGAGGCTGCAGTGACCTCACAAGCACACCCAGCAGGCAGGAGCCTGCCACTGGCCTAGGAGGCACTGAGGCTGCTGTGGCCTCACAAGCACAGGAAGCAGCCATGAGCCTGTCGTTGGACTAGGAGGCATTCAGGCTGCTGTGACCTCACAAGCACAGCCAACAGCCATGAGCCTGCCACTGGCCTAGGAGGCACTCCGGCAGCTGTGACCTCACAAGCACAGTCAGCAGGAGGGACTGCACAGTTAATTATGAGGCACTGAGGCTGCTGTGACCTCACAAGCACAGCCAGCAGCCAGGAGCCTGCCACCGGCCTAGGGACACTGAGGCTGCTGTGACCTCACAAGCACAGGTAGCAGCCATGAGCCTGCCACTATCCTAGGAGACACTGAGGCTGCTGTGACCTCACAAGCACAGCCAGCAGCCAGGAGCCTGCCACTGACCTAGAAGGCACTCAGGCTGCTGTGGGCTCACAAGTACAGCCAACAGCCATGAGGCTGCCACTGGCCTAGGAGGTGTTGAGGCTGCTGTGACCTCACAAGCACAGCCAGCAGCCAGGAGCCTGCCACTGGCCTAGGAGGCACTCAGGCTGCTGTGACCTCACAAGCACAGCCAGCAGCCATGAGCCTGCCACTGGCCTAGGAGGCACTCAGGCTGCTGTGACCTCACAAGCACAGCCAGCAGCCACGAGCCTGCCACTGGCCTAGGAGGCACTCAGGATGCTGCGACCTCACGAGAACAGCCAGTAGGGAGCGCTGCACACTAAAGTATGAGGCAGAGAGGCTGCTGTGACGTCACAAGCACAGCCAGCAGCCAGGAGCCTGCCACTGGCCTAGGAGGCACTCAGGCCGCTGTGACCTCACAAGCACAACCAACGTCCATGAGCCTGCTACTGGTCTAGGAGGCACTCAGCCTGCTATGACCTCACAAGCACAGCCAGCAGCCATGAGCCTGCCACTGAACTACAAGGCGCTCAGGCTTCTGTGACCTCACAAGCACAGCCAGCAGTCATGAGCCTGCCACTGGCCTCGGAGGCACTGAGGCTGCTGTGACCTCACAAGCACAGCCAGCAGCCAGCAGCCTGCCACTGGCCTAGGAGGCACTCAGGCAGCTGTGACCGCACAAGCACAGCCAGCAGCCGGGAGCCTGCCACTGGCCTCGGAGGCACTGAGTATACTGTTACCTCACAAGCACAGCCAGCAGCCATGAGCCTGCCACTGGCCTAGGAGGCACTCAGGCTGCTGTGACCTCACAAGAGCAGCCAGCAGCCATGAGCCTGCCACTGGCCTAGTAGGCACTCAGGCTGCTGTGACCTCACAAGCACAGTCAGCAGCCGTGAGCCTGCCACTGGCCACGGAGACACTGAGGCTGCTGTCACCTCAGAAACACAGTCAGCAGCCATGAGCCTGCCACTGGCCTAGGAGGCACTCAGGCTGCTGTGACCTCACAAGCACAGCCAGCAGCAGGCGTTGCATATTAACCTATGAGGCACTGAGGCTGCTGTGACCTCACAAGCACAGCCAGCAGCCAGGAGCCTGCGACTGGCCTCGGAGGCGCTCAGGCTGCTGTGACCTCACAAGCAAAGCCAGCAGTGGGCGCTGCACATTAACGTATGAGGCACTGAGGCTGCTGTGACGTCACAAGCACAGCCAACAGCCAGGAGCCTGCCACTGGCCACGGAGACACTGAGGCTGCTGTCACCTCAGAAACACAGTCAGCAGCCAGGAGCCTGCCACTGGCCTAGGAGGCACTCAGGCTGCTGTGACCTCACAAGCACAGTCAGCAGCCGTGAGCCTGCCACTGGCCACGGAGACACTGAGGCTGCTGTCACCTCAGAAACACAGTCAGCAGCCATGAGCCTGCCACTGGCCTAGGAGGCACTCAGGCTGCTGTGACCTCACAAGCACAGCCAGCAGCAGGCGTTGCATATTAACCTATGAGGCACTGAGGCTGCTGTGACCTCACAAGCACAGCCAGCAGCCAGGAGCCTGCGACTGGCCTCGGAGGCGCTCAGGCTGCTGTGACCTCACAAGCAAAGCCAGCAGTGGGCGCTGCACATTAACGTATGAGGCACTGAGGCTGCTGTGACGTCACAAGCACAGCCAACAGCCAGGAGCCTGCCACTGGCCACGGAGACACTGAGGCTGCTGTCACCTCAGAAACACAGTCAGCAGCCAGGAGCCTGCCACTGGCCTAGGAGGCACTCAGGCTGCTGTGACCTCACAAGCACAGCCAGCAGGGGGCGCTGCACACTAACATCTGAGGCACTGAGGATGCTGGGACCTCAAAAGCACTGCCCTCAGCCAGGAGCCTGCCACTGGCCTACCAGGCATTCAGGCTTCTGTGACCTCACAAGCACAGCCAGGAGCCAGGAGCCTGCCACTGGCCTAGGGACACTGAGGCTGCTGTGACCTCACAATCACAGGTAGCAGCCATGAGCCTGCCACTGGCCTAGGAGACACTGAGGCTGCTGTGACCTCACAAGCACAGCCAGCAGCCATGAGCCTGCCACTGGCCTAGGAGGCACTCAGGCTGCTGCGACCTCACGAGAACAGCCAGTAGGGAGCGCTGCACACTAAAGTATGAGGCAGAGAGGCTGCTGTGACCTCACAAGCACAGCCAGCAGCCAGGAGCCTGCCACTGGCCTCGGAGGCGCTCAGGCTGCTGTGACCTCACAAGCAAAGCCAGCAGTGGGCGCTGCACATTAACGTATGAGGCACTCAGGCTTCTGTGACCTCACAAGCACAGGAAGCAGCCATGAGCCTGCCACTGGCCTAGGAGACACTGAGGCTGCTGTGACCTCACAAGCACAGCCAGCAGCCATGAGCCTGCCACTGGCCTCGGAGGCACTCAGGCTGCTGTGACCTCACGAGAACAGCCAGTAGGGAGCGCTGCACACTAAAGTATGAGGCAGAGAGGCTGCTGTGACCTCACAAGCACAGCCAGCAGCCATGAGCATGGCACTGGCCTAGGGGGCACTCATACTGCTGTGACCTCCCAAGCACAGCCAGCAGCCTGGAGTCTGCCACTGGCCTAGGACGCACTTAGTCTGCAGTCACGTCACAAGCGCAGCCAGCAGGGGGCACTGGACACTAACCTCGGTGGCACTGAGGCTGATGTGACATCACAAGCACAGCCAGCAGCCAGGAGCCTGCCACTGGCCTCGGAGGCACTGAGTATACTATAACCTCACAAGCACAGCCAGCAGCCATGAGCCTGCCACTGGCCTAGGAGGCACTCAGGCTGCTGTGACCTCACAAGCACAGCCAGCAGCAGGCGTTGCATATTAACCTATGAGGCACTGAGGCTGCTGTGACCTCACAAGCACAGCCAGCAGCCAGGAGCCTGCGACTGGCCTCGGAGGCGCTCAGGCTGCTGTGACCTCACAAGCAAAGCCAGCAGTGGGCGCTGCACATTAACGTATGAGGCACTGAGGCTGCTGTGACGTCACAAGCACAGCCAACAGCCAGGAGCCTGCCACTGGCCACGGAGACACTGAGGCTGCTGTCACCTCAGAAACACAGTCAGCAGCCAGGAGCCTGCCACTGGCCTAGGAGGCACTCAGGCTGCTGTGACCTCACAAGCACAGCCAGCAGGGGGCGCTGCACACTAACATCTGAGGCACTGAGGATGCTGGGACCTCAAAAGCACTGCCCTCAGCCAGGAGCCTGCCACTGGCCTACCAGGCATTCAGGCTTCTGTGACCTCACAAGCACAGCCAGGAGCCAGGAGCCTGCCACTGGCCTAGGGACACTGAGGCTGCTGTGACCTCACAATCACAGGTAGCAGCCATGAGCCTGCCACTGGCCTAGGAGACACTGAGGCTGCTGTGACCTCACAAGCACAGCCAGCAGCCATGAGCCTGCCACTGGCCTAGGAGGCACTCAGGCTGCTGCGACCTCACGAGAACAGCCAGTAGGGAGCGCTGCACACTAAAGTATGAGGCAGAGAGGCTGCTGTGACCTCACAAGCACAGCCAGCAGCCAGGAGCCTGCCACTGGCCTCGGAGGCGCTCAGGCTGCTGTGACCTCACAAGCAAAGCCAGCAGTGGGCGCTGCACATTAACGTATGAGGCACTCAGGCTTCTGTGACCTCACAAGCACAGGAAGCAGCCATGAGCCTGCCACTGGCCTAGGAGACACTGAGGCTGCTGTGACCTCACAAGCACAGCCAGCAGCCATGAGCCTGCCACTGGCCTAGGGGGCACTTAGACTGCTGTGACCTCCCAAACACAGCCAGCAGCCAGGAGCCTGCCACTGGCCTAGGAGGCACTCAGGCTGCAGTCACGCCACAAGCGCAGCCAGCAGGTGGCACTGGACACTAACCTCGGTGGCACTGAGGCTGATGTGACATCACAAGCACAGCCAGCAGCCATGAGCCTGGCACTGGCAGAGGATTCACTGACGCTGCTGTGACCTCACAAGCACAGCCAGCAGCCAGGAGCATGGCACTGGCCTCGGGGGCACTGAGTCTGCTGTGACCTCACAAGCATAGCCAGCAGCCATGAGCCTGCCACTGGCCTCGGAGGCACTCAGGCTGCTGTGACCTCACAAGCACAGCCAGCAGCCATGACCCTGCCACTGGCCTCGGAGGCACTGAGGCTGCTGTGACCTCACAAGCACAGCCAGCAGCCAGGAGCCTGGCACTGGCCTAGGAGGCACTGAGTCTGCTGTGACGTCACAAGCACAGCCAGCAGGGCGCGCTGTAGAATAACCTATGAGGCACTGAGTCTGCTGTGACCTCATAAGCACAGCCAGTAGGGGGAGCTGGACACTACACTATGAGACACTGAGGCTGCTGTGACGTCACAAGCACACCCAGCAGCCAGGAGCTTGCCACTGGCCTAGGAGGCACTGAGGCTGCTGTGACCTCACAAGCACAGCCAGCAGCCATTAGCCTGTCACTGGCCTAGGAGGCACTGAGGCTGCTGTGACCTCACAAGCACAGAGAGCAGCCAGGAGCCTGCCACTATCCTAGCAGGCACTGAGGCTGCTTTGACGTCACAAGCACAGGCAGCAGCCATGAGCCTGACACTGCCCGATGAGGCACTCAGGCTGCTGTGATCTCAGAAGGACAGCCAGCAGCCATGAGCCTGCCACTGGCCTAGGAGGCACTCAGGCTGCTGTGACCTCACAAGCACAGCCAGCAGCCAGGAGCCTGCCACTGGCCTAGGAGGCACTTAGGCTGCTGCGACCTCACGAGAACAGCCAGTAGGGAGCGCTGCACACTAAAGTATGAGGCAGAGAGGCTGCTGTGACGTCACAAGCACAGCCAGCAGCCAGGAGCCTGCCACTGTCCTAGGAGGCACTCAGGCCGCTGTGACCTCACAAGCACAACCAACGTCCATGAGCCTGCTACTGGTCTAGGAGGCACTCAGCCTGCTATGACCTCACGAGCACAGCCAGCAGCCATGAGCCTGCCACTGAACTACAAGGCGATCAGGCTTCTGTGACCTCACAAGCACAGCCAGCAGCCAGCGGCCTGCCACTGGCCTCGGAGGCACTGAGTATACTGTTACCTCACAAGCACAGCCAGCAGCCATGAGCCTGCCACTGGCCTAGGAGGCACTCAGGCTGCTGTGACCTCACAAGCACAGCCAGCAGCCAGGAGCCTGCCACTGGCCTAGGAGGCACTCAGGCCGCTGTGACCTCACAAGCACAGCCAGCAGCCATGAGCCTGACACTGCCCTATGAGGTACTCAGGCTGCTGTGATCTCAGAAGCACAGCCAGCAGCCATGAGCCTGCCACTGGCCTAGGAGGCACTCAGGCTGCTGTGGGCTCACAAGTACAGCCAACAGCCATGAGGCTGCCACTGGCCTAGGAGGCACTTAGGCTGCTGCGACCTCACGAGAACAGCCAGTAGGGAGCGCTGCACACTAAAGTATGAGGCAGAGAGGCTGCTGTGACCTCACAAGCACAGCCAGCAGCCAGGAGCCTGGCACTGGCCTAGGAGGCACTGAGTCTGCTGTGACGTCACAAGCACAGCCAGCAGGGCGCGCTGTAGACTAACCTATGAGGCACTCAGGCTGCTGTGACCTCATAAGCACAGCCAGTAGGGGGAGCTGGACACTACACTATGAGACACTGAGGCTGCTGTGACGTCACAAGCACAGCCAGCAGTCATGAGCCTGATACTGGCCTCGGAGGCACTGAGGCTGCAGTGACCTCACAAGCACAGCCAGCAGCCAGGAGCTTGCCACTGGCCTAGGGACACTGAGGCTGCTGTGACCTCACAAGCACAGCCAGCAGCCATGAGCCTGCCACTGGCCTAGGAGACACTGAGGCTGCTGTGACCTCACAAGCACAGCCAGCAGCCAGGAGCCTGCTACTGGCCTAGGGGGCACTCTGGCTGCTGTGACCTCACAAGCACAGCCAGCAGCCATGAGCCTGCCACTGGCCTAGGAGACACTCAGCCTGCTCTGACCTCACAAGCACAGCCAGCAGCGATGAGACTGCCACTGACCTCGGAGGCACTGAGTATGCTGTGACCTCAAAAGCACAGCAAGCAGCCATGAGCCTGCCACTGGCCTCGGAGGCACTCAGGCTGCAGTGACCTCACAAGCACAGACAGCAGCCAGGAGCCTGCCACTGGCCTAGGAGGCACTCAGGCTGCAGTGACCTCACAAGCACAGGAAGCAGCCAGGAGCCTGCCACTGGCCTAGGAGGCACTGAGGCTACTGTGGCCTCACAAGCACAGCCAGCAGCCAGGAGCCTGCCACTGGCCTAGAAGGCACTCAGGCTGCTGTGAGCTCACAAGTACAGCCAACAGCCATGAGGCTGCCACTGGCCTAGGAGGCACTCAGGCTGCTGTGACCTCACAAGCACAGTCAGCAGCCGTGAGCCTGCAACTGGCCACGGAGACACTGAGGCTGCTGTCACCTCAGAAACACAGTCAGCAGCCATGAGCCTGCCACTAGCCTAGGAGGCACTCAGGCTGCTGTGACCTCACAAGCAAAGCCAGCAGTGGGCGCTGCACATTAACGTATGAGGCACTCAGGCTGCTGTGACCTCACAAGCACAGCCAGCAGCCAGCAGCCTGCCACTGGCCTAGAAGGCACTCAGGCTGCTGTGACCTCACAAGCACAGCCAGCAGCCATGAGCCTGCCACTGGCCTAGGAGGCACTCAGGCTGCTGCGACCTCACGAGAACAGCCAGTAGGGAGCGCTGCACACTAAAGTATGAGGCAGAGAGGCTGCTGTGACCTCACAAGCACAGCCAGCAGCCAGGAGCCTGCCACTGGCCTCGGAGGCGCTCAGGCTGCTGTGACCTCACAAGCAAAGCCAGCAGTGGGCGCTGCACATTAACGTATGAGGCACTCAGGCTTCTGTGACCTCACAAGCACAGGAAGCAGCCATGAGCCTGCCACTGGCCTAGGAGACACTGAGGCTGCTGTGACCTCACAAGCACAGCCAGCAGCCATGAGCCTGCCACTGGCCTAGGGGGCACTTAGACTGCTGTGACCTCCCAAACACAGCCAGCAGCCTGGAGCCTGCCACTGGCCTAGGAGGCACTTAGTCTGCAGTCACGCCACAAGCGCAGCCAGCAGGTGGCACTGGACACTAACCTCGGTGGCACTGAGGCTGATGTGACATCACAAGCACAGCCAGCAGCCATGAGCCTGGCACTGGCAGAGGATTCACTGACGCTGCTGTGACCTCACAAGCACAGCCAGCAGCCAGGAGCATGGCACTGGCCTCGGGGGCACTGAGTCTGCTGTGACCTCACAAGCATAGCCAGCAGCCATGAGCCTGCCACTGGCCTCGGAGGCACTCAGGCTGCTGTGACCTCACAAGCACAGCCAGCAGCCATGACCCTGCCACTGGCCTCGGAGGCACTGAGGCTGCTGTGACCTCACAAGCACAGCCAGCAGCCAGGAGCCTGGCACTGGCCTAGGAGGCACTGAGTCTGCTGTGACGTCACAAGCACAGCCAGCAGGGCGCGCTGTAGAATAACCTATGAGGCACTGAGTCTGCTGTGACCTCATAAGCACAGCCAGTAGGGGGAGCTGGACACTACACTATGAGACACTGAGGCTGCTGTGACGTCACAAGCACACCCAGCAGCCAGGAGCTTGCCACTGGCCTAGGAGGCACTGAGGCTGCTGTGACCTCACAAGCACAGCCAGCAGCCATTAGCCTGTCACTGGCCTAGGAGGCACTGAGGCTGCTGTGACCTCACAAGCACAGAGAGCAGCCAGGAGCCTGCCACTATCCTAGCAGGCACTGAGGCTGCTTTGACGTCACAAGCACAGGCAGCAGCCATGAGCCTGACACTGCCCGATGAGGCACTCAGGCTGCTGTGATCTCAGAAGGACAGCCAGCAGCCATGAGCCTGCCACTGGCCTAGGAGGCACTCAGGCTGCTGTGACCTCACAAGCACAGCCAGCAGCCAGGAGCCTGCCACTGGCCTAGGAGGCACTTAGGCTGCTGCGACCTCACGAGAACAGCCAGTAGGGAGCGCTGCACACTAAAGTATGAGGCAGAGAGGCTGCTGTGACGTCACAAGCACAGCCAGCAGCCAGGAGCCTGCCACTGTCCTAGGAGGCACTCAGGCCGCTGTGACCTCACAAGCACAACCAACGTCCATGAGCCTGCTACTGGTCTAGGAGGCACTCAGCCTGCTATGACCTCACGAGCACAGCCAGCAGCCATGAGCCTGCCACTGAACTACAAGGAGATCAGGCTTCTGTGACCTCACAAGCACAGCCAGCAGCCAGCGGCCTGCCACTGGCCTAGGAGGCACTCAGGCAGCTGTGACCTCACAAGCACAGCCAGCAGCCAGGAGCCTGCCACTGGCCTCGGAGGCACTGAGTATACTGTTACCTCACAAGCACAGCCAGCAGCCATGAGCCTGCCACTGGCCTAGGAGGCACTCAGGCTGCTGTGACCTCACAAGCACAGCCAGCAGCCAGGAGCCTGCCACTGGCCTAGGAGGCACTCAGGCCGCTGTGACCTCACAAGCACAGCCAGCAGCCATGAGCCTGACACTGCCCTATGAGGTACTCAGGCTGCTGTGATCTCAGAAGCACAGCCAGCAGCCATGAGCCTGCCACTGGCCTAGGAGGCACTCAGGCTGCTGTGGGCTCACAAGTACAGCCAACAGCCATGAGGCTGCCACTGGCCTAGGAGGCACTTAGGCTGCTGCGACCTCACGAGAACAGCCAGTAGGGAGCGCTGCACACTAAAGTATGAGGCAGAGAGGCTGCTGTGACCTCACAAGCACAGCCAGCAGCCAGGAGCCTGGCACTGGCCTAGGAGGCACTGAGTCTGCTGTGACGTCACAAGCACAGCCAGCAGGGCGCGCTGTAGACTAACCTATGAGGCACTCAGGCTGCTGTGACCTCATAAGCACAGCCAGTAGGGGGAGCTGGACACTACACTATGAGACACTGAGGCTGCTGTGACGTCACAAGCACAGCCAGCAGTCATGAGCCTGATACTGGCCTCGGAGGCACTGAGGCTGCAGTGACCTCACAAGCACAGCCAGCAGCCAGGAGCTTGCCACTGGCCTAGGGACACTGAGGCTGCTGTGACCTCACAAGCACAGCCAGCAGCCATGAGCCTGCCACTGGCCTAGGAGACACTGAGGCTGCTGTGACCTCACAAGCACAGCCAGCAGCCAGGAGCCTGCTACTGGCCTAGGGGGCACTCTGGCTGCTGTGACCTCACAAGCACAGCCAGCAGCCATGAGCCTGCCACTGGCCTAGGAGACACTCAGCCTGCTCTGACCTCACAAGCACAGCCAGCAGCGATGAGACTGCCACTGACCTCGGAGGCACTGAGTATGCTGTGACCTCAAAAGCACAGCAAGCAGCCATGAGCCTGCCACTGGCCTCGGAGGCACTCAGGCTGCAGTGACCTCACAAGCACAGACAGCAGCCAGGAGCCTGCCACTGGCCTAGGAGGCACTCAGGCTGCAGTGACCTCACAAGCACAGGAAGCAGCCAGGAGCCTGCCACTGGCCTAGGAGGCACTGAGGCTACTGTGGCCTCACAAGCACAGCCAGCAGCCAGGAGCCTGCCACTGGCCTAGAAGGCACTCAGGCTGCTGTGAGCTCACAAGTACAGCCAACAGCCATGAGGCTGCCACTGGCCTAGGAGGCACTCAGGCTGCTGTGACCTCACAAGCACAGTCAGCAGCCGTGAGCCTGCAACTGGCCACGGAGACACTGAGGCTGCTGTCACCTCAGAAACACAGTCAGCAGCCATGAGCCTGCCACTAGCCTAGGAGGCACTCAGGCTGCTGTGACCTCACAAGCAAAGCCAGCAGTGGGCGCTGCACATTAACGTATGAGGCACTCAGGCTGCTGTGACCTCACAAGCACAGCCAGCAGCCAGCAGCCTGCCACTGGCCTAGAAGGCACTCAGGCTGCTGTGGGCTCACAAGTACAGCCAACAGCCATGAGGCTGCCACTGGCCTAGGAGGTGTTGAGGCTGCTGTGACCTCACAAGCACAGTCAGCAGCCGTGAGCCTGCCACTGGCCACGGAGACACTGAGGCTGCTGTCACCTCAGAAACACAGTCAGCAGCCAGGAGCCTGCCACTGGCCTAGGAGGCACTCAGGCTGCTGTGACCTCACAAGCACAAGGGGCGCTGCACACTAACATCTGAGGCACTGAGGATGCTGTGACCTCACAAGCACTGCCAGCAGCCAGGAGCCTGCCAGTGGCCTACCAGGCATTCAGGCTTCTGTGACCTCACAAGCACAGCCAGGAGCCAGAAGCCTGCCACTGGCCTACCAGGCACTCTGGCTGCTGTGACCTCACAAGCACAGCCAGCAGCCATGAGCCTGCCACTGGCTTAGGAGACACTGAGGCTGCTGTGACCTCACAAGCACAGCCAGCAGTCATGAGCCTGCCACTGGCCTCGGAGGCACTGAGGCTGCTGTGACCTCACAAGCACAGCCAGCAGCCAGCAGCCTGCCACTGGCCTAGGAGGCACTCAGGCAGCTGTGACCGCACAAGCACAGCCAGCAGCCGGGAGCCTGCCACTGGCCTCGGAGGCACTGAGTATACTGTTACCTCACAAGCACAGCCAGCAGCCATGAGCCTGCCACTGGCCTAGGAGGCACTCAGGCTGCTGTGACCTCACAAGAGCAGCCAGCAGCCATGAGCCTGCCACTGGCCTAGTAGGCACTCAGGCTGCTGTGACCTCACAAGCACAGTCAGCAGCCGTGAGCCTGCCACTGGCCACGGAGACACTGAGGCTGCTGTCACCTCAGAAACACAGTCAGCAGCCATGAGCCTGCCACTGGCCTAGGAGGCACTCAGGCTGCTGTGACCTCACAAGCACAGCCAGCAGCAGGCGTTGCATATTAACCTATGAGGCACTGAGGCTGCTGTGACCTCACAAGCACAGCCAGCAGCCAGGAGCCTGCGACTGGCCTCGGAGGCGCTCAGGCTGCTGTGACCTCACAAGCAAAGCCAGCAGTGGGCGCTGCACATTAACGTATGAGGCACTGAGGCTGCTGTGACGTCACAAGCACAGCCAACAGCCAGGAGCCTGCCACTGGCCACGGAGACACTGAGGCTGCTGTCACCTCAGAAACACAGTCAGCAGCCAGGAGCCTGCCACTGGCCTAGGAGGCACTCAGGCTGCTGTGACCTCACAAGCACAGCCAGCAGGGGGCGCTGCACACTAACATCTGAGGCACTGAGGATGCTGGGACCTCAAAAGCACTGCCCTCAGCCAGGAGCCTGCCACTGGCCTACCAGGCATTCAGGCTTCTGTGACCTCACAAGCACAGCCAGGAGCCAGGAGCCTGCCACTGGCCTAGGGACACTGAGGCTGCTGTGACCTCACAATCACAGGTAGCAGCCATGAGCCTGCCACTGGCCTAGGAGACACTGAGGCTGCTGTGACCTCACAAGCACAGCCAGCAGCCATGAGCCTGCCACTGGCCTAGGAGGCACTCAGGCTGCTGCGACCTCACGAGAACAGCCAGTAGGGAGCGCTGCACACTAAAGTATGAGGCAGAGAGGCTGCTGTGACCTCACAAGCACAGCCAGCAGCCAGGAGCCTGCCACTGGCCTCGGAGGCGCTCAGGCTGCTGTGACCTCACAAGCAAAGCCAGCAGTGGGCGCTGCACATTAACGTATGAGGCACTCAGGCTTCTGTGACCTCACAAGCACAGGAAGCAGCCATGAGCCTGCCACTGGCCTAGGAGACACTGAGGCTGCTGTGACCTCACAAGCACAGCCAGCAGCCATGAGCCTGCCACTGGCCTCGGAGGCACTCAGGCTGCTGTGACCTCACGAGAACAGCCAGTAGGGAGCGCTGCACACTAAAGTATGAGGCAGAGAGGCTGCTGTGACCTCACAAGCACAGCCAGCAGCCATGAGCATGGCACTGGCCTAGGGGGCACTCATACTGCTGTGACCTCCCAAGCACAGCCAGCAGCCTGGAGTCTGCCACTGGCCTAGGACGCACTTAGTCTGCAGTCACGTCACAAGCGCAGCCAGCAGGGGGCACTGGACACTAACCTCGGTGGCACTGAGGCTGATGTGACATCACAAGCACAGCCAGCAGCCAGGAGCCTGCCACTGGCCTCGGAGGCACTGAGTATACTATAACCTCACAAGCACAGCCAGCAGCCATGAGCCTGCCACTGGCCTAGGAGGCACTCAGGCTGCTGTGACCTCACAAGCACAGCCAGCAGCAGGCGTTGCATATTAACCTATGAGGCACTGAGGCTGCTGTGACCTCACAAGCACAGCCAGCAGCCAGGAGCCTGCGACTGGCCTCGGAGGCGCTCAGGCTGCTGTGACCTCACAAGCAAAGCCAGCAGTGGGCGCTGCACATTAACGTATGAGGCACTGAGGCTGCTGTGACGTCACAAGCACAGCCAACAGCCAGGAGCCTGCCACTGGCCACGGAGACACTGAGGCTGCTGTCACCTCAGAAACACAGTCAGCAGCCAGGAGCCTGCCACTGGCCTAGGAGGCACTCAGGCTGCTGTGACCTCACAAGCACAGCCAGCAGGGGGCGCTGCACACTAACATCTGAGGCACTGAGGATGCTGGGACCTCAAAAGCACTGCCCTCAGCCAGGAGCCTGCCACTGGCCTACCAGGCATTCAGGCTTCTGTGACCTCACAAGCACAGCCAGGAGCCAGGAGCCTGCCACTGGCCTAGGGACACTGAGGCTGCTGTGACCTCACAATCACAGGTAGCAGCCATGAGCCTGCCACTGGCCTAGGAGACACTGAGGCTGCTGTGACCTCACAAGCACAGCCAGCAGCCATGAGCCTGCCACTGGCCTAGGAGGCACTCAGGCTGCTGCGACCTCACGAGAACAGCCAGTAGGGAGCGCTGCACACTAAAGTATGAGGCAGAGAGGCTGCTGTGACCTCACAAGCACAGCCAGCAGCCAGGAGCCTGCCACTGGCCTCGGAGGCGCTCAGGCTGCTGTGACCTCACAAGCAAAGCCAGCAGTGGGCGCTGCACATTAACGTATGAGGCACTCAGGCTTCTGTGACCTCACAAGCACAGGAAGCAGCCATGAGCCTGCCACTGGCCTAGGAGACACTGAGGCTGCTGTGACCTCACAAGCACAGCCAGCAGCCATGAGCCTGCCACTGGCCTAGGGGGCACTTAGACTGCTGTGACCTCCCAAACACAGCCAGCAGCCAGGAGCCTGCCACTGGCCTAGGAGGCACTCAGGCTGCAGTCACGCCACAAGCGCAGCCAGCAGGTGGCACTGGACACTAACCTCGGTGGCACTGAGGCTGATGTGACATCACAAGCACAGCCAGCAGCCATGAGCCTGGCACTGGCAGAGGATTCACTGACGCTGCTGTGACCTCACAAGCACAGCCAGCAGCCAGGAGCATGGCACTGGCCTCGGGGGCACTGAGTCTGCTGTGACCTCACAAGCATAGCCAGCAGCCATGAGCCTGCCACTGGCCTCGGAGGCACTCAGGCTGCTGTGACCTCACAAGCACAGCCAGCAGCCATGACCCTGCCACTGGCCTCGGAGGCACTGAGGCTGCTGTGACCTCACAAGCACAGCCAGCAGCCAGGAGCCTGGCACTGGCCTAGGAGGCACTGAGTCTGCTGTGACGTCACAAGCACAGCCAGCAGGGCGCGCTGTAGAATAACCTATGAGGCACTGAGTCTGCTGTGACCTCATAAGCACAGCCAGTAGGGGGAGCTGGACACTACACTATGAGACACTGAGGCTGCTGTGACGTCACAAGCACACCCAGCAGCCAGGAGCTTGCCACTGGCCTAGGAGGCACTGAGGCTGCTGTGACCTCACAAGCACAGCCAGCAGCCATTAGCCTGTCACTGGCCTAGGAGGCACTGAGGCTGCTGTGACCTCACAAGCACAGAGAGCAGCCAGGAGCCTGCCACTATCCTAGCAGGCACTGAGGCTGCTTTGACGTCACAAGCACAGGCAGCAGCCATGAGCCTGACACTGCCCGATGAGGCACTCAGGCTGCTGTGATCTCAGAAGGACAGCCAGCAGCCATGAGCCTGCCACTGGCCTAGGAGGCACTCAGGCTGCTGTGACCTCACAAGCACAGCCAGCAGCCAGGAGCCTGCCACTGGCCTAGGAGGCACTTAGGCTGCTGCGACCTCACGAGAACAGCCAGTAGGGAGCGCTGCACACTAAAGTATGAGGCAGAGAGGCTGCTGTGACGTCACAAGCACAGCCAGCAGCCAGGAGCCTGCCACTGTCCTAGGAGGCACTCAGGCCGCTGTGACCTCACAAGCACAACCAACGTCCATGAGCCTGCTACTGGTCTAGGAGGCACTCAGCCTGCTATGACCTCACGAGCACAGCCAGCAGCCATGAGCCTGCCACTGAACTACAAGGCGATCAGGCTTCTGTGACCTCACAAGCACAGCCAGCAGCCAGCGGCCTGCCACTGGCCTCGGAGGCACTGAGTATACTGTTACCTCACAAGCACAGCCAGCAGCCATGAGCCTGCCACTGGCCTAGGAGGCACTCAGGCTGCTGTGACCTCACAAGCACAGCCAGCAGCCAGGAGCCTGCCACTGGCCTAGGAGGCACTCAGGCCGCTGTGACCTCACAAGCACAGCCAGCAGCCATGAGCCTGACACTGCCCTATGAGGTACTCAGGCTGCTGTGATCTCAGAAGCACAGCCAGCAGCCATGAGCCTGCCACTGGCCTAGGAGGCACTCAGGCTGCTGTGGGCTCACAAGTACAGCCAACAGCCATGAGGCTGCCACTGGCCTAGGAGGCACTTAGGCTGCTGCGACCTCACGAGAACAGCCAGTAGGGAGCGCTGCACACTAAAGTATGAGGCAGAGAGGCTGCTGTGACCTCACAAGCACAGCCAGCAGCCAGGAGCCTGGCACTGGCCTAGGAGGCACTGAGTCTGCTGTGACGTCACAAGCACAGCCAGCAGGGCGCGCTGTAGACTAACCTATGAGGCACTCAGGCTGCTGTGACCTCATAAGCACAGCCAGTAGGGGGAGCTGGACACTACACTATGAGACACTGAGGCTGCTGTGACGTCACAAGCACAGCCAGCAGTCATGAGCCTGATACTGGCCTCGGAGGCACTGAGGCTGCAGTGACCTCACAAGCACAGCCAGCAGCCAGGAGCTTGCCACTGGCCTAGGGACACTGAGGCTGCTGTGACCTCACAAGCACAGCCAGCAGCCATGAGCCTGCCACTGGCCTAGGAGACACTGAGGCTGCTGTGACCTCACAAGCACAGCCAGCAGCCAGGAGCCTGCTACTGGCCTAGGGGGCACTCTGGCTGCTGTGACCTCACAAGCACAGCCAGCAGCCATGAGCCTGCCACTGGCCTAGGAGACACTCAGCCTGCTCTGACCTCACAAGCACAGCCAGCAGCGATGAGACTGCCACTGACCTCGGAGGCACTGAGTATGCTGTGACCTCAAAAGCACAGCAAGCAGCCATGAGCCTGCCACTGGCCTCGGAGGCACTCAGGCTGCAGTGACCTCACAAGCACAGACAGCAGCCAGGAGCCTGCCACTGGCCTAGGAGGCACTCAGGCTGCAGTGACCTCACAAGCACAGGAAGCAGCCAGGAGCCTGCCACTGGCCTAGGAGGCACTGAGGCTACTGTGGCCTCACAAGCACAGCCAGCAGCCAGGAGCCTGCCACTGGCCTAGAAGGCACTCAGGCTGCTGTGAGCTCACAAGTACAGCCAACAGCCATGAGGCTGCCACTGGCCTAGGAGGCACTCAGGCTGCTGTGACCTCACAAGCACAGTCAGCAGCCGTGAGCCTGCAACTGGCCACGGAGACACTGAGGCTGCTGTCACCTCAGAAACACAGTCAGCAGCCATGAGCCTGCCACTAGCCTAGGAGGCACTCAGGCTGCTGTGACCTCACAAGCAAAGCCAGCAGTGGGCGCTGCACATTAACGTATGAGGCACTCAGGCTGCTGTGACCTCACAAGCACAGCCAGCAGCCAGCAGCCTGCCACTGGCCTAGAAGGCACTCAGGCTGCTGTGACCTCACAAGCACAGCCAGCAGCCATGAGCCTGCCACTGGCCTAGGAGGCACTCAGGCTGCTGCGACCTCACGAGAACAGCCAGTAGGGAGCGCTGCACACTAAAGTATGAGGCAGAGAGGCTGCTGTGACCTCACAAGCACAGCCAGCAGCCAGGAGCCTGCCACTGGCCTCGGAGGCGCTCAGGCTGCTGTGACCTCACAAGCAAAGCCAGCAGTGGGCGCTGCACATTAACGTATGAGGCACTCAGGCTTCTGTGACCTCACAAGCACAGGAAGCAGCCATGAGCCTGCCACTGGCCTAGGAGACACTGAGGCTGCTGTGACCTCACAAGCACAGCCAGCAGCCATGAGCCTGCCACTGGCCTAGGGGGCACTTAGACTGCTGTGACCTCCCAAACACAGCCAGCAGCCTGGAGCCTGCCACTGGCCTAGGAGGCACTTAGTCTGCAGTCACGCCACAAGCGCAGCCAGCAGGTGGCACTGGACACTAACCTCGGTGGCACTGAGGCTGATGTGACATCACAAGCACAGCCAGCAGCCATGAGCCTGGCACTGGCAGAGGATTCACTGACGCTGCTGTGACCTCACAAGCACAGCCAGCAGCCAGGAGCATGGCACTGGCCTCGGGGGCACTGAGTCTGCTGTGACCTCACAAGCATAGCCAGCAGCCATGAGCCTGCCACTGGCCTCGGAGGCACTCAGGCTGCTGTGACCTCACAAGCACAGCCAGCAGCCATGACCCTGCCACTGGCCTCGGAGGCACTGAGGCTGCTGTGACCTCACAAGCACAGCCAGCAGCCAGGAGCCTGGCACTGGCCTAGGAGGCACTGAGTCTGCTGTGACGTCACAAGCACAGCCAGCAGGGCGCGCTGTAGAATAACCTATGAGGCACTGAGTCTGCTGTGACCTCATAAGCACAGCCAGTAGGGGGAGCTGGACACTACACTATGAGACACTGAGGCTGCTGTGACGTCACAAGCACACCCAGCAGCCAGGAGCTTGCCACTGGCCTAGGAGGCACTGAGGCTGCTGTGACCTCACAAGCACAGCCAGCAGCCATTAGCCTGTCACTGGCCTAGGAGGCACTGAGGCTGCTGTGACCTCACAAGCACAGAGAGCAGCCAGGAGCCTGCCACTATCCTAGCAGGCACTGAGGCTGCTTTGACGTCACAAGCACAGGCAGCAGCCATGAGCCTGACACTGCCCGATGAGGCACTCAGGCTGCTGTGATCTCAGAAGGACAGCCAGCAGCCATGAGCCTGCCACTGGCCTAGGAGGCACTCAGGCTGCTGTGACCTCACAAGCACAGCCAGCAGCCAGGAGCCTGCCACTGGCCTAGGAGGCACTTAGGCTGCTGCGACCTCACGAGAACAGCCAGTAGGGAGCGCTGCACACTAAAGTATGAGGCAGAGAGGCTGCTGTGACGTCACAAGCACAGCCAGCAGCCAGGAGCCTGCCACTGTCCTAGGAGGCACTCAGGCCGCTGTGACCTCACAAGCACAACCAACGTCCATGAGCCTGCTACTGGTCTAGGAGGCACTCAGCCTGCTATGACCTCACGAGCACAGCCAGCAGCCATGAGCCTGCCACTGAACTACAAGGAGATCAGGCTTCTGTGACCTCACAAGCACAGCCAGCAGCCAGCGGCCTGCCACTGGCCTAGGAGGCACTCAGGCAGCTGTGACCTCACAAGCACAGCCAGCAGCCAGGAGCCTGCCACTGGCCTCGGAGGCACTGAGTATACTGTTACCTCACAAGCACAGCCAGCAGCCATGAGCCTGCCACTGGCCTAGGAGGCACTCAGGCTGCTGTGACCTCACAAGCACAGCCAGCAGCCAGGAGCCTGCCACTGGCCTAGGAGGCACTCAGGCCGCTGTGACCTCACAAGCACAGCCAGCAGCCATGAGCCTGACACTGCCCTATGAGGTACTCAGGCTGCTGTGATCTCAGAAGCACAGCCAGCAGCCATGAGCCTGCCACTGGCCTAGGAGGCACTCAGGCTGCTGTGGGCTCACAAGTACAGCCAACAGCCATGAGGCTGCCACTGGCCTAGGAGGCACTTAGGCTGCTGCGACCTCACGAGAACAGCCAGTAGGGAGCGCTGCACACTAAAGTATGAGGCAGAGAGGCTGCTGTGACCTCACAAGCACAGCCAGCAGCCAGGAGCCTGGCACTGGCCTAGGAGGCACTGAGTCTGCTGTGACGTCACAAGCACAGCCAGCAGGGCGCGCTGTAGACTAACCTATGAGGCACTCAGGCTGCTGTGACCTCATAAGCACAGCCAGTAGGGGGAGCTGGACACTACACTATGAGACACTGAGGCTGCTGTGACGTCACAAGCACAGCCAGCAGTCATGAGCCTGATACTGGCCTCGGAGGCACTGAGGCTGCAGTGACCTCACAAGCACAGCCAGCAGCCAGGAGCTTGCCACTGGCCTAGGGACACTGAGGCTGCTGTGACCTCACAAGCACAGCCAGCAGCCATGAGCCTGCCACTGGCCTAGGAGACACTGAGGCTGCTGTGACCTCACAAGCACAGCCAGCAGCCAGGAGCCTGCTACTGGCCTAGGGGGCACTCTGGCTGCTGTGACCTCACAAGCACAGCCAGCAGCCATGAGCCTGCCACTGGCCTAGGAGACACTCAGCCTGCTCTGACCTCACAAGCACAGCCAGCAGCGATGAGACTGCCACTGACCTCGGAGGCACTGAGTATGCTGTGACCTCAAAAGCACAGCAAGCAGCCATGAGCCTGCCACTGGCCTCGGAGGCACTCAGGCTGCAGTGACCTCACAAGCACAGACAGCAGCCAGGAGCCTGCCACTGGCCTAGGAGGCACTCAGGCTGCAGTGACCTCACAAGCACAGGAAGCAGCCAGGAGCCTGCCACTGGCCTAGGAGGCACTGAGGCTACTGTGGCCTCACAAGCACAGCCAGCAGCCAGGAGCCTGCCACTGGCCTAGAAGGCACTCAGGCTGCTGTGAGCTCACAAGTACAGCCAACAGCCATGAGGCTGCCACTGGCCTAGGAGGCACTCAGGCTGCTGTGACCTCACAAGCACAGTCAGCAGCCGTGAGCCTGCAACTGGCCACGGAGACACTGAGGCTGCTGTCACCTCAGAAACACAGTCAGCAGCCATGAGCCTGCCACTAGCCTAGGAGGCACTCAGGCTGCTGTGACCTCACAAGCAAAGCCAGCAGTGGGCGCTGCACATTAACGTATGAGGCACTCAGGCTGCTGTGACCTCACAAGCACAGCCAGCAGCCAGCAGCCTGCCACTGGCCTAGAAGGCACTCAGGCTGCTGTGGGCTCACAAGTACAGCCAACAGCCATGAGGCTGCCACTGGCCTAGGAGGTGTTGAGGCTGCTGTGACCTCACAAGCACAGTCAGCAGCCGTGAGCCTGCCACTGGCCACGGAGACACTGAGGCTGCTGTCACCTCAGAAACACAGTCAGCAGCCAGGAGCCTGCCACTGGCCTAGGAGGCACTCAGGCTGCTGTGACCTCACAAGCACAAGGGGCGCTGCACACTAACATCTGAGGCACTGAGGATGCTGTGACCTCACAAGCACTGCCAGCAGCCAGGAGCCTGCCAGTGGCCTACCAGGCATTCAGGCTTCTGTGACCTCACAAGCACAGCCAGGAGCCAGAAGCCTGCCACTGGCCTACCAGGCACTCTGGCTGCTGTGACCTCACAAGCACAGCCAGCAGCCATGAGCCTGCCACTGGCTTAGGAGACACTGAGGCTGCTGTGACCTCACAAGCACAGCCAGCAGCCATGAGACTGCCACTGACCTCGGAGGCACTGAGTATGCTGTGACCTCACAAGCACAGCCAGCAGCCATGAGCCTGCCACTTGCCTCAGAGGCACTCAGGCTGCTGTGACCTCACAAGCACAGCCAGCAGCCAGGAGCCTGCCACTGGCCTAGGCCGTACTCAGGCTGCTGTGACCTCACAAGCACAGCCAGCAGCCAGGAGCCTGCCACTGGCCTCGGAGGCACTCAGGCTGCTGTGACCTCACTAGCACAGACAGCAGCCAGGAGCCTGGCACTGGCCTAGGAGGCACTGAGGCTACTGTGACCTCACAAGCACAGCCAGCAGCCAGGAGCCTGCCACTGGCCTAGGAGGCGGTGAGTCTGCTGTGACCTCACAAGCACAGCCAGCAGCCAGGAGCCTGCCACTGGCCTAGCAGGCACTGAGGCTGCAGTGACCTCACAAGCACACCCAGCAGGCAGGAGCCTGCCACTGGCCTAGGAGGCACTGAGTATGCTGTGACCTCACAAGCACAGCAAGCAGCCATGAGCCTGCCACTGGCCTCGGAGGCACTCAGGCTGCTGTGAGCTCACAAGCACAGTCAGCAGGAGGGACTGCACAGTTAATTATGAGGCACTGAGGATGCTGTGACCTCACAAGCACAGCCAGCAGCCAGGAGCCTGCCACTGGCCTAGAAGGCACTCAGGCTGCAGTGACCTCACAAGCACAGCCAGCAGCCAGGAGCCTGCCACTGGCCTCGGAGGCACTGAGGCTGCAGTGACCTCACAAGCACACCCAGCAGGCAGGAGCCTGCCACTGGCCTAGGAGGCACTGAGGCTACTGTGGCCTCACAAGCACAGCCAGCAGCCATGTGCCTGCCACTGGCCTAGGAGGCACTCCGGCAGCTGTGACCTCACAAGCACAGTCAGCAGGAGGGACTGCACAGTTGATTATGAGGCACTGAGGCTGCTGTGACCTCACAAGCACAGCCAGCAGCCAGGAGCCTGCAACTGGCCACGGAGACACTGAGGCTGCTGTCACCTCAGAAACACAGTCAGCAGCCATGAGCCTGCCACTAGCCTAGGAGGCACTCAGGCTGCTGTGACCTCACAAGCACAGCCAGCAGGGGGCGCTGCACACTAACATCTGAGGCACTGAGGATGCTGTGACCTCAAAAGCACTGTCCTCAGCCAGGAGCCTGCCAGTGGCCTACCAGGCATTCAGGCTTCTGTGACCTCACAAGCACAGCCAGGAGCCAGAAGCCTGCCACTGGCCTAGGGACACTGAGGCTGCTGTGACCTCACAAGCACAGCCAGCAGCCATGAGCCTGCCACTGGCCTAGGAGACACTGAGGCTGCTGTGACCTCACAAGCACAGCCAGCAGCCAGGAGCCTGCTACTGGCCTACCAGGCACTCTGGCTGCTGTGACCTCACAAGCACAGCCAGCAGCCATGAGCCTGCCACTGGCCTAGGAGACACTCAGCCTGCTCTGACCTCACAAGCACAGCCAGCAGCGATGAGACTGCCACTGACCTTGGAGGCACTGAGAATGCTGTGACCTCACAAGCACAGCAAGCAGCCATGAGCCTGCCACTGGCCTCGGAGGCACTCAGGCTGCTGTGACCTCACAAGCACAGCCAGCAGCCATGAGCCTGCCACTGGCCTAGGAGGCACTCAGGCTGCTGTGACCTCACAAGCACAGCCAGCAGCCATGAGCCTGCCACTGGCCTAGGAGACACTGAGGCTGCTGTGACCTCACAAGCACAGCCAGCAGCCAGGAGTCTGCCACTGGCCTAGGAGGCACTCAGGATGCTGCGACCTCACGAGAACAGCCAGTAGGGAGCGCTGCACACTAAAGTATGAGGCAGAGAGGCTGCAGTGACGTCACAAGCACAGCCAGCAGCCAGGAGCCTGCCACTGGCCTAGGAGGCACTCAGGCCGCTGTGACCTCACAAGCACAACCAACGTCCATGAGCCTGCTACTGGTCTAGGAGGCACTCAGCCTGCTATGACCTCACAAGCACAGCCAGCAGCCATGAGCCTGCCACTGAACTACAGGGCACTCAGGCTTCTGTGACCTCACAAGCACAGCCAGCAGTCATGAGCCTGCCACTGGCCTCGGAGGCACTGAGGCTGCTGTGACCTCACAAGCACAGCCAGCAGCCAGGAGCTTGCCACTGGCCTAGGAGGCACTCAGGCAGCTGTGACCTCACAAGAGCAGCCAGCAGCCATGAGCCTGCCACTGGCCTAGGAGGCACTCAGGCTGCTGTGACCTCACAAGCACAGTCAGCAGCCGTGAGCCTGCCACTGGCCACGGAGACACTGAGGCTGCTGTCACCTCAGAAACACAGGAAGCAGCCAGGAGCCTGCCACTGGCCTCGGAGGCGCTCAGGCTGCTGTGACCTCACAAGCAAAGCCAGCAGTGGGCGCTGCACATTAACGTATGAGGCACTGAGGCTGCTGTGACCTCACAAGCACAGCCAACAGCCAGGAGCCTGCCACTGGCCCAGAAGGCACTCAGGCTGCTGTGGGCTCACAAGTACAGCCAACAGCCATGAGGCTGCCACTGGCCTAGGAGGTGTTGAGGCTGCTGTGACCTCACAAGCACATGAAGCAGCCAGGAGCCTGCCACTGGCCTAGAAGGCACTCAGGCTGCTGTGGGCTCACAAGTACAGCCAACAGCCATGAGGCTGCCACTGGCCTAGGAGGTGTTGAGGCTGCTGTGACCTCACAAGCACAGTCAGCAGCCGTGAGCCTGCCACTGGCCACGGAGACACTGAGGCTGCTGTCACCTCAGAAACACAGTCAGCAGCCAGGAGCCTGCCACTGGCCTAGGAGGCACTCAGGCTGCTGTGACCTCAGAAGCACAGCCAGCAGGGGGCGCTGCACACTAACATCTGAGGCACTGAGGATGCTGTGACCTCAAAAGCACTGCCTTCAGCCAGGAGCCTGCCAGTGGCCTACCAGGCATTCAGGCTTCTGTGACCTCACAAGCACAGCCAGGAGCCATGAGCCTGCCACTGGCCTAGGAGACACTGAGGCTGCTGTGACCTCACAAGCACAGCCAGCAGCCATGAGCATGGCACTGGCCTAGGAGGCACTCAGGCTGCTGTGACCTTACAAGCACAGCCAGCAGCCAGGAGCCTGGCACTGGCCTCGGAGGCACTGAGTCTGCTGTGACGTCACAAGCACAGCCAGCAGGGCGCGCTGTAGAATAACCTATGAGGCACTGAGTCTGCTGTGACCTCATAAGCACAGCCAGTAGGGGGAGCTGGACACTAGACTATGAGACACTGAGGCTGCTGTGACGTCACAAGCACAGCCAGCAGTCATGAGCCTGACACTGGCCTCGGAGGCACTGAGGCTGCTGTGACCTCACAAGCACAGCCAGCAGCCAGGAGCTTGCCACTGGCCTAGGAGGCACTGAGGCTGCTGTGACCTCACAAGCACAGAGAGCAGCCAGGAGCCTGCCGCTGGCCTAGGAGGCACTGAGGCTGCTGTGACCTCACAAGCACAGCCAGCAGCCATGAGCCTGCCACTGGCCTAGGAGGCACTCAGGCTGCTGTGACCTCACAAGCACAGAGAGCAGCCAGGAGCCTGCCACTGTCCTAGGAGGCACTGAGGCTGCTTTGACGTCACAAGCACAGCCAGCAGCCATGAGCCTGACACTGCCCTATGAAGCACTCAGGCTGCTGTGATCTCAGAAGCACAGCCAGCAGCCATGAGCCTGCCACTGGCCTAGGAGGCACTCAGGCCGCTGTGACCTCACAAGCACAGCCAGCAGCCAGGAGCCTGCCACTGGCCTAGGAGGCACTCAGGCCGCTGTGACCTCACAAGCACAGCCAGCAGCCATGAGCCTGCCACTGAACTACAAGGCGCTCAGGCTTCTGTGACCTCCCAAGCACAGCCAGCAGCGATGAGACTGCCACTGGCCTCGGAGGCACTCAGGCTGCTGTGACCTCACAAGCAAAGCCAGCAGTGGGCGCTGCACATTAACGTATGAGGCACTGAGGCTGCTGTGACCTCACAAGCACAGGAAGCAGCCATGAGCCTGCCACTGGCCTAGAAGGCACTCAGGCTGCTGTGGGCTCACAAGTACAGCCAACAGCCATGAGGCTGCCACTGGCCTAGGAGGTGTTGAGGCTGCTGTGACCTCACAAGCACAGTCAGCAGCCGTGAGCCTGCCACTGGCCACGGAGACACTGAGGCTGCTGTCACCTCAGAAACACAGTCAGCAGCCATGAGCCTGCCACTGGCCTAGGAGGCACTCAGGCTGCTGTGACCTCACAAGCACAGCCAGCAGGGGGCGCTGCACACTAACATCTGAGGCACTGAGGATGCTGTGACCTCAAAAGCACTGCCCTCAGCCAGGAGCCTGCCAGTGGCCTACCAGGCATTCAGGCTTCTGTGACCTCACAAGCACAGCCAGGAGCCAGGAGCCTGCCACTGGCCTAGGGACACTGAGGCTGCTGTGACGTCACAAGCACAGCCAGCAGTCATGAGCCTGCCACTGGCCTAGGAGACACTGAGGCTGCTGTGACCTCACAAGCACAGCCAGCAGCCATGAGCATGGCACTGGCCTAGGGGGCACTCAGGCTGCTGTGACCTTACAAGCACAGCCAGCAGCCAGGAGCCTGGCACTGGCCTCGGAGGCACTGAGTCTGCTGTGACGTCACAAGCACAGCCAGCAGGGCGCGCTGTAGAATAACCTATGAGGCACTGAGTCTGCTGTGACCTCATAAGCACAGCCAGTAGGGGGAGCTGGACACTAGACTATGAGACACTGAGGCTGCTGTGACGTCACAAGCACAGCCAGCAGTCATGAGCCTGACACTGGCCTCGGAGGCACTGAGGCTGCTGTGACCTCACAAGCACAGCCAGCAGCCAGGAGCTTGCCACTGGCCTAGGAGGCACTGAGGCTGCTGTGACCTCACAAGCACAGAGAGCAGCCAGGAGCCTGCCGCTGGCCTAGGAGGCACTGAGGCTGCTGTGACCTCACAAGCACAGCCAGCAGCCATGAGCCTGTCACTGGCCTAGGAGGCACTGAGGCTGCTGTGACCTCACAAGCACAGAGAGCAGCCAGGAGCCTGCCACTGTCCTAGGAGGCACTGAGGCTGCTTTGACGTCACAAGCACAGGCAGCAGCCATGAGCCTGACACTGCCCTATGAGGCACTCAGGCTGCTGTGATCTCAGAAGCACAGCCAGCAGCCATGAGCCTGCCACTGGCCTAGGAGGCACTCAGGCCGCTGTGACCTCACAAGCACAGCCAGCAGCCAGGAGCCTGCCACTGGCCTAGGAGGCACTCAGGCCGCTGTGACCTCACAAGCACAGCCAGCAGCCAGGAGCCTGCCACTGGCCTAGGAGGCACTCAGACTGCTGCGACCTCACGAGAACAGCCAGTAGGGAGCGCTGCACACTAAAGTATGAGGCAGAGAGGCTGCTGTGACGTCACAAGCACAGCCAGCAGCCAGGAGCCTGCCACTGGCCTAGGAGGCACTCAGGCCGCTGTGACCTCACAAGCACAACCAACGTCCATGAGCCTGCTACTGGTCTAGGAGGCACTCAGCCTGCTATGACCTCACAAGCACAGCCAGCAGCCATGAGCCTGCCACTGAACTACAAGGCGCTCAGGCTTCTGGGACCTCCCAAGCACAGCCAGCAGCCTGGAGCCTGCCACTGTCCTAGGAGGCACTGAGGCTGCTTTGACGTCACAAGCACAGGCAGCAACCATGAGCCTGACACTGCCCTATGAGGCACTCAGGCTGCTGTGACCTCACAAGCACAGCCAGCAGCCAGGAGCCTGCCACTGGCCTCGAGGCACTCAGCCTGCAGTGACCTCACAAGCAGAGCCAACAGCCATGAACCTGCTGCTGGCCTAGGAGGCACTCAGGCTGTTGTGACCTCACAAGAGCAGCCAGCAGCCATGAGCCTGCCACTGGCCTAGGAGGCACTCAGGCTGCTGTGACCTCACAAGCACAGTCAGCAGCCGTGAGCCTGCCACTGGCCACGGAGACACTGAGGCTGCTGTCACCTCAGAAACACAGTCAGCAGCCAGGAGCCTGCCACTGGCCTAGGAGGCACTCAGGCTGCTGTGACCTCACAAGCACAGCCAGCAGGGGGCGCTGCACACTAACATCTGAGGCACTGAGGATGCTGTGACCTCAAAAGCACTGCCTTCAGCCAGGAGCCTGCCAGTGGCCTACCAGGCATTCAGGCTTCTGTGACCTCACAAGCACAGCCAGGAGCCATGAGCCTGCCACTGGCCTAGGAGACACTGAGGCTGCTGTGACCTCACAAGCACAGCCAGCAGCCATGAGCATGGCACTGGCCTAGGGGGCACTCAGGCTGCTGTGACCTTACAAGCACAGCCAGCAGCCAGGAGCCTGGCACTGGCCTCGGAGGCACTGAGTCTGCTGTGACGTCACAAGCACAGCCAGCAGGGCGCGCTGTAGAATAACCTATGAGGCACTGAGTCTGCTGTGACCTCATAAGCACAGCCAGTAGGGGGAGCTGGACACTAGACTATGAGACACTGAGGCTGCTGTGACGTCACAAGCACAGCCAGCAGTCATGAGCCTGACACTGGCCTCGGAGGCACTGAGGCTGCTGTGACCTCACAAGCACAGCCAGCAGCCAGGAGCTTGCCACTGGCCTAGGAGGCACTGAGGCTGCTTTGACCTCACAAGCACAGAGAGCAGCCAGGAGCCTGCCGCTGGCCTAGGAGGCACTGAGGCTGCTGTGACCTCACAAGCACAGCCAGCAGCCAGGAGCCTGCCACTGGCCTAGGAGGCACTGAGGCTGCTGTGACCTCACAAGCACAGAGAGCAGCCAGGAGCCTGCCACTGTCCTAGGAGGCACTGAGGCTGCTGTGACCTCACAAGCACAGCCAGCAGCCATGAGCCTGCCACTGCCCTATGAAGCACTCAGGCTGCTGTGATCTCAGAAGCACAGCCAGCAGCCATGAGCCTGCCACTGGCCTAGGAGGCACTCAGGCCGCTGTGACCTCACAAGCACAGCCAGCAGCCAGGAGCCTGCCACTGGCCTAGGAGGCACTCAGGCCGCTGTGACCTCACAAGCACAGCCAGCAGCCATGAGCCTGCCACTGAACTACAAGGCGCTCAGGCTTCTGTGACCTCCCAAGCACAGCCAGCAGCGATGAGACTGCCACTGACCTCGGAGGCACTGAGAATGCTGTGACCTCACAAGCACAGGAAGCAGCCATGAGCCTGCCACTGGCCTCGGAGGCACTCAGGCTGCTGTGACCTCACAAGCAAAGCCAGCAGTGGGCGCTGCACATTAACGTATGAGGCACTGAGGCTGCTGTGACCTCACAAGCACAGGAAGCAGCCAGGAGCCTGCCACTGGCCTAGAAGGCACTCAGGCTGCTGTGGGCTCACAAGTACAGCCAACAGCCATGAGGCTGCCACTGGCCTAGGAGGTGTTGAGGCTGCTGTGACCTCACAAGCACAGTCAGCAGCCGTGAGCCTGCCACTGGCCACGGAGACACTGAGGCTGCTGTCACCTCAGAAACACAGTCAGCAGCCATGAGCCTGCCACTGGCCTAGGAGGCACTCAGCCTGCTGTGACCTCACAAGCACAGCCAGCAGGGGGCGCTGCACACTAACATCTGAGGCACTGAGGATGCTGTGACCTCAAAAGCACAGCCAGCAGCCAGGAGCCTGCCAGTGGCCTACCAGGCATTCAGGCTTCTGTGACCTCACAAGCACAGCCAGGAGCCAGAAGCCTGCCACTGGCCTAGGGACACTGAGGCTGCTGTGACCTCACAATCACAGGTAGCAGCCATGAGCCTGCCACTGGCCACGGAGACACTGAGGCTGCTGTCACCTCAGAAACACAGTCAGCAGCCATGAGCCTGCCACTGGCCTAGGAGGCACTCAGGCTGCTGTGACCTCACAAGCACAGCCAGCAGGGGGCGCTGCACACTAACATCTGAGGCACTGAGGATGCTGTGACCTCAAAAGCACAGCCAGCAGCCAGGAGCCTGCCAGTGGCCTACCAGGCATTCAGGCTTCTGTGACCTCACAAGCACAGCCAGGAGCCAGAAGCCTGCCACTGGCCTAGGGACACTGAGGCTGCTGTGACCTCACAATCACAGGTAGCAGCCATGAGCCTGCCACTGGCCTAGGAGACACTGAGGCTGCTGTGAGCTCACAAGCACAGCCAGCAGCCATGAGCATGGCACTGGCCTAGGGGGCACTCAGGCTGCTGTGACCTTACAAGCACAGCCAGCAGCCAGGAGCCTGGCACTGGCCTCGGAGGCACTGAGTCTGCTGTGACGTCACAAGCACAGCCAGCAGGGCGCGCTGTAGAATAACCTATGAGGCACTGAGTCTGCTGTGACCTCATAAGCACAGCCAGTAGGGGGAGCTGGACACTAGACTATGAGACACTGAGGCTGCAGTGACCTCACAAGCACAGCCAGCAGTCATGAGCCTGACACTGGCCTCGGAGGCACTGAGGCTGCAGTGACCTCACAAGCACAGCCAGCAGCCAGGAGCTTGCCACTGGCCTAGGAGGCACTGAGGCTGCTGTGACCTCACAAGCACAGAGAGCAGCCAGGAGCCTGCCACTGGCCTAGGAGGCACTGAGGCTGCTGTGACCTCACAAGCACAGCCAGCAGCCATGAGCCTGTCACTGGCCTAGGAGGAACTGAGGCTGCTGTGACCTCACAAGCACAGAGAGCAGCCAGGAGCCTGCCACTGTCCTAGGAGGCACTGAGGCTGCTTTGACGTCACAAGCACAGGCAGCAGCCAGGAGCCTGACACTGCCCTATGAGGCACTCAGGCTGCTGTGATCTCAGAAGCACAGCCAGCAGCCATGAGCCTGCCACTGGCCTAGGAGGCACTCAGGCCGCTGTGACCTCACAAGCACAGCCAGCAGCCATGAGCCTGCCACTGGCCTAGGAGGCACTCAGGCCGCTGTGACCTCACAAGCACAGCCAGCAGCCATGAGCCTGGCACTGGCCTAGGAGGCACTTAGGCTGCTGCGACCTCACGAGAACAGCCAGTAGGGAGCGCTGCACACTAAAGTATGAGGCAGAGAGGCTGCTGTGACGTCACAAGCACAGCCAGCAGCCAGGAGCCTGCCACTGGCCTAGGAGGCACTCAGGCCGCTGCGACCTCACAAGCACAACCAACGTCCATGAGCCTGCTACTGGTCTAGGAGGCACTCAGCCTGCTATGACCTCACAAGCACAGCCAGCAGCCATGAGCCTGCCACTGAACTACAAGGCGCTCAGGCTTCTGGGACCTCCCAAGCACAGCCAGCAGCCTGGAGCCTGCCACTGTCCTAGGAGGCACTGAGGCTGCTTTGACGTCACAAGCACAGGCAGCAACCATGAGCCTGACACTGCCCTATGAGGCACTCAGGCTGCTGTGACCTCACAAGCACAGCCAGCAGCCAGGAGCCTGCCACTGGCCTCGAGGCACTCAGCCTGCAGTGACCTCACAAGCAGAGCCAACAGCCATGAACCTGCTGCTGGCCTAGGAGGCACTCAGGCTGTTGTGACCTCACAAGAGCAGCCAGCAGCCATGAGCCTGCCACTGGCCTAGGAGGCACTCAGGCTGCTGTGACCTCACAAGCACAGTCAGCAGCCGTGAGCCTGCCACTGGCCACGGAGACACTGAGGCTGCTGTCACCTCAGAAACACAGTCAGCAGCCAGGAGCCTGCCACTGGCCTAGGAGGCACTCAGGCTGCTGTGACCTCACAAGCACAGCCAGCAGCAGGCGCTGCATATTAACCTATGAGGCACTGAGGCTGCTGTGACCTCACAAGCACAGGAAGCAGCCAGGAGCCTGCCACTGGCCTCGGAGGCACTCAGGCTGCTGTGACCTCACCAGCAAAGCCAGCAGTGGGCGCTGCACATTAACGTATGAGGCACTCAGGCTGCTGTGACCTCACAAGCACAGCCAGCAGCCAGCAGCCTGCCACTGGCCTAGAAGGCACTCAGGCTGCTGTGGGCTCACAAGTACAGCCAACAGCCATGAGGCTGCCACTGGCCTAGGAGGTGTTGAGGCTGCTGTGACCTCACAAGCACAGTCAGCAGCCATGAGCCTGCCACTGGCCACGGAGACACTGAGGCTGCTGTGACCTCACAAGCACAGCCAGCAGCCAGGAGCCTGCCACTGGCCTAGGAGGCACTCAGGCTGCTGTGACCTCACAAGCACAGGGGGCGCTGCACACTAACATCTGAGGCACTGAGGATGCTGTGACCTCACAAGCACAGCCAGCAGCCAGCAGCCTGCAACTGGCCACGGAGACACTGAGGCTGCTGTCACCTCAGAAACACAGTCAGCAGCCATGAGCCTGCCACTAGCCTAGGAGGCACTCAGGCTGCTGTGACCTCACAAGCACAGCCAGCAGGGGGCGCTGCACACTAACATCTGAGGCACTGAGGATGCTGTGACCTCAAAAGCACAGCCCTCAGCCAGGAGCCTGCCAGTGGCCTACCAGGCATTCAGGCTTCTGTGACCTCACAAGCACAGCCAGGAGCCAGAAGCCTGCCACTGGCCTAGGGACACTGAGGCTGCTGTGACCTCACAAGCACAGCCAGCAGCCAGGAGCCTGCCACTGGCCTCGAGGCACTCAGCCTGCAGTGACCTCACAAGCAGAGCCAACAGCCATGAACCTGCTGCTGGCCTAGGAGGCACTCAGGCTGTTGTGACCTCACAAGAGCAGCCAGCAGCCATGAGCCTGCCACTGGCCTAGGAGGCACTCAGGCTGCTGTGACCTCACAAGCACAGTCAGCAGCCGTGAGCCTGCCACTGGCCACGGAGACACTGAGGCTGCTGTCACCTCAGAAACACAGTCAGCAGCCAGGAGCCTGCCACTGGCCTAGGAGGCACTCAGGCTGCTGTGACCTCACAAGCACAGCCAGCAGCAGGCGCTGCATATTAACCTATGAGGCACTGAGGCTGCTGTGACCTCACAAGCACAGGAAGCAGCCAGGAGCCTGCCACTGGCCTCGGAGGCACTCAGGCTGCTGTGACCTCACCAGCAAACCCAGCAGTGGGCGCTGCACATTAACGTATGAGGCACTCAGGCTGCTGTGACCTCACAAGCACAGCCAGCAGCCAGCAGCCTGCCACTGGCCTAGAAGGCACTCAGGCTGCTGTGGGCTCACAAGTACAGCCAACAGCCATGAGGCTGCCACTGGCCTAGGAGGTGTTGAGGCTGCTGTGACCTCACAAGCACAGTCAGCAGCCATGAGCCTGCCACTGGCCACGGAGACACTGAGGCTGCTGTGACCTCACAAGCACAGTCAGCAGCCAGGAGCCTGCCACTGGCCTAGGAGGCACTCAGGCTGCTGTGACCTCACAAGCACAGGGGGCGCTGCACACTAACATCTGAGGCACTGAGGATGCTGTGACCTCACAAGCACAG
Organism: Dromaius novaehollandiae; assembly: GCF_036370855.1. Lineage (NCBI taxonomy): Eukaryota > Metazoa > Chordata > Aves > Casuariiformes > Dromaiidae > Dromaius > Dromaius novaehollandiae. The sequence continues at coordinate 1,301,050 of NC_088113.1, read as the reverse complement.
CCAGCAGCCAGCAGCCTGCAACTGGCCACGGAGACACTGAGGCTGCTGTCACCTCAGAAACACAGTCAGCAGCCATGAGCCTGCCACTAGCCTAGGAGGCACTCAGGCTGCTGTGACCTCACAAGCACAGCCAGCAGGGGGCGCTGCACACTAACATCTGAGGCACTGAGGATGCTGTGACCTCAAAAGCACTGCCCTCAGCCAGGAGCCTGCCAGTGGCCTACCAGGCATTCAGGCTTCTGTGACCTCACAAGCACAGCCAGGAGCCAGAAGCCTGGCACTGGCCTAGGGACACTGAGGCTGCTGTGACCTCACAAGCACAGCCAGCAGCCAGGAGCCTGCCACTGGCCTAGGAGACACTGAGGCTGCTGTGACCTCACAAGCACAGCCAGCAGCCAGGAGCCTGCTACTGGCCTACCAGGCACTCTGGCTGCTGTGACCTCACAAGCACAGCCAGCAGCCATGAGCCTGCCACTGGCCTAGGAGACACTCAGCCTGCTCTGACCTCACAAGCACAGCCAGCAGCGATGAGACTGCCACTGACCTCGGAGGCACTGAGAATGCTGTGACCTCACAAGCACAGCAAGCAGCCATGAGCCTGCCACTGGCCTAGGAGGCACTCAGGCTGCTGTGACCTCACAAGCACAGCCAGCAGCCATGAGCCTGCCACTGGCCTAGGAGGCACTCAGGCTGCTGTGACCTCACAAGCACAGCCAGCAGCCATGAGCCTGCCACTGGCCTAGGAGGCACTCAGGCTGCTGTGACCTCACAAGCACAGCCAGCAGCCAGGAGTCTGCCACTGGCCTAGGAGGCACTCAGGCTGCTGCGACCTCACGAGAACAGCCAGTAGGGAGCGCTGCACACTAAAGTATGAGGCAGAGAGGCTGCTGTGACGTCACAAGCACAGCCAGCAGCCAGGAGCCTGCCACTGGCCTAGGAGGCACTCAGGCCGCTGTGACCTCACAAGCACAACCAACGTCCATGAGCCTGCTACTGGTCTAGGAGGCACTCAGCCTGCTATGACCTCACAAGCACAGCCAGCAGCCATGAGCCTGCCACTGAACTACAAGGCCCTCAGGCTTCTGTGACCTCACAAGCACAGCCAGCAGTCATGAGCCTGCCACTGGCCTCGGAGACACTGAGGCTGCTGTGACCTCACAAGCACAGCCAGCAGCCAGGAGCCTGCCACTGGCCTAGGAGGCACTCAGGCAGCTGTGACCGCACAAGCACAGCCAACAGCCATGAACCTGCTGCTGGCCTAGGAGGCACTCAGGCTGCTGTAACCTCACAAGAGCAGCCAGCAGCCATGAGCCTGCCACTGGCCTAGGAGGCACTCAGGCTGCTGTGACCTCACAAGCACAGTCAGCAGCCGTGAGCCTGCCACTGACCACGGAGACACTGAGGCTGCTGTCACCTCAGAAACACAGTCAGCAGCCAGGAGCCTGCCACTGGCCTAGGAGGCACTCAGGCTGCTGTGACCTCACAAGCACAGTCAGCAGCAGGCGTTGCATATTAACCTATGAGGCACTGAGGCTGCTGTGACCTCACAAGCACAGGAAGCAGCCAGGAGCCTGCCACTGGCCTCGGAGGCGCTCAGGCTGCTGTGACCGCACAAGCAAAGCCAGCAGTGGGCGCTGCACATTAACGTATGAGGCACTCAGGCTGCTGTGACGTCACAAGCACAGCCAGCAGCCATGAGCCTGCCACTGGCCTAGAAGGCACTCAGGCTGCTGTGGGCTCACAAGTACAGCCAACAGCCATGAGGCTGCCAGTGGCCTAGGAGGTGTTGAGGCTGCTGTGACCTCACAAGCACAGTCAGCAGCCGTGAGCCTGCCACTGGCCACGGAGACACTGAGGCTGCTGTCACCTCAGAAACACAGTCAGCAGCCATGAGCCTGCCACTGGCCTAGGAGGCACTCAGGCTGCTGTGACCTCACAAGCACAGCCAGCAGGGGGCGCTGCACACTAACATCTGAGGCACTGAGGATGCTGTGACCTCAAAAGCACTGCCCTCAGCCAGGAGCCTGCCAGTGGCCTACCAGGCATTCAGGCTTCTGTGACCTCACAAGCACAGCCAGGAGCCAGGAGCCTGCCACTGGCCTAGGGACACTGAGGCTGCTGTGACCTCACAATCACAGGTAGCAGCCATGAGCCTGCCACTGGCCTAGGAGACACTGAGGCTGCTGTGACCTCACAAGCACAGCCAGCAGCCATGAGCATGGCACTGGCCTAGGGGGCACTCAGGCTGCTGCGACCTTACAAGCACAGCCAGCAGCCAGGAGCCTGGCACTGGCGTCGGAGGCACTGAGTCTGCTGTGACGTCACAAGCACAGCCAGCAGGGCGCGCTGTAGAATAACCTATGAGGCACTGAGTCTGCTGTGACCTCATAAGCACAGCCAGTAGGGGGAGCTGGACACTAAACTATGAGACACTGAGGCTGCTGTGACGTCACAAGCACAGCCAGCAGTCATGAGCCTGACACTGGCCTCGGAGGCACTGAGGCTGCTGTGACCTCACAAGCACAGCCAGCAGCCAGGAGCTTGCCACTGGCCTAGGAGGCACTGAGGCTGCTGTGACCTCACAAGCACAGAGAGCAGCCAGGAGCCTGCCGCTGGCCTAGGAGGCACTGAGGCTGCTGTGACCTCACAAGCACAGCCAGCAGCCGTGAGCCTGTCACTGGCCTAGGAGGCACTGAGGCTGCTGTGACCTCACAAGCACAGAGAGCAGCCAGGAGCCTGCCACTGGCCTAGGAGGCACTGAGGCTGCTTTGACGTCACAAGCACAGGCAGCAGCCATGAGCCTGACACTGCCCTATGAGGCACTGAGGCTGCTGTGACCTCACAAGCACAGCCAGCAGCCAGGAGCATGGCACTGGCCTCGTGGGCACTGAGTCTGCTGTGACCTCACAAGCACAGCCAGCAGCCATGAGCCTGACACTGGCCTCGGAGGCACTGAGGCTGCTGTGACCTCACAAGCACAGCCAGCAGCCAGGAGCTTGCCACTGGCCTAGGAGGCACTGAGGCTGCTGTGACCTCACAAGCACAGCCAGCAGCCATGAGCCTGTCACTGGCCTAGGAGGCACTGAGGCTGCTGTGACCTCACAAGCACAGAGAGCAGCCAGGAGCCTGCCACTATCCTAGCAGGCACTGAGGCTGCTTTGACGTCACAAGCACAGCCAGCAGCCATGAGCCTGACACTGCCCTATGAGGTACTCAGGCTGCTGTGATCTCAGAAGCACAGCCAGCAGCCAGGAGCCTGCCACTGGCCTAGGAGGCACTCAGGCTGCTGTGACCTCACAAGCACAGGAAGCAGCCAGGAGCCTGCCACTGGCCTAGGAGGCACTCAGGCCGCTGTGACCTCACAAGCACAGCCAGCAGCCATGAGCCTGACACTGCCCTATGAGGTACTCAGGCTGCTGTGACCTCCCAAGCACAGCCAGCAGCCATGAGCCTGCCACTGGCCTAGGAGGCACTGAGGCTGCTGTGACCTCACAAGCACAGCCAGCAGCCAGGAGTCTGCCACTGGCCTAGGAGGCACTCAGGCTGCTGCGACCTCACGAGAACAGCCAGTAGGGAGCGCTGCACACTAAAGTATGAGGCAGAGAGGCTGCTGTGACGTCACAAGCACAGCCAGCAGCCAGGAGCCTGCCACTGTCCTAGGAGGCACTCAGGCCGCTGTGACCTCACAAGCACAACCAACGTCCATGAGCCTGCTACTGGTCTAGGAGGCACTCAGCCTGCTATGACCTCACAAGCACACCCAGCAGCCATGAGCCTGCCACTGAACTACAAGGCGCTCAGGCTTCTGTGACCTCACAAGCACAGCCAGCAGCCAGCGGCCTGCCACTGGCCTAGGAGGCACTCAGGCAGCTGTGACCTCACAAGCACAGCCAGCAGCCAGGAGCCTGCCACTGGCCTCGGAGGCACTGAGTATACTGTTACCTCACAAGCACAGCCAGCAGCCATGAGCCTGCCACTGGCCTAGGAGGCACTCAGGCTGTTGTGACCTCACAAGAGCAGCCAACAGCCATGAGCCTGCCACTGGCCTCGGAGGCACTGAGTATACTGTGACCTCACAAGCACAGCCAACAGCCATGAACCTGCTGCTGGCCTAGGAGGCACTCAGGCTGTTGTGACCTCACAAGAGCAGCCAGCAGCCATGAGCCTGCCACTGGCCTAGGAGGCACTCAGGCTGCTGTGACCTCACAAGCACAGTCAGCAGCCGTGAGCCTGCCACTGGCCACGGAGACACTGAGGCTGCTGTCACCTCAGAAACACAGTCAGCAGCCAGGAGCCTGCCACTGGCCTAGGAGGCACTCAGGCTGCTGTGACCTCACAAGCACAGCCAGCAGCAGGCGTTGCATATTAACCTATGAGGCACTGAGGCTGCTGTGACCTCACAAGCACAGGAAGCAGCCAGGAGCCTGCCACTGGCCTCGGAGGCGCTCAGGCTGCTGTGACCTCACCAGCAAAGCCAGCAGTGGGTGCTGCACATTAACGTATGAGGCACTGAGGCTGCTGTGACCTCACAAGCACAGCCAGCAGCCAGGAGCCTGCCACTGGCCTAGAAGGCACTCAGGCTGCTGTGGGCTCACAAGTACAGCCAACAGCCATGAGGCTGCCACTGGCCTAGGAGGTGTTGAGGCTGCTGTGACCTCACAAGCACAGTCAGCAGCCGTGAGCCTGCCACTGGCCACGGAGACACTGAGGCTGCTGTGACCTCACAAGCACAGTCAGCAGCCATGAGCCTGCCACTGGCCTAGGAGGCACTCAGGCTGCTGTGACCTCACAAGCACAGGGGGCGTTGCACACTAACATCTGAGGCACTGAGGATGCTGTGACCTCACAAGCACTGCCCTCAGCCAGGAGCCTGCCAGTGGCCTACCAGGCATTCAGGCTTCTGTGACCTCACAAGCACAGCCAGGAGCCAGGAGCCTGCCACTGGCCTAGGGACACTGAGGCTGCTGTGACCTCACAATCACAGGTAGCAGCCATGAGCCTGCCACTGGCCTAGGAGACACTGAGGCTGCTGTGACCTCACAAGCACAGCCAGCAGCCATGAGACTGCCACTGACCTCAGAGGCACTGAGTATGCTGTGACCTCACAAGCACAGCCAGCAGCCAGGAGCCTGCCACTTGCCTCAGAGGCACTGAGGCTGCTGTGACCTCACAAGCACAGCCAGCAGCCATGAGACTGCCACTGACCTCGGAGGCACTGAGTATGCTGTGACCTCACAAGCACAGCCAGCAGCCAGGAGCCTGCCACTGGCCTAGGCCGTACTCAGGCTGCTGTGACCTCACAAGCACAGTCAGCAGCCAGGAGCTTGCCACTGGCATCGGAGGCACTGAGGCTGCTGTGACCTCACTAGCACAGACAGCAGCCAGGAGCCTGGCACTGGCCTAGGAGGCACTGAGGCTGCTGTGACCTCACAAGCACAGCCAGCAGCCAGGAGCCTGCCACTGGCCTAGGAGGTGGTGAGTCTGCTGTGACCTCACAAGCACAGCCAGCAGCCAGGAGCCTGCCACTGGCCTAGGAGGCACTCAGGCAGCTGTGACCTCACAAGCACGCCCAGCAGGCATGAGCCTGCCACTGGCCTAGGAGGCACTGAGGCTACTGTGGCCTCACAAGCACAGCCAGCAGCCATGTGCCTGCCACTGGCCTAGGAGGCACTCAGGCTGCTGTGACCTCACAAGCACAGCCAGCAGGGGGCGCTGCACACTAACATCTGAGGCACTGAGGATGCTGTGACCTCAAAAGCACTGCCCTCAGCCAGGAGCCTGCCAGTGGCCTACCAGGCATTCAGGGTTCTGTGACCTCACAAGCACAGCCAGGAGCCAGAAGCCTGCCACTGGCCTAGGGACACTGAGGCTGCTGTGACCTCACAAGCACAGCCAGCAGCCATGAGCCTGCCACTGGCCTAGGAGACACTGAGGCTGCTGTGACCTCACAAGCACAGCCAGCAGCCAGGAGCCTGCCACTGGCCTAGGAGGCACTGAGGCTGCAGTGACCTCACAAGCACACCCAGCAGGCAGGAGCCTGCCACTGGCCTAGGAGGCACTGAGTATGCTGTGACCTCACAAGCACAGCAAGCAGCCATGAGCCTGCCACTGGCCTCGGAGGCACTCAGGCTGCTGTGAGCTCACAAGCACAGTCAGCAGGAGGGACTGCACAGTTAATTATGAGGCACTGAGGATGCTGTGACCTCACAAGCACAGCCAGCAGCCAGGAGCCTGCCACTGGCCTAGGAGGCACTGAGGCTGCAGTGACCTCACAAGCACAGCCAGCAGCCAGGAGCCTGCCACTGGCCTAGGAGGCACTGAGGCTGCAGTGACCTCACAAGCACACCCAGCAGGCAGGAGCCTGCCACTGGCCTAGGAGGCACTGAGGCTACTGTGGCCTCACAAGCACAGCCAGCAGCCATGTGCCTGCCACTGGCCTAGGAGGCACTCCGGCAGCTGTGACCTCACAAGCACAGTCAGCAGGAGGGACTGCACAGTTGATTATGAGGCACTGAGGCTGCTGTGACCTCACAAGCACAGCCAGCAGCCAGGAGCCTGCAACTGGCCACGGAGACACTGAGGCTGCTGTCACCTCAGAAACACAGTCAGCAGCCATGAGCCTGCCACTAGCCTAGGAGGCACTCAGGCTGCTGTGACCTCACAAGCACAGCCAGCAGGGGGCGCTGCACACTAACATCTGAGGCACTGAGGATGCTGTGACCTCAAAAGCACTGTCCTCAGCCAGGAGCCTGCCAGTGGCCTACCAGGCATTCAGGCTTCTGTGACCTCACAAGCACAGCCAGGAGCCAGAAGCCTGCCACTGGCCTAGGGACACTGAGGCTGCTGTGACCTCACAAGCACAGCCAGCAGCCATGAGCCTGCCACTGGCCTAGAAGGCACTCAGGCTGCTGTGACCTCACAAGCACAGCCAGCAGCCAGGAGCCTGCTACTGGCCTACCAGGCACTCTGGCTGCTGTGACCTCACAAGCACAGCCAGCAGCCATGAGCCTGCCACTGGCCTAGGAGACACTCAGCCTGCTCTGACCTCACAAGCACAGCCAGCAGCGATGAGACTACCACTGACCTTGGAGGCACTGAGAATGCTGTGACCTCACAAGCACAGCAAGCAGCCATGAGCCTGCCACTGGCCTCGGAGGCACTCAGGCTGCTGTGACCTCACAAGCACAGCCAGCAGCCATGAGCCTGCCACTGGCCTAGGAGGCACTCAGGCTGCTGTGACCTCACAAGCACAGCCAGCAGCCATGAGCCTGCCACTGGCCTAGGAGACACTGAGGCTGCTGTGACCTCACAAGCACAGCCAGCAGCCAGGAGTCTGCCACTGGCCTAGGAGGCACTCAGGATGCTGCGACCTCACGAGAACAGCCAGTAGGGAGCGCTGCACACTAAAGTATGAGGCAGAGAGGCTGCTGTGACCTCACAAGCACAGCCAGCAGCCAGGAGCCTGCCACTGGCCTAGGAGGCACTCAGGCCGCTGTGACCTCACAAGCACAACCAACGTCCATGAGCCTGCTACTGGTCTAGGAGGCACTCAGCCTGCTATGACCTCACAAGCACAGCCAGCAGCCATGAGCCTGCCACTGAACTACAGGGCACTCAGGCTTCTGTGACCTCACAAGCACAGCCAGCAGTCATGAGCCTGCCACTGGCCTCGGAGGCACTGAGGCTGCTGTGACCTCACAAGCACAGCCAGCAGCCAGGAGCTTGCCACTGGCCTAGGAGGCACTCAGGCAGCTGTGACCGCACAAGCACAGCCAACAGCCATGAACCTGCTGCTGGCCTAGGAGGCACTCAGGCTGCTGTGACCTCACAAGAGCAGCCAGCAGCCATGAGCCTGCCACTGGCCTAGGAGGCACTCAGGCTGCTGTGACCTCACAAGCACAGTCAGCAGCCGTGAGCCTGCCACTGGCCACGGAGACACTGAGGCTGCTGTCACCTCAGAAACACAGGAAGCAGCCAGGAGCCTGCCACTGGCCTCGGAGGCGCTCAGGCTGCTGTGACCTCACAAGCAAAGCCAGCAGTGGGCGCTGCACATTAACCTATGAGGCACTGAGGCTGCTGTGACCTCACAAGCACAGGAAGCAGCCAGGAGCCTGCCACTGGCCCAGAAGGCACTCAGGCTGCTGTGGGCTCACAAGTACAGCCAACAGCCATGAGGCTGCCACTGGCCTAGGAGGTGTTGAGGCTGCTGTGACCTCACAAGCACATGAAGCAGCCAGGAGCCTGCCACTGGCCTAGAAGGCACTCAGGCTGCTGTGGGCTCACAAGTACAGCCAACAGCCATGAGGCTGCCACTGGCCTAGGAGGTGTTGAGGCTGCTGTGACCTCACAAGCACAGTCAGCAGCCGTGAGCCTGCCACTGGCCACGGAGACACTGAGGCTGCTGTCACCTCAGAAACACAGTCAGCAGCCAGGAGCCTGCCACTGGCCTAGGAGGCACTCAGGCTGCTGTGACCTCAGAAGCACAGCCAGCAGGGGGCGCTGCACACTAACATCTGAGGCACTGAGGATGCTGTGACCTCAAAAGCACTGCCTTCAGCCAGGAGCCTGCCAGTGGCCTACCAGGCATTCAGGCTTCTGTGACCTCACAAGCACAGCCAGGAGCCATGAGCCTGCCACTGGCCTAGGAGACACTGAGGCTGCTGTGACCTCACAAGCACAGCCAGCAGCCATGAGCATGGCACTGGCCTAGGGGGCACTCAGGCTGCTGTGACCTTACAAGCACAGCCAGCAGCCATGAGCCTGCCACTGGCCTCGGAGGCACTGAGTCTGCTGTGACGTCACAAGCACAGCCAGCAGGGCGCGCTGTAGAATAACCTATGAGGCACTGAGTCTGCTGTGACCTCATAAGCACAGCCAGTAGGGGGAGCTGGACACTAGACTATGAGACACTGAGGCTGCTGTGACGTCACAAGCACAGCCAGCAGTCATGAGCCTGACACTGGCCTCGGAGGCACTGAGGCTGCTGTGACCTCACAAGCACAGCCAGCAGCCAGGAGCTTGCCACTGGCCTAGGAGGCACTGAGGCTGCTGTGACCTCACAAGCACAGAGAGCAGCCAGGAGCCTGCCGCTGGCCTAGGAGGCACTGAGGCTGCTGTGACCTCACAAGCACAGCCAGCAGCCATGAGCCTGCCACTGGCCTAGGAGGCACTCAGGCTGCTGTGACCTCACAAGCACAGAGAGCAGCCAGGAGCCTGCCACTGTCCTAGGAGGCACTGAGGCTGCTTTGACGTCACAAGCACAGCCAGCAGCCATGAGCCTGACACTGCCCTATGAAGCACTCAGGCTGCTGTGATCTCAGAAGCACAGCCAGCAGCCATGAGCCTGCCACTGGCCTAGGAGGCACTCAGGCCGCTGTGACGTCACAAGCACAGCCAGCAGCCAGGAGCCTGCCACTGGCCTAGGAGGCACTCAGGCCGCTGTGACCTCACAAGCACAGCCAGCAGCCATGAGCCTGCCACTGAACTACAAGGCGCTCAGGCTTCTGTGACCTCCCAAGCACAGCCAGCAGCGATGAGACTGCCACTGACCTCGGAGGCACTGAGAATGCTGTGACCTCACAAGCACAGGAAGCAGCCATGAGCCTGCCACTGGCCTCGGAGGCACTCAGGCTGCTGTGACCTCACAAGCAAAGCCAGCAGTGGGCGCTGCACATTAACGTATGAGGCACTGAGGCTGCTGTGACCTCAAAAGCACAGCCAGCAGCCAGGAGCCTGCCACTGGCCTAGAAGGCACTCAGGCTGCTGTGGGCTCACAAGTACAGCCAACAGCCATGAGGCTGCCACTGGCCTAGGAGGTGTTGAGGCTGCTGTGACCTCACAAGCACAGTCAGCAGCCGTGAGCCTGCCACTGGCCACGGAGACACTGAGGCTGCTGTCACCTCAGAAACACAGTCAGCAGCCAGGAGCCTGCCACTGGCCTAGGAGGCACTCAGGCTGCTGTGACCTCAGAAGCACAGCCAGCAGGGGGCGCTGCACACTAACATCTGAGGCACTGAGGATGCTGTGACCTCAAAAGCACTGCCTTCAGCCAGGAGCCTGCCAGTGGCCTACCAGGCATTCAGGCTTCTGTGACCTCACAAGCACAGCCAGGAGCCATGAGCCTGCCACTGGCCTAGGAGACACTGAGGCTGCTGTGACCTCACAAGCACAGCCAGCAGCCATGAGCATGGCACTGGCCTAGGGGGCACTCAGGCTGCTGTGACCTTACAAGCACAGCCAGCAGCCATGAGCCTGCCACTGGCCTCGGAGGCACTGAGTCTGCTGTGACGTCACAAGCACAGCCAGCAGGGCGCGCTGTAGAATAACCTATGAGGCACTGAGTCTGCTGTGACCTCATAAGCACAGCCAGTAGGGGGAGCTGGACACTAGACTATGAGACACTGAGGCTGCTGTGACGTCACAAGCACAGCCAGCAGTCATGAGCCTGACACTGGCCTCGGAGGCACTGAGGCTGCTGTGACCTCACAAGCACAGCCAGCAGCCAGGAGCTTGCCACTGGCCTAGGAGGCACTGAGGCTGCTGTGACCTCACAAGCACAGAGAGCAGCCAGGAGCCTGCCGCTGGCCTAGGAGGCACTGAGGCTGCTGTGACCTCACAAGCACAGCCAGCAGCCATGAGCCTGCCACTGGCCTAGGAGGCACTCAGGCTGCTGTGACCTCACAAGCACAGAGAGCAGCCAGGAGCCTGCCACTGTCCTAGGAGGCACTGAGGCTGCTTTGACGTCACAAGCACAGCCAGCAGCCATGAGCCTGACACTGCCCTATGAAGCACTCAGGCTGCTGTGATCTCAGAAGCACAGCCAGCAGCCATGAGCCTGCCACTGGCCTAGGAGGCACTCAGGCCGCTGTGACGTCACAAGCACAGCCAGCAGCCAGGAGCCTGCCACTGGCCTAGGAGGCACTCAGGCCGCTGTGACCTCACAAGCACAGCCAGCAGCCATGAGCCTGCCACTGAACTACAAGGCGCTCAGGCTTCTGTGACCTCCCAAGCACAGCCAGCAGCGATGAGACTGCCACTGACCTCGGAGGCACTGAGAATGCTGTGACCTCACAAGCACAGGAAGCAGCCATGAGCCTGCCACTGGCCTCGGAGGCACTCAGGCTGCTGTGACCTCACAAGCAAAGCCAGCAGTGGGCGCTGCACATTAACGTATGAGGCACTGAGGCTGCTGTGACCTCAAAAGCACAGCCAGCAGCCAGGAGCCTGCCACTGGCCTAGAAGGCACTCAGGCTGCTGTGGGCTCACAAGTACAGCCAACAGCCATGAGGCTGCCACTGGCCTAGGAGGTGTTGAGGCTGCTGTGACCTCACAAGCACAGTCAGCAGCCGTGAGCCTGCCACTGGCCACGGAGACACTGAGGCTGCTGTCACCTCAGAAACACAGTCAGCAGCCAGGAGCCTGCCACTGGCCTAGGAGGCACTCAGGCTGCTGTGACCTCACAAGCACAGCCAGCAGGGGGCGCTGCACACTAACATCTGAGGCACTGAGGATGCTGTGACCTCAAAAGCACTGCCCTCAGCCAGGAGCCTGCCAGTGGCCTACCAGGCATTCAGGCTTCTGTGACCTCACAAGCACAGCCAGGAGCCAGGAGCCTGCCACTGGCCTAGGGACACTGAGGCTGCTGTGACCTCACAATCACAGGTAGCAGCCATGAGCCTGCCACTGGCCTAGGAGACACTGAGGCTGCTGTGACCTCACAAGCACAGCCAGCAGCCATGAGCATGGCACTGGCCTAGGGGGCACTCAGGCTGCTGTGACCTTACAAGCACAGCCAGCAGCCAGGAGCCTGGCACTGGCCTCGGAGGCACTGAGTCTGCTGTGACGTCACAAGCACAGCCAGCAGGGCGCGCTGTAGAATAACCTATGAGGCACTGAGTCTGCTGTGACCTCATAAGCACAGCCAGTAGGGGGAGCTGGACACTAGACTATGAGACACTGAGGCTGCTGTGACGTCACAAGCACAGCCAGCAGTCATGAGCCTGACACTGGCCTCGGAGGCACTGAGGCTGCAGTGACCTCACAAGCACAGCCAGCAGCCAGGAGCTTGCCACTGGCCTAGGAGGCACTGAGGCTGCTGTGACCTCACAAGCACAGAGAGCAGCCAGGAGCCTGCCGCTGGCCTAGGAGGCACTGAGGCTGCTGTGACCTCACAAGCACAGCCAGCAGCCATGAGCCTGTCACTGGCCTAGGAGGCACTGAGGCTGCTGTGACCTCACAAGCACAGAGAGCAGCCAGGAGCCTGCCACTGTCCTAGGAGGCACTGAGGCTGCTTTGACGTCACAAGCACAGGCAGCAGCCAGGAGCCTGACACTGCCCTATGAGGCACTCAGGCTGCTGTGATCTCAGAAGCACAGCCAGCAGCCATGAGCCTGCCACTGGCCTAGGAGGCACTCAGGCCGCTGTGACCTCACAAGCACAGCCAGCAGCCAGGAGCCTGCCACTGGCCTAGGAGGCACTCAGGCTGCTGTGACCTCACAAGCACAGCCAGCAGCCAGGAGCCTGCCACTGGCCTAGGAGGCACTCAGGCTGCTGCGACCTCACGAGAACAGCCAGTAGGGAGCGCTGCACACTAAAGTATGAGGCAGAGAGGCTGCTGTGACGTCACAAGCACAGCCAGCAGCCAGGAGCCTGCCACTGGCCTAGGAGGCACTCAGGCCGCTGTGACCTCACAAGCACAACCAACGTCCATGAGCCTGCTACTGGTCTAGGAGGCACTCAGCCTGCTATGACCTCACAAGCACAGCCAGCAGCCATGAGCCTGCCACTGAACTACAAGGCGCTCAGGCTTCTGGGACCTCCCAAGCACAGCCAGCAGCCTGGAGCCTGCCACTGTCCTAGGAGGCACTGAGGCTGCTTTGACGTCACAAGCACAGGCAGCAACCATGAGCCTGACACTGCCCTATGAGGCACTCAGGCTGCTGTGACCTCACAAGCACAGCCAGCAGCCAGGAGCCTGCCACTGGCCTCGAGGCACTCAGCCTGCAGTGACCTCACAAGCAGAGCCAACAGCCATGAACCTGCTGCTGGCCTAGGAGGCACTCAGGCTGTTGTGACCTCACAAGAGCAGCCAGCAGCCATGAGCCTGCCACTGGCCTAGGAGGCACTCAGGCTGCTGTGACCTCACAAGCACAGTCAGCAGCCGTGAGCCTGCCACTGGCCACGGAGACACTGAGGCTGCTGTCACCTCAGAAACACAGTCAGCAGCCAGGAGCCTGCCACTGGCCTAGGAGGCACTCAGGCTGCTGTGACCTCACAAGCACATCCAGCAGCAGGCGCTGCATATTAACCTATGAGGCACTGAGGCTGCTGTGACCTCACAAGCACAGGAAGCAGCCAGGAGCCTGCCACTGGCCTCGGAGGCACTCAGGCTGCTGTGACCTCACCAGCAAAGCCAGCAGTGGGCGCTGCACATTAACGTATGAGGCACTCAGGCTGCTGTGACCTCACAAGCACAGCCAGCAGCCAGCAGCCTGCCACTGGCCTAGAAGGCACTCAGGCTGCTGTGGGCTCACAAGTACAGCCAACAGCCATGAGGCTGCCACTGGCCTAGGAGGTGTTGAGGCTGCTGTGACCTCACAAGCACAGTCAGCAGCCATGAGCCTGCCACTGGCCACGGAGACACTGAGGCTGCTGTGACCTCACAAGCACAGTCAGCAGCCAGGAGCCTGCCACTGGCCTAGGAGGCACTCAGGCTGCTGTGACCTCACAAGCACAGGGGGCGCTGCACACTAACATCTGAGGCACTGAGGATGCTGTGACCTCACAAGCACAGCCAGCAGCCAGCAGCCTGCAACTGGCCACGGAGACACTGAGGCTGCTGTCACCTCAGAAACACAGTCAGCAGCCATGAGCCTGCCACTAGCCTAGGAGGCACTCAGGCTGCTGTGACCTCACAAGCACAGCCAGCAGGGGGCGCTGCACACTAACATCTGAGGCACTGAGGATGCTGTGACCTCAAAAGCACTGCCCTCAGCCAGGAGCCTGCCAGTGGCCTACCAGGCATTCAGGCTTCTGTGACCTCACAAGCACAGCCAGGAGCCAGAAGCCTGCCACTGGCCTAGGGACACTGAGGCTGCTGTGACCTCACAAGCACAGCCAGCAGCCATGAGCCTGCCACTGGCCTAGGAGACACTGAGGCTGCTGTGACCTCACAAGCACAGCCAGCAGCCAGGAGCCTGCTACTGGCCTACCAGGCACTCTGGCTGCTGTGACCTCACAAGCACAGCCAGCAGCCATGAGCCTGCCACTGGCCTAGGAGACACTCAGCCTGCTCTGACCTCACAAGCACAGCCAGCAGCGATGAGACTGCCACTGACCTCGGAGGCACTGAGAATGCTGTGACCTCACAAGCACAGCAAGCAGCCATGAGCCTGCCACTGGCCTAGGAGGCACTGAGGCTGCTGTGACCTCACAAGCACAGCCAGCAGCCATGAGCCTGCCACTGGCCTAGGAGGCACTCAGGCTGCTGTGACCTCACAAGCACAGCCAGCAGCCATGAGCCTGCCACTGGCCTAGGAGGCACTCAGGCTGCTGTGACCTCACAAGCACAGCCAGCAGCCAGGAGTCTGCCACTGGCCTAGGAGGCACTCAGGCTGCTGCGACCTCACGAGAACAGCCAGTAGGGAGCGCTGCACACTAAAGTATGAGGCAGAGAGGCTGCTGTGACGTCACAAGCACAGCCAGCAGCCAGGAGCCTGCCACTGGCCTAGGAGGCACTCAGGCCGCTGTGACCTCACAAGCACAGCCAGCAGCCATGAGCCTGCCACTGAACTACAAGGCGCTCAGGCTTCTGTGACCTCCCAAGCACAGCCAGCAGCGATGAGACTGCCACTGACCTCGGAGGCACTGAGAATGCTGTGACCTCACAAGCACAGGAAGCAGCCATGAGCCTGCCACTGGCCTCGGAGGCACTCAGGCTGCTGTGACCTCACAAGCAAAGCCAGCAGTGGGCGCTGCACATTAACGTATGAGGCACTGAGGCTGCTGTGACCTCAAAAGCACAGCCAGCAGCCAGGAGCCTGCCACTGGCCTAGAAGGCACTCAGGCTGCTGTGGGCTCACAAGTACAGCCAACAGCCATGAGGCTGCCACTGGCCTAGGAGGTGTTGAGGCTGCTGTGACCTCACAAGCACAGTCAGCAGCCGTGAGCCTGCCACTGGCCACGTAGACACTGAGGCTGCTGTCACCTCAGAAACACAGTCAGCAGCCAGGAGCCTGCCACTGGCCTAGGAGGCACTCAGGCTGCTGTGACCTCACAAGCACAGCCAGCAGGGGGCGCTGCACACTAACATCTGAGGCACTGAGGATGCTGTGACCTCAAAAGCACTGCCCTCAGCCAGGAGCCTGCCAGTGGCCTACCAGGCATTCAGGCTTCTGTGACCTCACAAGCACAGCCAGGAGCCAGGAGCCTGCCACTGGCCTAGGGACACTGAGGCTGCTGTGACCTCACAATCACAGGTAGCAGCCATGAGCCTGCCACTGGCCTAGGAGACACTGAGGCTGCTGTGACCTCACAAGCACAGCCAGCAGCCATGAGCATGGCACTGGCCTAGGGGGCACTCAGGCTGCTGTGACCTTACAAGCACAGCCAGCAGCCAGGAGCCTGGCACTGGCCTCGGAGGCACTGAGTCTGCTGTGACGTCACAAGCACAGCCAGCAGGGCGCGCTGTAGAATAACCTATGAGGCACTGAGTCTGCTGTGACCTCATAAGCACAGCCAGTAGGGGGAGCTGGACACTAGACTATGAGACACTGAGGCTGCTGTGACGTCACAAGCACAGCCAGCAGTCATGAGCCTGACACTGGCCTCGGAGGCACTGAGGCTGCAGTGACCTCACAAGCACAGCCAGCAGCCAGGAGCTTGCCACTGGCCTAGGAGGCACTGAGGCTGCTGTGACCTCACAAGCACAGAGAGCAGCCAGGAGCCTGCCGCTGGCCTAGGAGGCACTGAGGCTGCTGTGACCTCACAAGCACAGCCAGCAGCCATGAGCCTGTCACTGGCCTAGGAGGCACTGAGGCTGCTGTGACCTCACAAGCACAGAGAGCAGCCAGGAGCCTGCCACTGTCCTAGGAGGCACTGAGGCTGCTTTGACGTCACAAGCACAGGCAGCAGCCAGGAGCCTGACACTGCCCTATGAGGCACTCAGGCTGCTGTGATCTCAGAAGCACAGCCAGCAGCCATGAGCCTGCCACTGGCCTAGGAGGCACTCAGGCCGCTGTGACCTCACAAGCACAGCCAGCAGCCAGGAGCCTGCCACTGGCCTAGGAGGCACTCAGGCTGCTGTGACCTCACAAGCACAGCCAGCAGCCATGAGCCTGCCACTGGCCTAGGAGGCACTCAGGCTGCTGCGACCTCACGAGAACAGCCAGTAGGGAGCGCTGCACACTAAAGTATGAGGCAGAGAGGCTGCTGTGACGTCACAAGCACAGCCAGCAGCCAGGAGCCTGCCACTGGCCTAGGAGGCACTCAGGCTGCTATGACCTCACAAGCACAGCCAGCAGCCATGAGCCTGCCACTGAACTACAAGGCGCTCAGGCTTCTGGGACCTCCCAAGCACAGCCAGCAGCCTGGAGCCTGCCACTGTCCAAGGAGGCACTGAGGCTGCTTTGACGTCACAAGCTCAGGCAGCAACCATGAGCCTGACACTGCCCTATGAGGCACTCAGGCTGCTGTGACCTCACAAGCACAGCCAGCAGCCAGGAGCCTGCCACTGGCCTCGAGGCACTCAGCCTGCAGTGACCTCACAAGCAGAGCCAACAGCCATGAACCTGCTGCTGGCCTAGGAGGCACTCAGGCTGTTGTGACCTCACAAGAGCAGCCAGCAGCCATGAGCCTGCCACTGGCCTAGGAGGCACTCAGGCTGCTGTGACCTCACAAGCACAGTCAGCAGCCGTGAGCCTGCCACTGGCCACGGAGACACTGAGGCTGCTGTCACCTCAGAAACACAGTCAGCAGCCAGGAGCCTGCCACTGGCCTAGGAGGCACTCAGGCTGCTGTGACCTCACAAGCACATCCAGCAGCAGGCGCTGCATATTAACCTATGAGGCACTGAGGCTGCTGTGACCTCACAAGCACAGGAAGCAGCCAGGAGCCTGCCACTGGCCTCGGAGGCACTCAGGCTGCTGTGACCTCACCAGCAAAGCCAGCAGTGGGCGCTGCACATTAACGTATGAGGCACTCAGGCTGCTGTGACCTCACAAGCACAGCCAGCAGCCAGCAGCCTGCCACTGGCCGAGAAGGCACTCAGGCTGCTGTGGGCTCACAAGTACAGCCAACAGCCATGAGGCTGCCACTGGCCTAGGAGGTGTTGAGGCTGCTGTGACCTCACAAGCACAGTCAGCAGCCATGAGCCTGCCACTGGCCACGGAGACACTGAGGCTGCTGTGACCTCACAAGCACAGTCAGCAGCCAGGAGCCTGCCACTGGCCTAGGAGGCACTCAGGCTGCTGTGACCTCACAAGCACAGGGGGCGCTGCACACTAACATCTGAGGCACTGAGGATGCTGTGACCTCACAAGCACAGCCAGCAGCCAGCAGCCTGCAACTGGCCACGGAGACACTGAGGCTGCTGTCACCTCAGAAACACAGTCAGCAGCCATGAGCCTGCCACTAGCCTAGGAGGCACTCAGGCTGCTGTGACCTCACAAGCACAGCCAGCAGGGGGCGCTGCACACTAACATCTGAGGCACTGAGGATGCTGTGACCTCAAAAGCACTGCCCTCAGCCAGGAGCCTGCCAGTGGCCTACCAGGCATTCAGGCTTCTGTGACCTCACAAGCACAGCCAGGAGCCAGAAGCCTGCCACTGGCCTAGGGACACTGAGGCTGCTGTGACCTCACAAGCACAGCCAGCAGCCATGAGCCTGCCACTGGCCTAGGAGACACTGAGGCTGCTGTGACCTCACAAGCACAGCCAGCAGCCAGGAGCCTGCTACTGGCCTACCAGGCACTCTGGCTGCTGTGACCTCACAAGCACAGCCAGCAGCCATGAGCCTGCCACTGGCCTAGGAGACACTCAGCCTGCTCTGACCTCACAAGCACAGCCAGCAGCGATGAGACTGCCACTGACCTCGGAGGCACTGAGAATGCTGTGACCTCACAAGCACAGCAAGCAGCCATGAGCCTGCCACTGGCCTAGGAGGCACTCAGGCTGCTGTGACCTCACAAGCACAGCCAGCAGCCATGAGCCTGCCACTGGCCTAGGAGGCACTCAGGCTGCTGTGACCTCACAAGCACAGCCAGCAGCCATGAGCCTGCCACTGGCCTAGGAGGCACTCAGGCTGCTGTGACCTCACAAGCACAGCCAGCAGCCAGGAGTCTGCCACTGGCCTAGGAGGCACTCAGGCTGCTGCGACCTCACGAGAACAGCCAGTAGGGAGCGCTGCACACTAAAGTATGAGGCAGAGAGGCTGCTGTGACGTCACAAGCACAGCCAGCAGCCAGGAGCCTGCCACTGGCCTAGGAGGCACTCAGGCCGCTGTGACCTCACAAGCACAACCAACGTCCATGAGCCTGATACTGGTCTAGGAGGCACTCAGCCTTCTATGACCTCACAAGCACAGCCAGCAGCCATGAGCCTGCCACTGAACTACAAGGCGCTCAGGCTTCTGTGACCTCACAAGCACAGCCAGCAGTCATGAGCCTGCCACTGGCCTCGGAGACACTGAGGCTGCTGTGACCTCACAAGCACAGCCAGCAGCCAGGAGCCTGCCACTGGCCTAGGAGGCACTCAGGCAGCTGTGACCGCACAAGCACAGCCAACAGCCATGAACCTGCTGCTGGCCTAGGAGGCACTCAGGCTGCTGTGACCTCACAAGAGCAGCCAGCAGCCATGAGCCTGCCACTGGCCTAGGAGGCACTCAGGCTGCTGTGACCTCACAAGCACAGTCAGCAGCCGTGAGCCTGCCACTGACCACGGAGACACTGAGGCTGCTGTCACCTCAGAAACACAGTCAGCAGCCAGGAGCCTGCCACTGGCCTAGGAGGCACTCAGGCTGCTGTGACCTCACAAGCACAGCCAGCAGCAGGCGTTGCATATTAACCTATGAGGCACTGAGGCTGCTGTGACCTCACAAGCACAGGAAGCAGCCAGGAGCCTGCCACTGGCCTCGGAGGCGCTCAGGCTGCTGTGACCTCACAAGCAAAGCCAGCAGTGGGCGCTGCACATTAACGTATGAGGCACTCAGGCTGCTGTGACGTCACAAGCACAGCCAGCAGCCAGGAGCCTGCCACTGGCCTAGAAGGCACTCAGGCTGCTGTGGCCTCACAAGTACAGCCAACAGCCATGAGGCTGCCAGTGGCCTAGGAGGTGTTGAGGCTGCTGTGACCTCACAAGCACAGTCAGCAGCCGTGAGCCTGCCACTGGCCACGGAGACACTGAGGCTGCTGTCACCTCAGAAACACAGTCAGCAGCCAGGAGCCTGCCACTGGCCTAGGAGGCACTCAGGCTGCTGTGACCTCACAAGCACAGCCAGCAGGGGGCGCTGCACACTAACATCTGAGGCACTGAGGATGCTGTGACCTCAAAAGCACTGCCCTCAGCCAGGAACCTGCCAGTGGCCTACCAGGCATTCAGGCTTCTGTGACGTCACAAGCACAGCCAGGAGCCAGGAGCCTGCCACTGGCCTAGGGACACTGAGGCTGCTGTGACCTCACAAGCACAGCCAGCAGCCATGAGCCTGCCACTGGCCTAGGAGACACTGAGGCTGCTGTGACCTCACAAGCACAGCCAGCAGCCATGAGCATGGCACTGGCCTAGGGGGCACTCAGGCTGCTGCGACCTTACAAGCACAGCCAGCAGCCAGGAGCCTGGCACTGGCGTCGGAGGCACTGAGTCTGCTGTGACGTCACAAGCACAGCCAGCAGGGCGCGCTGTAGAATAACCTATGAGGCACTGAGTCTGCTGTGACCTCATAAGCACAGCCAGTAGGGGGAGCTGGACACTAAACTATGAGACACTGAGGCTGCTGTGACGTCACAAGCACAGCCAGCAGTCATGAGCCTGCCACTGGCCTCGGAGGCACTGAGGCTGCTGTGACCTCACAAGCACAGCCAGCAGCCAGGAGCTTGCCACTGGCCTAGGAGGCACTGAGGCTGCTGTGACCTCACAAGCACAGAGAGCAGCCAGGAGCCTGCCGCTGGCCTAGGAGGCACTGAGGCTGCTGTGACCTCACAAGCACAGCCAGCAGCCATGAGCCTGTCACTGGCCTAGGAGGCACTCAGGATGCTGTGACCTCACAAGCACAGAGAGCAGCCAGGAGCCTGCCACTGGCCTAGGAGGCACTGAGGCTGCTTTGACGTCACAAGCACAGGCAGCAGCCATGAGCCTGACACTGCCCTATGAGGCACTGAGGCTGCTGTGACCTCACAAGCACAGCCAGCAGCCAGGAGCATGGCACTGGCCTCGTGGGCACTGAGTCTGCTGTGACCTCACAAGCACAGCCAGCAGCCATGAGCCTGCCACTGGCCTCGGAGGCACTCAGGCTGCTGTGACCTCACAAGCACAGCCAGCAGCCATGAGCCTGCCACTGGCCTCGGAGGCACTCAGGCTGCTGTGACCTTACAAGCACAGCCAGCAGCCAGGAGCCTGGCACTGGCCTCGGAGGCACTGAGTCTGCTGTGACGTCACAAGCACAGCCAGCAGGGCGCGCTGTAGAATAACCTATGAGGCACTGAGTCTGCTGTGACCTCATAAGCACAGCCAGTAGGGGGAGCTGGACACTACACTATGAGACACTGAGGCTGCTGTGACGTCACAAGCACAGCCAGCAGTCATGAGCCTGATACTGGCCTCGGAGGCACTGAGGCTGCTGTGACCTCACAAGCACAGACAGCAGCCAGGAGCTTGCCACTGGCCTAGGAGGCACTGAGGCTGCTGTGACCTCACAAGCACAGCCAGCAGCCAGGAGCCTGATACTGGCCTCGGAGGCACTGAGGCTGCTGTGACCTCACAAGCACAGCCAGCAGCCAGGAGCTTGCCACTGGCCTAGGAGGCACTGAGGCTGCTGTGACCTCACAAGCACAGCCAGCAGCCATGAGCCTGTCACTGGCCTAGGAGGCACTGAGGCTGCTGTGACCTCACAAGCACAGAGAGCAGCCAGGAGCCTGCCACTGTCCTAGGAGGCACTGAGGCTGCTTTGACGTCACAAGCACAGCCAGCAGCCATGAGCCTGACA
Source organism: Dromaius novaehollandiae (assembly GCF_036370855.1). Classification (NCBI taxonomy): domain Eukaryota; kingdom Metazoa; phylum Chordata; class Aves; order Casuariiformes; family Dromaiidae; genus Dromaius; species Dromaius novaehollandiae. The sequence continues at coordinate 1,279,858 of NC_088113.1, read as the reverse complement.
CTGCCCTATGAGGTACTCAGGCTGCTGTGATCTCAGAAGCACAGCCAGCAGCCATGACCCTGCCACTGGCCTAGGAGGCACTCAGGCTGCTGTGACCTCACAAGCACAGGAAGCAGCCAGGAGCCTGCCACTGGCCTAGGAGGCACTCAGGCCGCTGTGACCTCACAAGCACAGCCAGCAGCCATGAGCCTGACACTGCCCTATGAGGTACTCAGGCTGCTGTGATCTCAGAAGCACAGCCAGCAGCCATGAGCCTGCCACTGGCCTAGGAGGCACTGAGGCTGCTGTGACCTCACAAGCACAGCCAGCAGCCAGGAGTCTGCCACTGGCCTAGGAGGCACTCAGGATGCTGCGACCTCACGAGAACAGCCAGTAGGGAGCGCTGCACACTAAAGTATGAGGCAGAGAGGCTGCTGTGACGTCACAAGCACAGCCAGCAGCCAGGAGCCTGCCACTGTCCTAGGAGGCACTCAGGCCGCTGTGACCTCACAAGCACAACCAACGTCCATGAGCCTGCTACTGGTCTAGGAGGCACTCAGCCTGCTATGACCTCACAAGCACAGCCAGCAGCCATGAGCCTGCCACTGAACTACAAGGCGCTCAGGTTTCTGTGACCTCACAAGCACAGCCAGCAGCCAGCGGCCTGCCACTGGCCTAGGAGGCACTCAGGCAGCTGTGACCTCACAAGCACAGCCAGCAGCCAGGAGCCTGCCACTGGCCTCGGAGGCACTGAGTATACTGTTACCTCAGAAGCACAGCCAGCAGCCATGAGCCTGCCACTGGCCTAGGAGGCACTCAGGCTGTTGTGACCTCACAAGAGCAGCCAACAGCCATGAGCCTGCCACTGGCCTCGGAGGCACTGAGTATACTGTGACCTCACAAGCACAGCCAACAGCCATGACCTTGCTGCTGGCCTAGGAGGCACTCAGGCTGTTGTGACCTCACAAGAGCAGCCAGCAGCCATGAGCCTGCCACTGGCCTAGGAGGCACTCAGGCTGCTGTGACCTCACAAGCACAGTCAGCAGCCGTGAGCCTGCCACTGGCCACGGAGACACTGAGGCTGCTGTCACCTCAGAAACACAGTCAGCAGCCAGGAGCCTGCCACTGGCCTAGGAGGCACTCAGGCTGCTGTGACCTCACAAGCACAGCCAGCAGCAGGCGTTGCATATTAACCTATGAGGCACTGAGGCTGCTGTGACCTCACAAGCACAGGAAGCAGCCAGGAGCCTGCCACTGGCCTCGGAGGCGCTCAGGCTGCTGTGACCTCACCAGCAAAGCCAGCAGTGGGTGCTGCACATTAACGTATGAGGCACTGAGGCTGCTGTGACCTCACAAGCACAGCCAGCAGCCAGGAGCCTGCCACTGGCCTAGAAGGCACTCAGGCTGCTGTGGGCTCACAAGTACAGCCAACAGCCATGAGGCTGCCACTGGCCTAGGAGGTGTTGAGGCTGCTGTGACCTCACAAGCACAGTCAGCAGCCGTGAGCCTGCCACTGGCCACGGAGACACTGAGGCTGCTGTGACCTCACAAGCACAGTCAGCAGCCAGGAGCCTGCCACTGGCCTAGGAGGCACTCAGGCTGCTGTGACCTCACAAGCACAGGGGGCGTTGCACACTAACATCTGAGGCACTGAGGATGCTGTGACCTCACAAGCACTGCCCTCAGCCAGGAGCCTGCCAGTGGCCTACCAGGCATTCAGGCTTCTGTGACCTCACAAGCACAGCCAGGAGCCAGGAGCCTGCCACTGGCCTAGGGACACTGAGGCTGCTGTGACCTCACAATCACAGGTAGCAGCCATGAGCCTGCCACTGGCCTAGGAGACACTGAGGCTGCTGTGACCTCACAAGCACAGCCAGCAGCCATGAGACTGCCACTGACCTCGGAGGCACTGAGTATGCTGTGACCTCACAAGCACAGCCAGCAGCCAGGAGCCTGCCACTTGCCTCAGAGGCACTGAGGCTGCTGTGACCTCACAAGCACAGCCAGCAGCCATGAGACTGCCACTGACCTCGGAGGCACTGAGTATGCTGTGACCTCACAAGCACAGCCAGCAGCCAGGAGCCTGCCACTGGCCTAGGCCGTACTCAGGCTGCTGTGACCTCACAAGCACAGTCAGCAGCCAGGAGCCTGCCACTGGCATCGGAGGCACTGAGGCTGCTGTGACCTCACTAGCACAGACAGCAGCCAGGAGCCTGGCACTGGCCTAGGAGGCACTGAGGCTGCTGTGACCTCACAAGCACAGCCAGCAGCCAGGAGCCTGCCACTGGCCTAGGAGGTGGTGAGTCTGCTGTGACCTCACAAGCACAGCCAGCAGCCAGGAGCCTGCCACTGGCCTAGGAGGCACTCAGGCAGCTGTGACCTCACAAGCACACCCAGCAGGCATGAGCCTGCCACTGGCCTAGGAGGCACTGAGGCTACTGTGGCCTCACAAGCACAGCCAGCAGCCATGTGCCTGCCACTGGCCTAGGAGGCACTCAGGCTGCTGTGACCTCAAAAGCACAGTCAGCAGGAGGGACTGCACAGTTAATTATGAGGCACTGAGGCTGCTGTGACCTCACAAGCACAGCCAGCAGCCAGGAGCCTGCCACTGGCCTAGGAGGTGGTGAGTCTGCTGTGACCTCACAAGCACAGCCAGCAGCCAGGAGCCTTCCACTGGCCTAGGAGGCACTGAGGCTGCAGTGACCTCACAAGCACACCCAGCAGGCAGGAGCCTGCCACTGGCCTAGGAGGCACTGAGGCTACTGTGGCCTCACAAGCACAGCCAGCAGCCATGTGCCTGCCACTGACCTAGGAGGCACTCAGGCTGCTGTGACCTCACAAGCACAGCCAGCAGGGGGCGCTGCACACTAACATCTGAGGCACTGAGGATGCTGTGACCTCACAAGCACTGCCCTCAGCCAGGAGCCTGCCAGTGGCCTACCAGGCATTCAGGCTTCTGTGACCTCACAAGCACAGCCAGGAGCCAGAAGCCTGCCACTGGCCTAGGGACACTGAGGCTGCTGTGACCTCACAAGCACAGCCAGCAGCCATGAGCCTGCCACTGGCCTAGGAGACACTGAGGCTGCTGTGACCTCACAAGCACAGCCAGCAGCCAGCAGCCTGCTACTGGCCTACCAGGCACTCTGGCTGCTGTGACCTCACAAGCACAGCCAGCAGCCATGAGCCTGCCACTGGCCTAGGAGACACTCAGCCTGCTCTGACCTCACAAGCACAGCCAGCAGCGATGAGACTGCCACTGACCTCGGAGGCACTGAGTATGCTGTGACCTCACAAGCACAGCAAGCAGCCATGAGCCTGCCACTGGCCTAGGAGGCACTCAGGCTGCAGTGACCTCACAAGCACAGACAGCAGCCAGGAGCCTGCCACTGGCCTAGGAGGCACTCAGGCTGCAGTGACCTCACAAGCACACCCAGCAGGCAGGAGCCTGCCACTGTCCTAGGAGGCACTGAGGCTACTGTGGCCTCACAAGCACAGCCAGCAGCCATGTGCCTGCCACTGGCCTAGGAGGCACTCAGGCTGCTGTGACCTCAAAAGCACAGTCAGCAGGAGGGACTGCACAGTTAATTATGAGGCACTGAGGCTGCTGTGACCTCACAAGCACAGCCAGCAGCCAGGAGCCTGCCACTGGCCTAGGAGGTGGTGAGTCTGCTGTGACCTCACAAGCACAGCCAACAGCCATGAGGCTGCCACTGGCCTAGGAGGCACTCAGGCTGCTGTGACCTCACAAGCACAGTCAGCAGCCGTGAGCCTGCAACTGGCCACGGAGACACTGAGGCTGCTGTCACCTCAGAAACACAGTCAGCAGCCATGAGCCTGCCACTAGCCTAGGAGGCACTCAGGCTGCTGTGACCTCACAAGCACAGCCAGCAGGGGGCGCTGCACACTAACATCTGAGGCACTGAGGATGCTGTGACCTCAAAAGCTCTGCCCTCAGCCAGGAGCCTGCCAGTGGCCTACCAGGCATTCAGGCTTCTGTGACCTCACAAGCACAGCCAGGAGCCAGAAGCCTGCCACTGGCCTAGGGACACTGAGGCTGCTGTGACCTCACAAGCACAGCCAGCAGCCATGAGCCTGCCACTGGCCTAGGAGACACTGAGGCTGCTGTGACCTCACAAGCACAGCCAGCAGCCAGGAGCCTGCTACTGGCCTACCAGGCACTCTGGCTGCTGTGACCTCACAAGCACAGCCAGCAGCCATGAGCCTGCCACTGGCCTAGGAGACACTCAGCCTGCTCTGACCTCACAAGCACAGCCAGCAGCGATGAGACTGCCACTGACCTTGGAGGCACTGAGAATGCTGTGACCTCACAAGCACAGCAAGCAGCCATGAGCCTGCCACTGGCCTAGGAGGCACTGAGGCTGCTTTGATGTCACAAGCACAGGCAGCAGCCATGAGCCTGACACTGCCCTATGAGGCACTCAGGCTGCTGTGATCTCAGAAGCACAGCCAGCAGCCATGAGCCTGCCACTGGCCTAGGAGGCACTCAGGCCGCTGTGACCTCACAAGCACAGCCAGCAGCCAGGAGCCTGCCACTGGCCTAGGAGGCACTCAGGCCGCTGTGACCTCACAAGCACAGCCAGCAGCCAGGAGCCTGCCACTGGCCTAGGAGGCACTTAGGCTGCTGCGACCTCACGAGAACAGCCAGTAGGGAGCGCTGCACACTAAAGTATGAGGCAGAGAGGCTGCTGTGACGTCACAAGCACAGCCAGCAGCCAGGAGCCTGCCACTGTCCTAGGAGGCACTCAGGCCGCTGTGACCTCACAAGCACAACCAGCAGCCAGGAGCCTGCTACTGGTCTAGGAGGCACTCAGCCTGCTATGACCTCACAAGCACAGCCAGCAGCCATGAGCCTGCCACTGAACTACAAGGCGCTCAGGCTTCTGTGACCTCCCAAGCACAGCCAGCAGCGATGAGACTGCCACTGACCTCGGAGGCACTGAGAATGCTGTGACCTCACAAGCACAGCAAGCAGCCATGAGCCTGCCACTGGCCTCGGAGGCACTCAGGCTGCTGTGACCTCACAAGCACAGCCAGCAGCCATGAGCCTGCCACTGGCCTAGGAGGCTCTCAGGCTGCTGTGACCTCACAAGCACAGCCAGCAGCCATGAGCCTGCCACTGGCCTAGGAGGCACTCAGGCTGCTGTGACCTCACAAGCACAGCCAGCAGCCAGGAGTCTGCCACTGGCCTAGGAGGCACTCAGGATGCTGCGACCTCACGAGAACAGCCAGTAGGGAGCGCTGCACACTAAAGTATGAGGCACTGAGGCTGCTGTGACCTCACAAGCACAGCCAGCAGCCAGGAGCCTGCCACTGGCCTAGGAGGCACTCAGGCCGCTGTGACCTCACAAGCACAACCAACGTCCATGAGCCTGCTACTGTCCTAGGAGGCACTCAGCCTTCTATGACCTCACAAGCACAGCCAGCAGCCATGAGCCTGCCACTAAACTACAAGGCGCTCAGGCTTCTGTGACCTCACAAGCACAGCCAGCAGCCAGGAGCCTGCCACTGGCCTCGGAGGCACTGAGGCTGCTGTGACCTCACAAGCACAGCCAGCAGCCAGCATCCTGCCACTGGCCTAGGAGGCACTCAGGCAGCTGTGACCTCACAAGAGCAGCCAGCAGCCATGAGCCTGCCACTGGCCTAGGAGGCACTCAGGCTGCTGTGACCTCACAACCACAGTCAGCAGCCGTGAGCCTGCCACTGGCCACGGAGACACTGAGGCTGCTGTCACCTCAGAAACACAGTCAGCAGCCAGGAGCCTGCCACTGGCCTAGGAGGCACTCAGGCTGCTGTGACCTCACAAGCACAGCCAGCAGCAGGCATTGCATATTAACCTATGAGGCACTGAGGCTGCTGTGACCTCACAAGCACAGGAAGCAGCCAGGAGCCTGCCACTGGCCTCGGAGGCGCTCAGGCTGCTGTGACCTCACAAGCAAAGCCAGCAGTGGGCGCTGCACATTAACGTATGAGGCACTGAGGCTGCTGTGACCTCACAAGCACAGGAAGCAGCCAGGAGCCTGCCACTGGCCTAGAAGGCACTCAGGCTGCTGTGGGCTCACAAGTACAGCCAACAGCCATGAGGCTGCCACTGGCCTAGGAGGTGTTGAGGCTGCTGTGACCTCACAAGCACAGTCAGCAGCCGTGAGCCTGCCACTGGCCACGGAGACACTGAGGCTGCTGTCACCTCAGAAACACAGTCAGCAGCCATGAGCCTGCCACTGGCCTAGGAGGCACTCAGCCTGCTGTGACCTCACAAGCACAGCCAGCAGGGGGCGCTGCACACTAACATCTGAGGCACTGAGGATGCTGTGACCTCAAAAGCACTGCCCTCAGCCAGGAGCCTGCCAGTGGCCTACCAGGCATTCAGGCTTCTGTGACCTCACAAGCACAGCCAGGAGCCAGGAGCCTGCCACTGGCCTAGGGACACTGAGGCTGCTGTGACCTCACAATCACAGGTAGCAGCCATGAGCCTGCCACTGGCCTAGGAGACACTGAGGCTGCTGTGACCTCACAAGCACAGTCAGCAGCCATGAGCCTGCCACTGGCCTAGGAGGCACTCAGCCTGCTGTGACCTCACAAGCACAGCCAGCAGGGGGCGCTGCACACTAACATCTGAGGCACTGAGGATGCTGTGACCTCAAAAGCACTGCCCTCAGCCAGGAGCCTGCCAGTGGCCTACCAGGCATTCAGGCTTCTGTGACCTCACAAGCACAGCCAGGAGCCAGGAGCCTGCCACTGGCCTAGGGACACTGAGGCTGCTGTGACCTCACAATCACAGGTAGCAGCCATGAGCCTGCCACTGGCCTAGGAGACACTGAGGCTGCTGTGACCTCACAAGCACAGCCAGCAGCCATGAGCATGGCACTGGCCTAGGGGGCACTCAGGCTGCTGTGACCTTACAAGCACAGCCAGCAGCCAGGAGCCTGGCACTGGCCTCGGAGGCACTGAGTCTGCTGTGACGTCACAAGCAGAGCCAGCAGGGCGCGCTGTAGATTAACCTATGAGGCACTGAGTCTGCTGTGACCTCATAAGCACAGCCAGTAGGGGGAGCTGGGCACTAGACTATGAGACACTGAGGCTGCTGTGACGTCACAAGCACAGCCAGCAGTCATGAGCCTGCCACTGGCCTCGGAGGCACTGAGGCTGCAGTGACCTCACAAGCACAGCCAGCAGCCATGAGCCTGCCACTGGCCTAGGAGGCACTGAGGCTGCTGTGACCTCACAAGCACAGAGAGCAGCCAGGAGCCTGCCACTGTCCTAGGAGGCACTGAGGCTGCTTTGACGTCACAAGCACAGGCAGCAGCCATGAGCCTGACACTGCCCTGTGAGGCACTCAGGCTGCTGTGATCTCAGAAGCACAGCCAGCAGCCATGAGCCTGCCACTGGCCTAGGAGGCACTCAGGCCGCTGTGACCTCACAAGCACAGGCAGCAGCCAGGAGCCTGCCACTGGCCTAGGAGGCACTCAGGCCGCTGTGACCTCACAAGCACAGCCAGCAGCCAGGAGCCTGCCACTGGCCTAGGAGGCACTTAGGCTGCTGCGACCTCACGAGAACAGCCAGTAGGGAGCGCTGCACACTAAAGTATGAGGCAGAGAGGCTGCTGTGACGTCACAAGCACAGCCAGCAGCCAGGAGCCTGCCACTGGCCTAGAAGGCACTCAGGCTGCTGTGAGCTCACAAGTACAGCCAACAGCCATGAGGCTGCCACTGGCCTAGGAGGCACTCAGGCTGCTGTGACCTCACAAGCACAGTCAGCAGCCGTGAGCCTGCAACAGGCCACGGAGACACAGAGGCTGCTGTCACCTCAGAAACACAGTCAGCAGCCATGAGCCTGCCACTGGCCTAGGAGGCACTGAGGCTGCTGTGACCTCACAAGCACAGCCAGCAGGGGGCGCTGCACACTAACATCTGAGGCACTGAGGATGCTGTGACCTCAAAAGCACTGCCCTCAGCCAGGAGCCTGCCAGTGGCCTACCAGGCATTCAGGCTTCTGTGACCTCACAAGCACAGCCAGGAGCCAGAAGCCTGCCACTGCCTAGGGACACTGAGGCTGCTGTGACCTCACAAGCACAGCCAGCAGCCATGAGCCTGCCACTGGCCTAGGAGACACTGAGGCTGCTGTGACCTCACAAGCACAGCCAGCAGCCAGGAGCCTGCTACTGGCCTACCAGGCACTCTGGCTGCTGTGACCTCACAAGCACAGCCAGCAGCCATGAGCCTGCCACTGGCCTAGGAGACACTGAGCCTGCTCTGACCTCACAAGCACAGCCAGCAGCGATGAGACTGCCACTGACCTCGGAGGCACTGAGAATGCTGTGACCTCACAAGCACAGCAAGCAGCCATGAGCCTGCCACTGGCCTAGGAGGCACTCAGGCTGCTGTTACCTCACAAGCACAGGCAGCAGCCATGAGCCTGACACTGCCCTATGAGGCACTCAGGCTGCTGTGATCTCAGAAGCACAGCCAGCAGCCATGAGCCTGCCACTGGCCTAGGAGGCACTCAGGCTGCTGTGACCTCACAAGCACAGCGAGCAGCCAGGAGCCTGCCACTGGCCTAGGAGGCACTCAGGCCGCTGTGACCTCACAAGCACAGCCAGCAGCCATGAGCCTGCCACTGGCCTAGGAGGCACTTAGGCTGCTGCGACCTCACGAGAACAGCCAGTAGGGAGCGCTGCACACTAAAGTATGAGGCAGAGAGGCTGCTGTGACGTCACAAGCACAGCCAGCAGCCAGGAGCCTGCCACTGGCCTAGGAGGCACTCAGGCCGCTGTGACCTCACAAGCACAACCAACGTCCATGAGCCTGCTACTGGTCTAGGAGACACTCAGCCTGCTATGACCTCACAAGCACAGCCAGCAGCCATGAGCCTGCCACTGAACTACAAGGCGCTCAGGCTTCCTTGACCTCCCAAGCACAGCCAGCAGCGATGAGACTGCCACTGACCTCGGAGGCACTGAGAATGCTGTGACCTCACAAGCACAGCAAGCAGCCATGAGCCTGCCACTGGCCTCGGAGGCACTCAGGCTGCTGTGACCTCACAAGCACAGCCAGCAGCCATGAGCCTGCCACTGGCCTAGGAGGCACTCAGGCTGCTGTGACCTCACAAGCACAGCCAGCAGCCATGAGCCTGCCACTGGCCTAGGAGGCACTCAGGCTGCTGTGACCTCACAAGCACAGCCAGCAGCCAGGAGTCTGCCACTGGCCTAGGAGGCACTCAGGATGCTGCGACCTCACGAGAACAGCCAGTAGGGAGCGCTGCACACTAAAGTATGAGGCAGAGAGGCTGCTGTGACGTCACAAGCACAACCAACGTCCATGAGCCTGCTACTGTCCTAGGAGGCACTCAGCCTTCTATGACCTCACAAGCACAGCCAGCAGCCATGAGCCTGCCACTAAACTACAAGGCGCTCAGGCTTCTGTGACCTCACAAGCACAGCCAGCAGTCATGAGCCTGCCACTGGCCTCGGAGGCACTGAGGCTGCTGTGACCTCACAAGAGCAGCCAGCAGTCATGAGCCTGCCACTGGCCTAGGAGGCACTCAGGCAGCTGTGAACGCACAAGCACAGCCAACAGCCATGAACCTGCTGCTGGCCTAGGAGGCACTCAGGCTGCTGTGACCTCACAAGAGCAGCCAGCAGCCATGAGCCTGCCACTGGCCTAGGAGGCACTGAGGCTGCTGTGACCTCACAAGCACAGTCAGCAGCCGTGAGCCTGCCACTGGCCACGGAGACACTGAGGCTGCTGTCACCTCAGAAACACAGTCAGCAGCCAGGAGCCTGCCACTGGCCTAGGAGGCACTCAGGCTGCTGTGACCTCACAAGCACAGCCAGCAGCAGGCGTTGCATATTAACCTATGAGGCACTGAGGCTGCTGTGACCTCACAAGCACAGGAAGCAGCCAGGAGCCTGCCACTGGCCTCGGAGGCGCTCAGGCTGCTGTGACCTCACAAGCAAAGCCAGCAGTGGGCGCTGCACATTAACGTATGAGGCACTGAGGCTGCTGTGACCTCACAAGCACAGGAAGCAGCCAGGAGCCTGCCACTGGCCTAGAAGGCACTCAGGCTGCTGTGGGCTCACAAGTACAGCCAACAGCCATGAGGCTGCCACTGGCCTAGGAGGTGTTGAGGCTGCTGTGACCTCACAAGCACAGTCAGCAGCCGTGAGCCTGCCACTGGCCACGGAGACACTGAGGCTGCTGTCACCTCAGAAACACAGTCAGCAGCCATGAGCCTGCCACTGGCCTAGGAGGCACTCAGGCTGCTGTGACCTCACAAGCACAGCCAGCAGGGGGCGCTGCACACTAACATCTGAGGCACTGAGGATGCTGGGACCTCAAAAGCACTGCCCTCAGCCAGGAGCCTGCCAGTGGCCTACCAGGCATTCAGGCTTCTGTGACCTCACAAGCACAGGTAGCAACCATGAGCCTGCCACTGGCCTAGGAGACACTGAGGCTGCTGTGACCTCACAATCACAGGTAGCAGCCATGAGCATGGCACTGGCCTAGGGGGCACTCAGGCTGCTGTGACCTTACAAGCACAGCCAGCAGCCAGGAGCCTGGCACTGGCCTCGGAGGCACTGAGTCTGCTGTGACGTCACAAGCACAGCCAGCAGGGCGCGCTGTAGAATAACCTATGAGGCACTGAGTCTGCTGTGACCTCATAAGCACAGCCAGTAGGGGGAGCTGGACACTAGACTATGAGACACTGAGTCTGCTGTGACGTCACAAGCACAGCCAGCAGTCATGAGCCTGACACTGGCCTCGGAGGCACTGAGGCTGCAGTGACCTCACAAGCACAGCCAGCAGCCATGAGCCTGCCACTGGCCTAGGAGGCACTGAGGCTGCTGTGACCTCACAAGCACAGAGAGCAGCCAGGAGCCTGCCACTGTCCTAGGAGGCACTGAGGCTGCTTTGACGTCACAAGCACAGGCAGCAGCCATGAGCCTGCCACTGGCCTAGGAGGCACTCAGGCCGCTGTGACCTCACAAGCACAGGCAGCAGCCAGGAGCCTGCCACTGGCCTAGTAGGCACTCAGGCCGCTGTGACCTCACAAGCACAGCCAGCAGCCATGAGCCTGCCACTGGCCTAGGAGGCACTTAGGCTGCTGCGACCTCACGAGAACAACCAGTAGGGAGCGCTGCACACTAAAGTATGAGGCAGAGAGGCTGCAGTGACGTCACAAGCACAGCCAGCAGCCAGGAGCCTGCCACTGGCCTAGGAGGCACTCAGGCCGCTGTGACCTCACAAGCACAACCAACGTCCATGAGCCTGCTACTGGTCTAGGAGGCACTCAGCCTGCTATGACCTCACAAGCACAGCCAGCAGCCATGAGCCTGCCACTGAACTACAAGGCGCTCAGGCTTCTGGGACCTCCCAAGCACAGCCAGCAGCCTGGAGCCTGCCACTGTCCTAGGAGGCACTGAGGCTGCTTTGACGTCACAAGCACAGGCAGCAACCATGAGCCTGACACTGCCCTATGAGGCACTCAGGCTGCTGTGACCTCACAAGCACAGCCAGCAGCCATGAGCCTGCCACTGGCCTCGAGGCACTCAGCCTGCAGTGACCTCACAAGCACAGCCAACAGCCATGAACCTGCTGCTGGCCTAGGAGGCACTCAGGCTGTTGTGACCTCACAAGAGCAGCCAGCAGCCATGAGCATGCCACTGGCCTAGGAGGCACTCAGGCTGCTGTGACCTCACAAGCACAGTCAGCAGCCGTGAGCCTGCCACTGGCCACGGAGACACTGAGGCTGCTGTCACCTCAGAAACACAGTCAGCAGCCAGGAGCCTGCCACTGGCCTAGGAGGCACTCAGGCTGCTGTGACCTCACAAGCACAGGGGGCGCTGCACACTAACATCTGAGGCACTGAGGATGCTGTGACCTCACAAGCACAGCCAGCAGCCAGGAGCCTGCAACTGGCCACGGAGACACTGAGGCTGCTGTCACCTCAGAAACACAGTCAGCAGCCATGAGCCTGCCACTAGCCTAGGAGGCACTCAGGCTGCTGTGACCTCACAAGCACAGCCAGCAGGGGGCGCTGCACACTAACATCTGAGGCACTGAGGATGATGTGACCTCAAAAGCACAGCCCTCAGCCAGGAGCCTGCCAGTGGCCTACCAGGCATTCAGGCTTCTGTGACCTCACAAGCACAGCCAGCAGCCGTGAGCCTGCCACTGGCCTAGGGACACTGAGGCTGCTGTGACCTCACAAGCACAGCCAGCAGCCAGGAGTCTGCCACTGGCCTAGGAGACACTGAGGCTGCTGTGACCTCACAAGCACAGCCAGCAGCCAGGAGCCTGCCACTGGCCTACCAGGCACTCTGGCTGCTGTGACCTCACAAGCACAGCCAGCAGCCATGAGCCTGCCACTGGCCTAGGAGACACTGAGGCTGCTGTGACCTCACAAGCACAGCCAGCAGCGATGAGACTGCCACTGACCTTGGAGGCACTGAGAATGCTGTGACCTCACAAGCACAGCAAGCAGCCATGAGCCTGCCACTGGCCTAGGAGGCACTCAGGCTGCTGTGACCTCACAAGCACAGCCAGCAGCGATGAGACTGCCACTGACCTTGGAGGCACTGAGGCTGCTGTGACCTCACAAGCACAGCCAGCAGCCAGGAGCCTGCCACTGTCCTAGGAGGCACTGAGGCTGCTTTGACGTCACAAGCACAGGCAGCAGCCATGAGCCTGACACTGCCCTATGAGGCACTCAGGCTGCTGTGATCTCAGAAGCACAGCCAGCAGCCATGAGCCTGCCACTGGCCTAGGAGGCACTCAGGCCGCTGTGACCTCACAAGCACAGCCAGCAGCCAGGAGCCTGCCACTGGCCTAGGAGGCACTCAGGCTGCTGTGACCTCACAAGCACAGTCAGCAGCCGTGAGCCTGCCACTGGCCACGGAGACACTGAGGCTGCTGTCACCTCAGAAACACAGTCAGCAGCCAGGAGCCTGCCACTGGCCTAGGAGGCACTCAGGCTGCTGTGACCTCACAAGCACAGCCAGCAGCAGGCGTTGCATATTAACCTATGAGGCACTGAGGCTGCTGTGACCTCACAAGCACAGGAAGCAGCCAGGAGCCTGCCACTGGCCTCGGAGGCACTGAGGCTGCTGTGACCTCACCAGCAAAGCCAGCCGTGGGCACTGCACATTAACGTATGAGGCACTGAGGCTGCTGTGACCTCACAAGCACAGCCAACAGCCAGGAGCCTGCCACTGGCCTAGAAGGCACTCAGGCTGCTGTGGGCTCACAAGTACAGCCAACAGCCATGAGGCTGCCACTGGCCTAGGAGGTGTTGAGGCTGCTGTGACCTCACAAGCACAGTCAGCAGCCGTGAGCCTGCCACTGGCCACGGAGACACTGAGGCTGCTGTGACCTCACAAGCACAGTCAGCAGCCAGGAGCCTGCCACTGGCCTAGGAGGCACTCAGGCTGCTGTGACCTCACAAGCACAGGGGGCGCTGCACACTAACATCTGAGGCACTGAGGATGCTGTGACCTCACAAGCACTGCCCTCAGCCAGGAGCCTGCCAGTGGCCTACCAGGCATTCAGGCTTCTGTGACCTCACAAGCACAGCCAGGAGCCAGGAGCCTGCCACTGGCCTAGGGACACTGAGGCTGCTGTGACCTCACAATCACAGGTAGCAGCCATGAGCCTGCCACTGGCCTAGGAGGCACTCAGGCCGCTGTGACCTCACAAGCACAGCCAGCAGCCATGAGACTGCCACTGACCTCGGAGGCACTGAGGCTGCTGTGACCTCACAAGCACAGCCAGCAGCCATGAGCCTGCCACTTGCCTCAGAGGCACTGAGGCTGCTGTGACCTCACAATCACAGCCAGCAGCCAGGAGCCTGCCACTGGCCTAGGCCGTACTCAGGCTGCTGTGACCTCACAAGCACAGTCAGCAGCCAGGAGCCTGCCACTGGCCTCGGAGGCACTCAGGCTGCTGTGACCTCACTAGCACAGACAGCAGCCAGGAGCCTGGCACTGGCCTAGGAGGCACTCAGGCTGCTGTGACCTCACAAGCACAGCCAGCAGCCAGGAGCCTGCCACTGGCCTAGGAGGTGGTGAGTCTGCTGTGACCTCACAAGCACAGCCAGCAGCCAGGAGCCTGCCACTGGCCTAGGAGGCACTGAGGCTGCAGTGACCTCACAAGCACAGCCAGCAGGCAGGAGCCTGCCACTGGCCTAGGAGGCACTGAGGCTACTGTGGCCTCACAAGCACAGGAAGCAGCCATGAGCCTGTCGTTGGACTAGGAGGCACTCAGGCTGCTGTGACCTCACAAGCACAGCCAGCAGCCATGAGCCTGCCACTGGCCTAGGAGGCACTCCGGCAGCTGTGACCTCACAAGCACAGTCAGCAGGAGGGACGGCACAGTTAATTATGAGGCACTGAGGCTGCTGTGACCTCACAAGCACAGCCAGCAGCCAGGAGCCTGCCACTGGCCTAGAAGGCACTCAGGCTGCTGTGAGCTCACAAGTACAGCCAACAGCCATGAGGCTGCCACTGGCCTAGGAGGTGTTGAGGCTGCTGTGACCTCACAAGCACAGTCAGCAGCCGTGAGCCTGCCACTGGCCACGGAGACACTGAGGCTGCTGTCACCTCAGAAACACAGTCAGCAGCCAGGAGCCTGCCACTGGCCTAGGAGGCACTCAGGCTGCTGTGACCTCACAAGCACAGCCAGCAGGGGGCGCTGCACACTAACATCTGAGGCACTGAGGATGCTGTGACCTCAAAAGCACAGCCCTCAGCCAGGAGCCTGCCAGTGGCCTACCAGGCATTCAGGCTTCTGTGACCTCACAAGCACAGCCAGGAGCCAGAAGCCTGCCACTGGCCTAGGGACACTGAGGCTGCTGTGACCTCACAATCACAGGTAGCAGCCATGAGCCTGCCACTGGCCTAGGAGACACTGAGGCTGCTGTGACCTCACAAGCACAGCCAGCAGCCAGGAGCCTGCTCCTGGCCTACCAGGCACTCTGGCTGCTGTGACCTCACAAGCACAGCCAGCAGCCATGAGCCTGCCACTGGCCTAGGAGGCACTTAGGCTGCTGCGACCTCACAAGAACAGCCAGTAGGGAGCGCTGCACACTAAAGTATGAGGCAGAGAGGCTGCTGTGACGTCACAAGCACAGCCAGCAGCCAGGAGCCTGCCACTGGCCTAGGAGGCACTCAGGCCGCTGTGACCTCACAAGCACAACCAACGTCCATGAGCCTGCTACTGGTCTAGGAGGCACTCAGCCTGCTATGACCTCACAAGCACAGCCAGCAGCCATGAGCCTGCCACTGAACTACAAGGCGCTCAGGCTTCTGTGACCTCCCAAGCACAGCCAGCAGCCTGGAGCCTGCCACTGTCCTAGGAGGCACTGAGGCTGCTTTGACGTCACAAGCACAGGCAGCAACCATGAGCCTGACACTGCCCTATGAGGCACTCAGGCTGCTGTGACCTCAGAAGCACAGCCAGCAGCCATGAGCCTGCCACTGCCCTATGAGGCACTCAGCCTGCAGTGACCGCACAAGCACAGCCATCAGCCATGAACCTGCTGCTGGCCTAGGAGGCACTCAGGCTGTTGTGACCTCACAAGAGCAGCCAGCAGCCATGAGCCTGCCACTGGCCTAGGAGGCACTCAGGCTGCTGTGACCTCACAAGCACAGTCAGCAGCCGTGAGCCTGCCACTGGCCACGGAGACACTGAGGCTGCTGTCACCTCAGAAACACAGTCAGCAGCCAGGAGCCTGCCACTGGCCTAGGAGGCACTCAGGCTGCTGTGACCTCACAAGCACAGCCAGCAGCAGGCGTTGCATATTAACCTATGAGGCACTGAGGCTGCTGTGACCTCACAAGCACAGGAAGCAGCCAGGAGCCTGCCACTGGCCTCGGAGGCACTCAGGCTGCTGTGACCTCACCAGCAAACCCAGCAGTGGGCGCTGCACATTAACGTATGAGGCACTGAGGCTGCTGTGACCTCACAAGCACAGCCAACAGCCAGGAGCCTGCCACTAGCCCAGAAGGCACTCAGGCTGCTGTGGGCTCACAAGTACAGCCAACAGCCATGAGGCTGCCACTGGCCTAGGAGGTGTTGAGGCTGCTGTGACCTCACAAGCACAGTCAGCAGCCGTGAGCCTGCCACTGGCCACGGAGACACTGAGGCTGCTGTGACCTCACAAGCACAGTCAGCAGCCAGGAGCCTGCCACTGGCCTAGGAGGCACTCAGGCTGCTGTGACCTCACAAGCACAGGGGGCGCTGCACACTAACATCTGAGGCACTGAGGATGCTGTGACCTCACAAGCACTGCCCTCAGCCAGGAGCCTGCCAGTGGCCTACCAGGCATTCAGGCTTCTGTGACCTCACAAGCACAGCCAGGAGCCAGGAGCCTGCCACTGGCCTAGGGACACTGAGGCTGCTGTGACCTCACAATCACAGGTAGCAGCCATGAGCCTGCCACTGGCCTAGGAGACACTGAGGCTGCTGTGACCTCACAAGCACAGCCAGCAGCCATGAGACTGCCACTTACCTCGGAGGCACTGAGTCTGCTGTGACCTCACAAGCACAGGCAGCAGCCATGAGCCTGCCACTTGCCTCAGAGGCACTGAGGCTGCTGTGACCTCACAAGCACAGCCAGCAGCCAGGAGCCTGCCACTGGCCTAGGCCGTACTCAGGCTGCTGTGACCTCACAAGCACAGTCAGCAGCCAGGAGCCTCCAACTGGCCTCGGAGGCACTCAGGCTGCTGTGACCTCACTAGCACAGACAGCAGCCAGGAGCCTGGCACTGGCCTAGGAGGCACTCAGGCTGCTGTGACCTCACAAGCACAGCCAGCAGCCAGGAGCCTGCCACTGGCCTAGGAGGTGGTGAGTCTGCTGTGACCTCACAAGCACAGCCAGCAGCCAGGAGCCTGTCACTGGCCTAGGAGGCACTGAGGCTACTGTGGCCTCACAAGCACAGGAAGCAGCCATGAGCCTGTCGTTGGACTAGGAGGCACTCAGGCTGCTGTGACCTCACAAGCACAGCCAGCAGCCATGAGCCTGCCACTGGCCTAGGAGGCACTCCGGCAGCTGTGACCTCACAAGCACAGTCAGCAGGAGGGACGGCACAGTTAATTATGAGGCACTGAGGCTGCTGTGACCTCACAAGCACAGCCAACAGCCAGGAGCCTGCCACTGGCCTAGAAGGCACTCAGGCTGCTGTGAGCTCACAAGTACAGCCAACAGCCATGAGGCTGCCACTGGCCTAGGAGGTGTTGAGGCTGCTGTGACCTCACAAGCACAGTCAGCAGCCGTGAGCCTGCCACTGGCCACGGAGACACTGAGGCTGCTGTCACCTCAGAAACACAGTCAGCAGCCAGGAGCCTGCCACTGGCCTAGGAGGCACTCAGGCTGCTGTGACCTCACAAGCACAGCCAGGAGCCAGAAGCCTGCCACTGGCCTAGGGACACTGAGGCTGCTGTGACCTCACAATCACAGGTAGCAGCCATGAGCCTGCCACTGGCCTAGGAGACACTGAGGCTGCTGTGACCTCACAAGCACAGCCAGCAGCCAGGAGCCTGCCACTGGCCTAGGAGGCACTTAGGCTGCTGCGACCTCACGAGAACAGCCAGTAGGGAGCGCTGCACACTAAAGTATGAGGCAGAGAGGCTGCTGTGACGTCACAAGCACAGCCAGCAGCCAGGAGCCTGCCACTGTCCTAGGAGGCACTCAGGCCGCTGTGACCTCACAAGCACAACCAACGTCCATGAGCCTGCTACTGGTCTAGGAGGCACTCAGCCTGCTATGACCTCACAAGCACAGCCAGCAGCCATGAGCCTGCCACTGAACTACAAGGCGCTCAGGCTTCTGTGACCTCCCAAGCACAGCCAGCAGCCTGGAGCCTGCCACTGTCCTAGGAGGCACTGAGGCTGCTTTGACATCACAAGCACAGGCAGCAACCATGAGCCTGACACTGCCCTATGAGGCACTCAGGCTGCTGTGACCTCACAAGCACAGCTAGCAGCCAGGAGCCTGCCACTGGCCTAGGAGGCACTCAGCCTGCAGTGACCTCACAAGCACAGCCATCAGCCATGAACCTGCTGCTGGCCTAGGAGGCACTCAGGCTGTTGTGACCTCACAAGCACAGCCAGCAGCCATGAGCCTGCCACTGGCCTAGGAGGCACTCAGGATGCTGCGACCTCACGAGAACAGCCAGTAGGGAGCGCTGCACACTAAAGTATGAGGCAGAGAGGCTGCTGTGACGTCACAAGCACAGCCAGCAGCCATGAGCCTGCCACTGGCCTAGGAGGCACTCAGGCCGCTGTGACCTCACAAGCACAACCAACGTCCATGAGGCTGCTACTGGTCTAGGAGGCACTCAGCCTGCTGTGACCTCACAAGCACAGCCAGCAGTCATGAGCCTGCCACTGGCCTCGGAGGCACTGAGGCTGCTGTGACCTCACAAGCACAGCCAGCAGCCATGAACCTGCTGCTGGCCTAGGAGGCACTCAGGCTGCTGTGACCTCACAAGAGCAGCCAGCAGCCATGAGCCTGCCACTGGCCTAGGAGGCACTCAGGCTGCTGTGACCTCACAAGCACAGTCAGCAGCCGTGAGCCTGCCACTGGCCACGGAGACACTGAGGCTGCTGTCACCTCAGAAACACAGTCAGCAGCCAGGAGCCTGCCACTGGCCTCGGAGGCACTCAGGCTGCTGTGACCTCACCAGCAAAGCCAGCAGTGGGCGCTGCACATTAACGTATGAGGCACTCAGGCTGCTGTGACCTCACAAGCACAGCCAGCAGCCAGCAGCCTGCCACTGGCCTAGAAGGCACTCAGGCTGCTGTGGGCTCACAAGTACAGCCAACAGCCATGAGGCTGCCACTGGCCTAGGAGGTGTTGAGGCTGCTGTGACCTCACAAGCACAGTCAGCAGCCGTGAGCCTGCCACTGGCCACGGAGACACTGAGGCTGCTGTGACCTCACAAGCACAGTCAGCAGCCAGGAGCCTGCCACTGGCCTAGGAGGCACTCAGGCTGCTGTGACCTCACAAGCACAGGGGGCGCTGCACACTAACATCTGAGGCACTGAGGATGCTGTGACCTCACAAGCACAGCCCTCAGCCAGGAGCCTGCCAGTGGCCTACCAGGCATTCAGGCTTCTGTGACCTCACAAGCACAGCCAGGAGCCAGGAGCCTGCCACTGGCCTAGGGACACTGAGGCTGCTGTGACCTCACAATCACAGGTAGCAGCCATGAGCCTGCCACTGGCCTAGGAGACACTGAGGCTGCTGTGACCTCACAAGCACAGCCAGCAGCCATGAGACTGCCACTGACCTCGGAGGCACTGAGTCTGCTGTGACCTCACAAGCACAGCCAGCAGCCATGAGCCTGCCACTTGCCTCAGAGGCACTGAGGCTGCTGTGACCTCACAAGCACAGCCAGCAGCCAGGAGCCTGCCACTGGCCTAGGCCGTACTCAGGCTGCTATGACCTCACAAGCACAGTCAGCAGCCAGGAGCCTGCCACTGGCCTCGGAGGCACTGAGGCTGCTGTGACCTCACTAGCACAGACAGCAGCCAGGAGCCTGGCACTGGCCTAGGAGGCACTCAGGCTGCTGTGACCTCACAAGCACAGCCAGCAGCCAGGAGCCTGCCACTGGCCTAGGAGGTGGTGAGTCTGCAGTGACCTCACAAGCACAGCCAGGAGCCAGAAGCCTGCCACTGGCCTAGGGACACTGAGGCTGCTGTGACCTCACAATCACAGGTAGCAGCCATGAGCCTGCCACTGGCCTAGGAGACACTGAGGCTGCTGTGACCTCACAAGCACAGCCAGCAGCCTGGAGCCTGCCACTGTCCTAGGAGGCACTGAGGCTGCTTTGACGTCACAAGCACAGGCAGCAACCATGAGCCTGACACTGCCCTATGAGGCACTCAGGCTGCTGTGACCTCACAAGCACAGCCAGCAGCCATGAGCCTGCCACTGGCCTCGGAGGCACTCAGGCTGCTGTGACCTCACTAGCACAGACAGCAGCCAGGAGCCTGGCACTGGCCTAGGAGGCACTCAGGCTGCTGTGACCTCACAAGCACAGCCAGCAGCCAGGAGCCTGCCACTGGCCTAGGAGGTGGTGAGGCTGCTGTGACCTCACAAGCACAGCCAGCAGCCAGGAGCCTGCCACTCTCCTAGGAGGCACTGAGGCTGCAGTGACGTCACAAGCACACCCAGCAGGCAGGAGCCTGCCACTGGCCTAGGAGGCACTGAGGCTGCAGTGACCTCACAAGCACAGGAAGCAGCCATGAGCCTGTCGTTGGACTAGGAGGCACTCAGGCTGCTGTGACCTCACAAGCACAGCCAGCAGCCATGAGCCTGCCACTGGCCTAGGAGGCACTCCGGCAGCTGTGACCTCACAAGCACAGTCAGCAGGAGGGACGGCACAGTTAATTATGAGGCACTGAGGCTGCTGTGACCTCACAAGCACAGCCAGCAGCCAGGAGCCTGCCACTGGCCTAGAAGGCACTCAGGCTGCTGTGAGCTCACAAGTACAGCCAACAGCCATGAGGCTGCCACTGGCCTAGGAGGCACTGAGGCTGCTGTGACCTCACAAGCACAGTCAGCAGCCGTGAGCCTGCCACTGGCCACGGAGACACTGAGGCTGCTGTGACCTCAGAAACACAGTCAGCAGCCAGGAGCCTGCCACTGGCCTAGGAGGCACTCAGGCTGCTGTGACCTCACAAGCACAGCCAGCAGGGGCCGCTGCACACTAACATCTGAGGCACTGAGGATGCTGTGACCTCACAAGCACAGGAAGCAGCCAGGAGCCTGCCAGTGGCCTACCAGGCATTCAGGCTTCTGTGACCTCACAAGCACAGCCAGGAGCCAGAAGCCTGCCACTGGCCTAGGGACACTGAGGCTGCTGTGACCTCACAATCACAGGTAGCAGCCATGAGCCTGCCACTGGCCTAGGAGACACTGAGGCTGCTGTGACCTCACAAGCACAGCCAGCAGCCAGGAGCCTGCTCCTGGCCTACCAGGCACTCTGGCTGCTGTGACCTCACAAGCACAGCCAGCAGCCATGAGCCTGCCACTGGCCTAGGAGGCACTTAGGCTGCTGAGACCTCACGAGAACAGCCAGTAGGGAGCGCTTCACACTAAAGTATGAGGCAGAGAGGCTGCTGTGACGTCACAAGCATAGCCAGCAGCCAGGAGCCTGCCACTGGCCTAGGAGGCACTCAGGCCGCTGTGACCTCACAAGCACAACCAACGTCCATGAGCCTGCTACTGGTCTAGGAGGCACTCAGCCTGCTATGACCTCACAAGCACAGCCAGCAGCCATGAGCCTGCCACTGAACTACAAGGCGCTCAGGCTTCTGTGACCTCCCAAGCACAGCCAGCAGCCTGGAGCCTGCCACTGTCCTAGGAGGCACTGAGGCTGCTTTGACGTCACAAGCACAGGCAGCAACCATGAGCCTGACACTGCCCTATGAGGCACTCAGGCTGCTGTGACCTCACAAGCACAGCCAGCAGCCAGGAGCCTGCCACTGGCCTCGGAGGCACTCAGCCTGCAGTGACCTCACAAGCACAGCCAGCAGCCATGAACCTGCTGCTGGCCTAGGAGGCACTCAGGCTGTTGTGACCTCACAAGAGCAGTCAGCAGCCATGAGCCTGCCACTGGCCTAGGAGGCACTCAGGCTGCTGTGACCTCACAAGCACAGTCAGCAGCCGTGAGCCTGCCACTGGCCACGGAGACACTGAGGCTGCTGTCACCTCAGAAACACAGTCAGCAGCCAGGAGCCTGCCACTGGCCTAGGAGGCACTCAGGCTGCTGTGACCTCACAAGCACAGCCAGCAGCAGGCGTTGCATATTAACCTATGAGGCACTGAGGCTGCTGTGACCTCACAAGCACAGGAAGCAGCCAGGAGCCTGCCACTGGCCTCGGAGGCACTCAGGCTGCTGTGACCTCACCAGCAAAGCCAGCCGTGGGCGCTGCACATTAACGTATGAGGCACTGAGGCTGCTGTGACCTCACAAGCACAGCCAACAGCCAGGAGCCTGCCACTGGCCTAGAAGGCACTCAGGCTGCTGTGGGCTCACAAGTACAGCCAACAGCCATGAGGCTGCCACTGGCCTAGGAGGCGTTGAGGCTGCTGTGACCTCACAAGCACAGTCAGCAGCCGTGAGCCTGCCACTGGCCACGGAGACACTGAGGCTGCTGTGACCTCACAAGCACAGTCAGCAGCCAGGAGCCTGCCACTGGCCTAGGAGGCACTCAGGCTGCTGTGACCTCACAAGCACAGGGGGCGCTGCACACTAACATCTGAGGCACTGAGGATGCTGTGACCTCACAAGCACTGCCCTCAGCCAGGAGCCTGCCAGTGGCCTACCAGGCATTCAGGCTTCTGTGACCTCACAAGCACAGCCAGGAGCCAGGAGCCTGCCACTGGCCTAGGGACACTGAGGCTGCTTTGACCTCACAAGCACAGGTAGCAGCCATGAGCCTGCCACTGGCCTAGGAGACACTGAGGCTGCTGTGACCTCACAAGCACAGCCAGCAGCCATGAGACTGCCACTGACCTCGGAGGCACTGAGTCTGCTGTGACCTCACAAGCACAGCCAGCAGCCATGAGCCTGCCACTTGCCTCAGAGGCACTGAGGCTGCTGTGACCTCACAAGCACAGCCAGCAGCCAGGAGCCTGCCACTGGCCTAGGCCGTACTCAGGCTGCTGTGACCTCACAAGCACAGTCAGCAGCCAGGAGCCTGCCACTGGCCTCGGAGGCACTCAGGCTGCTGTGACCTCACTAGCACAGACAGCAGCCAGGAGCCTGGCACTGGCCTAGGAGGCACTCAGGCAGCTGTGACCTCACAAGCACAGCCAGCAGCCAGGAGCCTGCCACTGGCCTAGGAGGTGGTGAGTCTGCTGTGACGTCACAAGCACAGCCAACAGCCAGGAGCCTGTCACTGGCCTAGGAGGCACTGAGGCTGCAGTGACCTCACAAGCACACCCAGCAGGCAGGAGCCTGCCACTGGCCTAGGAGGCACTGAGGCTACTGTGGCCTCACAAGCACAGGAAGCAGCCATGAGCCTGTCGTTGGACTAGGAGGCACTCAGGCTGCTGTGACCTCACAAGCACAGCCAGCAGCCATGAGCCTGCCACTGGCCTAGGAGGCACTCCGGCAGCTGTGACCTCACAAGCACAGTCAGCAGGAGGGACGGCACAGTTAATTATGAGGCACTGAGGCTGCTGTGACCTCACAAGCACAGCCAGCAGCCAGGAGCCTGCCACTGGCCTAGAAGGCACTCAGGCTGCTGTGAGCTCACAAGTACAGCCAACAGCCATGAGGCTGCCACTGGCCTAGGAGGTGTTGAGGCTGCTGTGACCTCACAAGCACAGTCAGCAGCCGTGAGCCTGCCACTGGCCACGGAGACACTGAGGCTGCTGTCACCTCAGAAACACAGTCAGCAGCCAGGAGCCTGCCACTGGCCTAGGAGGCACTCAGGCTGCTGTGACCTCACAAGCACAGCCAGGAGCCAGAAGCCTGCCACTGGCCTAGGGACACTGAGGCTGCTGTGACCTCACAATCACAGGTAGCAGCCATGAGCCTGCCACTGGCCACGGAGACACTGAGGCTGCTGTGACCTCACAAGCACAGCCAGCAGCCAGGAGCCTGCCACTGGCCTACCAGGCACCCTGGCTGCTGTGACCTCACAAGCACAGCCAGCAGCCATGAGCCTGCCACTGGCCTAGGAGGCACTTAGGCTGCTGCGACCTCACGAGAACAGCCAGTAGGGAGCGCTGCACACTAAAGTATGAGGCAGAGAGGCTGCTGTGACGTCACAAGCACAGCCAGCAGCCAGGAGCCTGCCACTGGCCTAGGAGGCACTCAGGCCGCTGTGACCTCACAAGCACAACCAACGTCCATGAGCCTGCGACTGGTCTAGGGGGCACTCAGCCTGCTATGACCTCACAAGCACAGCCAGCAGCCATGAGCCTGCCACTGAACTACAAGGCGCTCAGGCTTCTGTGACCTCCCAAGCACAGCCAGCAGCCTGGAGCCTGCCACTGTCCTAGGAGGCACTGAGGCTGCTTTGACGTCACAAGCACAGGCAGCAACCATGAGCCTGACACTGCCCTATGAGGCACTCAGGCTGCAGTGACGTCACAAGCACACCCAGCAGGCAGGAGCCTGCCACTGGCCTAGGAGGCACTGAGGCTACTGTGGCCTCACAAGCACAGGAAGCAGCCATGAGCCTGTCGTTGGACTAGGAGGCACTCAGGCTGCTGTGACCTCACAAGCACAGCCAGCAGCCATGAGCCTGCCACTGGCCTAGGAGGCACTCCGGCAGCTGTGACCTCACAAGCACAGTCAGCAGGAGGGACGGCACAGTTAATTATGAGGCACTGAGGCTGCTGTGACCTCACAAGCACAGCCAGCAGCCAGGAGCCTGCCACTGGCCTAGAAGGCACTCAGGCTGCTGTGAGCTCACAAGTACAGCCAACAGCCATGAGGCTGCCACTGGCCTAGGAGGTGTTGAGGCTGCTGTGACCTCACAAGCACAGTCAGCAGCCGTGAGCCTGCCACTGGCCACGGAGACACTGAGGCTGCTGTCACCTCAGAAACACAGTCAGCAGCCAGGAGCCTGCCACTGGCCTAGGAGGCACTCAGGCTGCTGTGACCTCACAAGCACAGCCAGCAGGGGCCGCTGCACACTAACATCTGAGGCGCTGAGGATGCTGTGACCTCACAAGCACTGCCCTCAGCCAGGAGCCTGCCAGTGGCCTACCAGGCATTCAGGCTTCTGTGACCTCACAAGCACAGCCAGGAGCCAGAAGCCTGCCACTGGCCTAGGGACACTGAGGCTGCTGTGACCTCACAATCACAGGTAGCAGCCATGAGCCTGCCACTGGCCTAGGAGACACTGAGGCTGCTGTGACCTCACAAGCACAGCCAGCAGCCATGAGCCTGCCACTGGCCTAGGAGGCACTTAGGCTGCTGCGACCTCACGAGAACAGCCAGTAGCGAGCGCTGCACACTAAAGTATGAGGCAGAGAGGCTGCTGTGACGTCACAAGCACAGCCAGCAGCCAGGAGCCTGCCACTGGCCTAGGAGGCACTCAGGCCGCTGTGACCTCACAAGCACAACCAACGTCCATGAGCCTGCTACTGGTCTAGGAGGCACTCAGCCTGCTATGACCTCACAAGCACAGCCAGCAGCCATGAGCCTGCCACTGAACTACAAGGCGCTCAGGCTTCTGTGACCTCCCAAGCACAGCCAGCAGCCTGGAGCCTGCCACTGTCCTAGGAGGCACTGAGGCTGCTTTGACATCACAAGCACAGGCAGCAACCATGAGCCTGACACTGCCCTATGAGGCACTCAGGCTGCTGTGACCTCACAAGCACAGCCAGCAGCCATGAGCCTGCCACTGGCCTAGGAGGCACTCAGTCTGCAGTGACCTCACAAGCACAGCCAGCAGCCATGAACCTGCTGCTGGCCTCGGAGGCACTCAGGCTGTTGTGACCTCACAAGAGCAGCCAGCAGCCATGAGCCTGCCACTGGCCTAGGAGGCACTCAGGCTGCTGTGACCTCACAAGCACAGTCAGCAGCCGTGAGCCTGCCACTGGCCACGGAGACACTGAGGCTGCTGTCACCTCAGAAACACAGTCAGCAGCCAGGAGCCTGCCACTGGCCTAGGAGGCACTCAGGCTGCTGTGACCTCACAAGCACAGCCAGCAGCAGGCGTTGCATATTAACCTATGAGGCACTGAGGCTGCTGTGACCTCACAAGCACAGGAAGCAGCCAGGAGCCTGCCACTGGCCTCGGAGGCACTCAGGCTGCTGTGACCTCACCAGCAAAGCCAGCAGTGGGCGCTGCACATTAACGTATGAGGCACTGAGGCTGCTGTGACCTCACAAGCACAGCCAACAGCCAGGAGCCTGCCACTGGCCTAGAAGGCACTCAGGCTGCTGTGGGCTCACAAGTACAGCCAACAGCCATGAGGCTGCCACTGGCCTAGGAGGTGTTGAGGCTGCTGTGACCTCACAAGCACAGTCAGCAGCCGTGAGCCTGCCACTGGCCACGGAGACACTGAGGCTGCTGTGACCTCACAAGCACAGTCAGCAGCCAGGAGCCTGCCACTGGCCTAGGAGGCACTGAGGCTGCTGTGACCTCACAAGCACAGGGGGCGCTGCACACTAACATCTGAGGCACTGAGGATGCTGTGACCTCACAAGCACTGCCCTCAGCCAGGAGCCTGCCAGTGGCCTACCAGGCATTCAGGCTTCTGTGACCTCACAAGCACAGCCAGGAGCCAGGAGCCTGCCACTGGCCTAGGGACACTGAGGCTGCTGTGACCTCACAATCACAGGTAGCAGCCATGAGCCTGCCACTGGCCACGGAGACACTGAGGCTGCTGTGACCTCACAAGCACAGCCAGCAGCCATGAGACTGCCACTGACCTCGGAGGCACTGAGGCTGCTGTGACCTCACAAGCACAGCCAGCAGCCATGAGCCTGCCACTTGCCTCAGAGGCACTGAGGCTGCTGTGACCTCACAAGCACAGCCAGCAGCCAGGAGCCTGCCACTGGCCTAGGCCGTACTCAGGCTGCTGTGACCTCACAAGCACAGTCAGCAGCCAGGAGCCTGCCACTGGCCTCTGAGGCACTCAGGCTGCTGTGACCTCACTAGCACAGACAGCAGCCAGGAGCCTGGCACTGGCCTAGGAGGCACTCAGGCAGCTGTGACCTCACAAGCACAGCCAGCAGCCAGGAGCCTGCCACTGGCCTAGGAGGTGGTGAGTCTGCTGTGACGTCACAAGCACAGCCAACAGCCAGGAGCCTGTCACTGGCCTAGGAGGCACTGAGGTTGCAGTGACCTCATAAGCACACCCAGCAGGCAGGAGCCTGCCACTGGCCTAGGAGGCACTGAGGCTACTGTGGCCTCACAAGCACAGGAAGCAGCCATGAGCCTGTCGTTGGACTAGGAGGCACTCAGGCTGCTGTGACCTCACAAGCACAGCCAGCAGCCATGAGCCTGCCACTGGCCTAGGAGGCACTCCGGCAGCTGTGACCTCACAAGCACAGTCAGCAGGAGGGACGGCACAGTTAATTATGAGGCACTGAGGCTGCTGTGACCTCACAAGCACAGCCAGCAGCCAGGAGCCTGCCACTGGCCTAGAAGGCACTCAGGCTGCTGTGAGCTCACAAGTACAGCCAACAGCCATGAGGCTGCCACTGGCCTAGGAGGTGTTGAGGCTGCTGTGACCTCACAAGCACAGTCAGCAGCCGTGAGCCTGCCACTGGCCACGGAGACACTGAGGCTGCTGTCACCTCAGAAACACAGTCAGCAGCCAGGAGCCTGCCACTGGCCTAGGAGGCACTCAGGCTGCTGTGACCTCACAAGCACAGCCAGGAGCCAGAAGCCTGCCACTGGCCTAGGGACACTGAGGCTGCTGTGACCTCACAATCACAGGTAGCAGCCATGAGCCTGCCACTGGCCACGGAGACACTGAGGCTGCTGTGACCTCACAAGCACAGCCAGCAGCCAGGAGCCTGCCACTGGCCTACCAGGCACCCTGGCTGCTGTGACCTCACAAGCACAGCCAGCAGCCATGAGCCTGCCACTGGCCTAGGAGGCACTTAGGCTGCTGCGACCTCACGAGAACAGCCAGTAGGGAGCGCTGCACACTAAAGTATGAGGCAGAGAGGCTGCTGTGACGTCACAAGCACAGCCAGCAGCCAGGAGCCTGCCACTGGCCTAGGCCGTACTCAGGCTGCTGTGACCTCACAAGCACAGTCAGCAGCCAGGAGCCTGCCACTGGCCTCTGAGGCACTCAGGCTGCTGTGACCTCACTAGCACAGACAGCAGCCAGGAGCCTGGCACTGGCCTAGGAGGCACTCAGGCAGCTGTGACCTCACAAGCACAGCCAGCAGCCAGGAGCCTGCCACTGGCCTAGGAGGTGGTGAGTCTGCTGTGACGTCACAAGCACAGCCAGCAGCCAGGAGCCTGTCACTGGCCTAGGAGGCACTCAGGCTGCAGTGACCTCACAAGCACACCCAGCAGGCAGGAGCCTGCCACTGGCCTAGGAGGCACTGAGGCTACTGTGGCCTCACAAGCACAGGAAGCAGCCATGAGCCTGTCGTTGGACTAGGAGGCACTCAGGCTGCTGTGACCTCACAAGCACAGCCAGCAGCCATGAGCCTGCCACTGGCCTAGGAGGCACTCCGGCAGCTGTGACCTCACAAGCACAGTCAGCAGGAGGGACGGCACAGTTAATTATGAGGCACTGAGGCTGCTGTGACCTCACAAGCACAGCCAGCAGCCAGGAGCCTGCCACTGGCCTACCAGGCACCCTGGCTGCTGTGACCTCACAAGCACAGCCAGCAGCCATGAGCCTGCCACTGGCCTAGGAGGCACTTAGGCTGCTGCGACCTCACGAGAACAGCCAGTAGGGAGCGCTGCACACTAAAGTATGAGGCAGAGAGGCTGCTGTCACCTCAGAAACACAGCCAGCAGCCAGGAGCCTGACACTGGCCTAGGAGGCACTCAGGCCGCTGTGACCTCACAAGCACAACCAACGTCCATGAGCCTGCTACTGGTCTAGGAGGCACTCAGCCTGCTATGACCTCACAAGCACAGCCAGCAGCCATGAGCCTGCCACTGAATTACAAGGCGCTCAGGCTTCTGTGACCTCCCAAGCACAGCCAGCAGCCTGGAGCCTGCCACTGTCCTAGGAGGCACTGAGGCTGCTTTGACGTCACAAGCACAGGCAGCAACCATGAGCCTGACACTGCCCTATGAGGCACTCAGGCTGCTGTGACCTCACAAGCACAGCCAGCAGCCATGAGCCTGCCACTGGCCTCGGAGGCACTCAGGCTGTTGTGACCTCACAAGCACAGCCATCAGCCATGAACCTGCTGCTGGCCTAGGAGGCACTCAGGCTGCTGTGACCTCACAAGCACAGTCAGCAGCCGTGAGCCTGCCACTGGCCACGGAGACACTGAGGCTACTGTCACCTCAGAAACACAGTCAGCAGCCAGGAGCCTGCCACTGGCCTAGGAGGCACTCAGGCTGCTGTGACCTCACAAGCACAGCCAGCAGTGGGCGCTGCACATTAACGTATGAGGCACTGAGGCTGCTGTGACCTCACAAGCACAGCCAACAGCCAGGAGCCTGCCACTGGCCTAGAAGGCACTCAGGCTGCTGTGGGCTCACAAGTACAGCCAACAGCCATGAGGCTGCCACTGGCCTAGGAGGTGTTGAGGCTGCTGTGACCTCACAAGCACAGTCAGCAGCCGTGAGCCTGCCACTGGCCACGGAGACACTGAGGCTGCTGTGACCTCACAAGCACAGCCAGCAGCCATGAGACTGCCACTGACCTCGGAGGCACTGAGTCTGCTGTGACCTCACAAGCACAGCCAGCAGCCATGAGCCTGCCACTTGCCTCAGAGGCACTGAGGCTGCTGTGACCTCACAAGCACAGCCAGCAGCCAGGAGCCTGCCACTGGCCTAGGCCGTACTCAGGCTGCTGTGACCTCACAAGCACAGTCAGCAGCCAGGAGCCTGCCACTGGCCTCGGAGGCACTCAGGCTGCTGTGACCTCACTAGCACAGACAGCAGCCAGGAGCCTGGCACTGGCCTAGGAGGCACTCAGGCTGCTGTGACCTCACAAGCACAGCCAGCAGCCAGGAGCCTGCCACTGGCCTAGGAGGTGGTGAGTCTGCTGTGACCTCACAAGCACAGCCAGCAGCCATGAGCCTGCCACTGGCCTAGGAGGCACTCAGGCTGCTGTGACCTCACAAGAGCAGCCAGCAGCCATGAGCCTGCCACTGGCCTAGGAGGCACTCAGGCTGCTGTGACCTCACAAGCACAGTCAGCAGCCGTGAGCCTGCCACTGGCCACGGAGACACTGAGGCTGCTGTCACCTCAGAAACACAGTCAGCAGCCAGGAGCCTGCCACTGGCCTAGGAGGCACTCAGGCTGCTGTGACCTCACAAGCACAGCCAGCAGCAGGCGTTGCATATTAACCTATGAGGCACTGAGGCTGCTGTGACCTCACAAGCACAGGAAGCAGCCAGGAGCCTGCCACTGGCCTCGGAGGCGCTCAGGCTGCTGTGACCTCACAAGCAGAGCCAGCAGTGGGCGCTGCACATTAACGTATGAGGCACTCAGGCTGCTGTGACCTCACAAGCACAGCCAGCAGCCAGGAGCCTGCCACTGGCCTAGAAGGCACTCAGGCTGCTGTGAGCTCACAAGTACAGCCAACAGCCATGAGGCTGCCACTGGCCTAGGAGGTGTTGAGGCTGCTGTGACCTCACAAGCACAGTCAGCAGCCGTGAGCCTGCCACTGGCCACGGAGACACTGAGGCTGCTGTCACCTCAGAAACACAGTCAGCAGCCAGGAGCCTGCCACTGGCCTAGGAGGCACTCAGGCTGCTGTGACCTCACAAGCACAGCCAGCAGGGGGCGCTGCACACTAACATCTGAGGCACTGAGGATGCTGTGACCTCACAAGCACTGCCCTCAGCCAGGAGCCTGCCAGTGGCCTACCAGGCATTCAGGCTTCTGTGACCTCACAAGCACAGCCAGGAGCCAGGAGCCTGCCACTGGCCTAGGGACACTGAGGCTGCTGTGACCTCACAATCACAGGTAGCAACCATGAGCCTGCCACTGGCCTAGGAGACACTGAGGCTGCTGTGACCTCACAAGCACAGCCAGCAGCCAGGAGCCTGCCACTGGCCTAGGAGGCACTCAGGCTGCTGTGACCTCATGAGAACAGCCAGCAGGGAGCGCTGCACACTAAAGAATGAGGCAGAGAGGCTGCTGTGACCTCACAAGCACAGCCAGCAGCCATGAGCATGGCACTGGCCTAGGGGGCACTCAGACTGCTGTGACCTCCCAAGCACAGCCAGCAGCCTGGAGCCTGCCACTGGCCTAGGAGGCACTTAGTCTGCAGTCACGCCACAAGCGCAGCCAGCAGGGGGCACTGGACACTAAACTCGGTGGCACTGAGGCTGATGTGACATCACAAGCACAGCCAGCAGCCATGAGCCTGGCACTGGCAGAGGATTCACTGACGCTGCTGTGACCTCACAAGCACAGCCAGCAGTCAGGAGCATGGCACTGGCCTCGGGGGCACTGAGTCTGCTGTGACCTCACAAACACAGCCAGCAGCCATGAGCCTGCCACTGGCCTAGGAGGTACTTAGGCTGCTGTGACCTCACAAGCACAGCCAGCAGCCAGGAGCCTGTCACTGGCCTAGGAGGCACTGAGGCTGCTGTGACCTCACAAGCACAGAGAGCAGCCAGGAGCCTGCCACTGTCCTAGGAGGCACTGAGGCTGCTTTGACGACACAAGCACAGCCAGCAGCCAGGAGCCTGACACTGGCCTCGGAGGCACTCAGGCTGCTATGACCTCACAAGCACAGCCAGCAGCCATGAGCGTGCCACTGGCCTAGGAGGCACTCAGGCTGCTGTGACCTCACAAGCACAGCCAGCAGCCAGGAGCCTGCCACTGGCCTAGGAGGCACTCAGGCCGCTGTGACCTCACAAGCACAGCCAGCAGCCATGAGCCTGCCACTGGCCTAGGAGGCACTCAGGATGCTGCGACCTCACGAGAACAGCCAGTAGGGAGCGCTGCACACTAAAGTATGAGGCAGAGAGGCTGCTGTGACGTCACAAGCACAGCCAGCAGCCAGGAGCCTGCCACTGTCCTAGGAGGCACTCAGGCCGCTGTGACCTCACAAGCACAACCAACGTCCATGAGCCTGCTACTGGTCTAGGAGGCACTCAGCCTGCTATGACCTCACAAGCACAGCCAGCAGCCATGAGCCTGCCACTGGCCTAGGAGGCACTCAGGCTGTTGTGACCTCACAAGAGCAGCCAGCAGCCAGCGGCCTGCCACTGGCCTAGGAGGCACTCAGGCAGCTGTGACCTCACAAGCACAGCCAGCAGCCAGGAGCCTGCCACTGGCCTCGGAGGCACTGAGTATACTGTTACCTCACAAGCACAGCCAGCAGCCATGAGCCTGCCACTGGCCTAGGAGGCACTCAGGCTGCTGTGACCTCACAAGCACAGCCAACAGCCATGAACCTGCTGCTGGCCTCGGAGGCATTTAGGCTGTTGTGACCTCACAAGCACAGCCAGCAGCCATGAGCCTGCCACTGGCCTCGGAGGCACTCAGGCTGCTGTGACCTCACAAGCACAGTCAGCAGCCGTGAGCCTGCCACTGGCCACGGAGACACTGAGGCTGCTGTCACCTCAGAAACACAGTCAGCAGCCAGGAGCCTGCCACTGGCCTCGGAGGCACTCAGGCTGCTGTGACCTCACCAGCAAAGCCAGCAGTGGGCGCTGCACATTAACGTATGAGGCTCTGAGGCTGCTGTGACCTCACAAGCACAGCCAACAGCCAGGAGCCTGCCACTGGCCTAGAAGGCACTCAGGCTGCTGTGGGCTCACAAGTACAGCCAACAGCCATGAGGCTGCCACTGGCCTAGGAGGTGTTGAGGCTGCTGTGACCTCACAAGCACAGTCAGCAGCCGTGAGCCTGCCACTGGCCACGGAGACACTGAGGCTGCTGTGACCTCACAAGCACAGCCAGCAGCCATGAGCATGGCACTGGCCTAGGAGGCACTCAGGCTGCTGTGACCTCACAAGCACAGCCAGCAGGGGGCGCTGCACACTAACATCTGAGGCACTGAGGATGCTGTGACCTCACAAGCACTGCCCTCAGCCAGGAGCCTGCCAGTGGCCTACCAGGCATTCAGGCTTCTGTGACCTCACAAGCACAGCCAGGAGCCAGGAGCCTGCCACTGGCCTAGGGACACTGAGGCTGCTGTGACCTCACAATCACAGGTAGCAGCCATGAGCCTGCCACTGGCCTAGGAGACACTGAGGCTGATGTGACCTCACAAGCACAGCCAGCAGCCATGAGACTGCCACTGACCTCGGAGGCACTGAGTCTGCTGTGACCTCACAAGCACAGCCAGCAGCCATGAGCCTGCCACTTGCCTCAGAGGCACTGAGGCTGCTGTGACGTCACAAGCACAGCCAGCAGCCAGGAGCCTGCCACTGGCCTAGGCCGTACTCAGGCTGCTGTGACCTCACAAGCACAGTCAGCAGCCAGGAGCCTGGCACTGGCCTCGGAGGCACTGAGTCTGCTGTGACGTCACAAGCACAGCCAGCAGGGCGCGCTGTAGAATAACCTATGAGGCACTGAGTCTGCTGTGACCTCATAAGCACAGCCAGTACGGGGAGCTGGACACTAGACTATGAGACACTGAGGCTGCTGTGACGTCACAAGCACAGCCAGCAGTCATGAGCCTGACACTGGCCTCGGAGGCACTGAGGCTGCTGTGACCTCACAAGCACAGCCAGCAGCCAGGAGCTTGCCACTGGCCTAGGAGGCACTGAGGCTGCTGTGACCTCACAAGCACAGAGAGCAGCCAGGAGCCTGCCGCTGGCCTAGGAGGCACTGAGGCTGCTGTGACCTCACAAGCACAGCCAGCAGCCATGAGCCTGTCACTGGCCTAGGAGGCACTGAGGCTGCTGTGACCTCACAAGCACAGAGAGCAGCCAGGAGCCTGCCACTGTCCTAGGAGGCACTGAGGCTGCTTTGACGTCACAAGCACAGCCAGCAGCCAGGAGCCTGACACTGGCCTAGGAGGCACTCAGGCTGCTATGACCTCACAAGCACAGCCAGCAGGCATGAGCCTGCCACTGGCCTAGGAGGCACTCAGGCTGCTGTGACCTCACAAGCACAGCCAGCAGCCAGGAGCCTGCCACTGGCCTAGGAGGCACTCAGGCCGCTGTGACCTCACAAGCACAGCCAGCAGCCATGAGCCTGCCACTGGCCTAGGAGGCACTTAGGCTGCTGCGACCTCACGAGAACAGCCAGTAGGGAGCGCTGCACACTAAAGTATGAGGCAGAGAGGCTGCTGTGACGTCACAAGCACAGCCAGCAGCCAGGAGCCTGCCACTGTCCTAGGAGGCACTCAGGCCGCTGTGACCTCACAAGCACAACCAACGTCCATGAGCCTGCTACTGGTCTAGGAGGCACTCAGCCTGCTATGACCTCACAAGCACAGCCAGCAGCCATGAGCCTGCCACTGGCCTAGGAGGCACTCAGGCTGCTGTGACCTCACAAGAGCAGCCAGCAGCCAGCGGCCTGCCACTGGCCTAGGAGGCACTCAGGCAGCTGTGACCTCACAAGCACAGCCAGCAGCCAGGAGCCTGCCACTGGCCTAGGAGGCACTGAGGCTGCAGTGACCTCACAAGCACAGCCAGCAGGCAGGAGCCTGCCACTGGCCTAGGAGGCACTCAGGCTGCTGTGACCTCACAAGCACAGCCAACAGCCATGAACCTGCTGCTGGCCTAGGAGGCACTCAGGCTGTTGTGACCTCACAAGCACAGCCAGCAGCCATGAGCCTGCCACTGGCCTCGGAGGCACTCAGGCTGCTGTGACCTCACAAGCACAGTCAGCAGCCGTGAGCCTGCCACTGGCCACGGAGACACTGAGGCTGCTGTCACCTCAGAAACACAGTCAGCAGCCAGGAGCCTGCCACTGGCCTAGGAGGCGCTCAGGCTGCTGTGACCTCACCAGCAAAGCCAGCAGTGGGCGCTGCACATTAACGTATGAGGCACTGAGGCTGCTGTGACCTCACAAGCACAGCCAACAGCCAGGAGCCTGCCACTGGCCTAGAAGGCACTCAGGCTGCTGTGGGCTCACAAGTACAGCCAACAGCCATGAGGCTGCCACTGGCCTAGGAGGTGTTGAGGCTGCTGTGACCTCACAAGCACAGTCAGCAGCCAGGAGCCTACCACTGGCCTAGGAGGCACTCAGGCTGCTGTGACCTCACAAGCACAGTCAGCAGCCAGGAGCCTGCCACTGGCCTAGGAGGCACTCAGGCTGCTGTGACCTCACAAGCACAGCCAGCAGGGGGCGCTGCACACTAACATCTGAGGCACTGAGAATGCTGTGACCTCACAAGCACAGCCAGGAGCCTACCACTGGCCTAGGGACACTGAGGCTGCTGTGACCTCACAATCACAGGTAGCAACCATGAGCCTGCCACTGGCCTAGGAGACACTGAGGCTGCTGTGACCTCACAAGCACAGCCAGCAGCCATGAGCATGGCACTGGCCTAGGGGGCACTCAGACTGCTGTGACCTCCCAAGCACAGCCAGCAGCCTGGAGCCTGCCACTGGCCTAGGAGGCACTTAATCTGCAGTCACGTCACAAGCGCAGCCAGCAGGGGGCACTGGACACTAACCTCGGTGGCACTGAGGCTGATGTGACATCACAAGCACAGCCAGCAGCCATGAGCCTGGCACTGGCAGAGGATTCACTGACGCTGCTGTGACCTCACAAGCACAGCCAGCAGCCAGGAGCATGGCACTGGCCTCGGGGGCACTGAGTCTGCTGTGACCTCACAAGCACAGCCAGCAGCCATGAGCCTGCCACTGGCCTCGGAGGCACTCAGGCTGCTGTGACCTCACAAGCACAGCCAGCAGCCATGAGCCTGCCACTGGCCTCGGAGGCACTCAGGCTGCTGTGACCTCACAAGCACAGCCAGCAGCCAGGAGCCTGCCACTGGCCTCGGAGGCACTGAGTCTGCTGTGACGTCACAAGCACAGCCAGTAGGGGGAGCTGGACACTACACTATGAGACACTGAGGCTGCTGTGACGTCACAAGCACAGCCAGCAGTCATGAGCCTGACACTGGCCTCGGAGGCACTCAGGCTGCTGTGACCTCACAAGCACAGCCAGCAGCCAGGAGCTTGCCACTGGCCTAGGAGGCACTGAGGCTGCTGTCACCTCAGAAACACAGTCAGCAGCCAGGAGCCTGCCACTGGCCTAGGAGGCACTCAGGCTGCTGTGACCTCACAAGCACAGCCAGCAGCAGGCGTTGCATATTAACCTATGAGGCACTGAGGCTGCTGTGACCTCACAAGCACAGGAAGCAGCCAGGAGCCTGCCACTGGCCTCGGAGGCGCTCAGGCTGCTGTGACCTCACAAGCAGAGCCAGCAGTGGGCGCTGCACATTAACGTATGAGGCACTCAGGCTGCTGTGACCTCACAAGCACAGCCAGCAGCCAGGAGCCTGCCACTGGCCTAGAAGGCACTCAGGCTGCTGTGAGCTCACAAGTACAGCCAACAGCCATGAGGCTGCCACTGGCCTAGGAGGTGTTGAGGCTGCTGTGCCCTCACAAGCACAGTCAGCAGCCGTGAGCCTGCCACTGGCCACGGAGACACTGAGGCTGCTGTCACCTCAGAAACACAGTCAGCAGCCAGGAGCCTGCCACTAGCCTAGGAGGCACTCAGGCTGCTGTGACCTCACAAGCACAGCCAGCAGGGGGCGCTGCACACTAACATCTGAGGCACTGAGGATGCTGTGACCTCACAAGCACTGCCCTCAGCCAGGAGCCTGCCAGTGGCCTACCAGGCATTCAGGCTTCTGTGACCTCACAAGCACAGCCAGGAGCCAGGAGCCTGCCACTGGCCTAGGGACACTGAGGCTGCTGTGACCTCACAATCACAGGTAGCAACCATGAGCCTGCCACTGGCCTAGGAGACACTGAGGCTGCTGTGACCTCACAAGCACAGCCAGCAGCCAGGAGCCTGCCACTGGCCTAGGAGGCACTCAGGCTGCTGTGACCTCATGAGAACAGCCAGCAGGGAGCGCTGCACACTAAAGAATGAGGCAGAGAGGCTGCTGTGACCTCACAAGCACAGCCAGCAGCCATGAGCATGGCACTGGCCTAGGGGGCACTCAGACTGCTGTGACCTCCCAAGCACAGCCAGCAGCCTGGAGCCTGCCACTGGCCTAGGAGGCACTTAGTCTGCAGTCACGCCACAAGCGCAGCCAGCAGGGGGCACTGGACACTAAACTCGGTGGCACTGAGGCTGATGTGACATCACAAGCACAGCCAGCAGCCATGAGCCTGGCACTGGCAGAGGATTCACTGACGCTGCTGTGACCTCACAAGCACAGCCAGCAGTCAGGAGCATGGCACTGGCCTCGGGGGCACTGAGTCTGCTGTGACCTCACAAGCACAGCCAGCAGCCATGAGCCTGCCACTGGCCTAGGAGGTACTTAGGCTGCTGTGACCTCACAAGCACAGCCAGCAGCCATGAGCCTGCCACTGGCCTAGGAGGCACTTAGGCTGCTGTGACGTCACAAGCACAGCCAGCAGTCATGAGCCTGACACTGGCCTCGGAGGCACTGAGGCTGCTGTGACCTCACAAGCACAGCCAGCACCCAGGAGCTTGCCACTGGCCTAGGAGGCACTGAGGCTGCTGTGACCTCACAAGCACAGAGAGCAGCCAGGAGCCTGCCGCTGGCCTAGGAGGCACTGAGGCTGCTGTGACCTCACAAGCACAGCCAGCAGCCAGGAGCCTGTCACTGGCCTAGGAGGCACTGAGGCTGCTGTGACCTCACAAGCACAGAGAGCAGCCAGGAGCCTGCCACTGTCCTAGGAGGCACTGAGGCTGCTTTGACGACACAAGCACAGCCAGCAGCCAGGAGCCTGACACTGGCCTAGGAGGCACTCAGGCTGCTATGACCTCACAAGCACAGCCAGCAGCCATGAGCGTGCCACTGGCCTAGGAGGCACTCAGGCTGCTGTGACCTCACAAGCACAGCCAGCAGCCAGGAGCCTGCCACTGGCCTAGGAGGCACTCAGGCCGCTGTGACCTCACAAGCACAGCCAGCAGCCATGAGCCTGCCACTGGCCTAGGAGGCACTCAGGATGCTGCGACCTCACGAGAACAGCCAGTAGGGAGCGCTGCACACTAAAGTATGAGGCAGAGAGGCTGCTGTGACGTCACAAGCACAGCCAGCAGCCAGGAGCCTGCCACTGTCCTAGGAGGCACTCAGGCCGCTGTGACCTCACAAGCACAACCAACGTCCATGAGCCTGCTACTGGTCTAGGAGGCACTCAGCCTGCTATGACCTCACAAGCACAGCCAGCAGCCATGAGCCTGCCACTGGCCTAGGAGGCACTCAGGCTGTTGTGACCTCACAAGAGCAGCCAGCAGCCAGCGGCCTGCCACTGGCCTAGGAGGCACTCAGGCAGCTGTGACCTCACAAGCACAGCCAGCAGCCAGGAGCCTGCCACTGGCCTCGGAGGCACTGAGTATACTGTTACCTCACAAGCACAGCCAGCAGCCATGAGCCTGCCACTGGCCTAGGAGGCACTCAGGCTGCTGTGACCTCACAAGCACAGCCAACAGCCATGAACCTGCTGCTGGTCTCGGAGGCATTTAGGCTGTTGTGACCTCACAAGCACAGCCAGCAGCCATGAGCCTGCCACTGGCCTCGGAGGCACTCAGGCTGCTGTGACCTCACAAGCACAGTCAGCAGCCGTGAGCCTGCCACTGGCCACGGAGACACTGAGGCTGCTGTCACCTCAGAAACACAGTCAGCAGCCAGGAGCCTGCCGCTGGCCTCGGAGGCACTCAGGCTGCTGTGACCTCACCAGCAAAGCCAGCAGTGGGCGCTGCACATTAACGTATGAGGCTCTGAGGCTGCTGTGACCTCACAAGCACAGCCAACAGCCAGGAGCCTGCCACTGGCCTAGAAGGCACTCAGGCTGCTGTGGGCTCACAAGTACAGCCAACAGCCATGAGGCTGCCACTGGCCTAGGAGGTGTTGAGGCTGCTGTGACCTCACAAGCACAGTCAGCAGCCGTGAGCCTGCCACTGGCCACGGAGACACTGAGGCTGCTGTGACCTCACAAGCACAGCCAGCAGCCATGAGCATGGCACTGGCCTAGGAGGCACTCAGGCTGCTGTGACCTCACAAGCACAGCCAGCAGGGGGCGCTGCACACTAACATCTGAGGCACTGAGGATGCTGTGACCTCACAAGCACTGCCCTCAGCCAGGAGCCTGCCAGTGGCCTACCAGGCATTCAGGCTTCTGTGACCTCACAAGCACAGCCAGGAGCCAGGAGCCTGCCACTGGCCTAGGGACACTGAGGCTGCTGTGACCTCACAATCACAGGTAGCAGCCATGAGCCTGCCACTGGCCTAGGAGACACTGAGGCTGATGTGACCTCACAAGCACAGCCAGCAGCCATGAGACTGCCACTGACCTCGGAGGCACTGAGTCTGCTGTGACCTCACAAGCACAGCCAGCAGCCATGAGCCTGCCACTTGCCTCAGAGGCACTGAGGCTGCTGTGACGTCACAAGCACAGCCAGCAGCCAGGAGCCTGCCACTGGCCTAGGCCGTACTCAGGCTGCTGTGACCTCACAAGCACAGTCAGCAGCCAGGAGCCTGGCACTGGCCTCGGAGGCACTGAGTCTGCTGTGACGTCACAAGCACAGCCAGCAGGGCGCGCTGTAGAATAACCTATGAGGCACTGAGTCTGCTGTGACCTCATAAGCACAGCCAGTACGGGGAGCTGGACACTAGACTATGAGACACTGAGGCTGCTGTGACGTCACAAGCACAGCCAGCAGTCATGAGCCTGACACTGGCCTCGGAGGCACTGAGGCTGCTGTGACCTCACAAGCACAGCCAGCAGCCAGGAGCTTGCCACTGGCCTAGGAGGCACTGAGGCTGCTGTGACCTCACAAGCACAGAGAGCAGCCAGGAGCCTGCCGCTGGCCTAGGAGGCACTGAGGCTGCTGTGACCTCACAAGCACAGCCAGCAGCCATGAGCCTGTCACTGGCCTAGGAGGCACTGAGGCTGCTGTGACCTCACAAGCACAGAGAGCAGCCAGGAGCCTGCCACTGTCCTAGGAGGCACTGAGGCTGCTTTGACGTCACAAGCACAGCCAGCAGCCAGGAGCCTGACACTGGCCTAGGAGGCACTCAGGCTGCTATGACCTCACAAGCACAGCCAGCAGGCATGAGCCTGCCACTGGCCTAGGAGGCACTCAGGCTGCTGTGACCTCACAAGCACAGCCAGCAGCCAGGAGCCTGCCACTGGCCTAGGAGGCACTCAGGCCGCTGTGACCTCACAAGCACAGCCAGCAGCCATGAGCCTGCCACTGGCCTAGGAGGCACTTAGGCTGCTGCGACCTCACGAGAACAGCCAGTAGGGAGCGCTGCACACTAAAGTATGAGGCAGAGAGGCTGCTGTGACGTCACAAGCACAGCCAGCAGCCAGGAGCCTGCCACTGTCCTAGGAGGCACTCAGGCCGCTGTGACCTCACAAGCACAACCAACGTCCATGAGCCTGCTACTGGTCTAGGAGGCACTCAGCCTGCTATGACCTCACAAGCACAGCCAGCAGCCATGAGCCTGCCACTGGCCTAGGAGGCACTCAGGCTGCTGTGACCTCACAAGAGCAGCCAGCAGCCAGCGGCCTGCCACTGGCCTAGGAGGCACTCAGGCAGCTGTGACCTCACAAGCACAGCCAGCAGCCAGGAGCCTGCCACTGGCCTAGGAGGCACTGAGGCTGCAGTGACCTCACAAGCACAGCCAGCAGGCAGGAGCCTGCCACTGGCCTAGGAGGCACTCAGGCTGCTGTGACCTCACAAGCACAGCCAACAGCCATGAACCTGCTGCTGGCCTAGGAGGCACTCAGGCTGTTGTGACCTCACAAGCACAGCCAGCAGCCATGAGCCTGCCACTGGCCTCGGAGGCACTCAGGCTGCTGTGACCTCACAAGCACAGTCAGCAGCCGTGAGCCTGCCACTGGCCACGGAGACACTGAGGCTGCTGTCACCTCAGAAACACAGTCAGCAGCCAGGAGCCTGCCACTGGCCTAGGAGGCGCTCAGGCTGCTGTGACCTCACCAGCAAAGCCAGCAGTGGGCGCTGCACATTAACGTATGAGGCACTGAGGCTGCTGTGACCTCACAAGCACAGCCAACAGCCAGGAGCCTGCCACTGGCCTAGAAGGCACTCAGGCTGCTGTGGGCTCACAAGTACAGCCAACAGCCATGAGGCTGCCACTGGCCTAGGAGGTGTTGAGGCTGCTGTGACCTCACAAGCACAGTCAGCAGCCAGGAGCCTGCCACTGGCCTAGGAGGCACTCAGGCTGCTGTGACCTCACAAGCACAGTCAGCAGCCAGGAGCCTGCCACTGGCCTAGGAGGCACTCAGGCTGCTGTGACCTCACAAGCACAGCCAGCAGGGGGCGCTGCACACTAACATCTGAGGCACTGAGAATGCTGTGACCTCACAAGCACAGCCAGGAG
Organism: Dromaius novaehollandiae; assembly: GCF_036370855.1. Taxonomy (NCBI): domain Eukaryota; kingdom Metazoa; phylum Chordata; class Aves; order Casuariiformes; family Dromaiidae; genus Dromaius; species Dromaius novaehollandiae. Next base: position 1,238,768 of record NC_088113.1, on the reverse strand, counting down.
CCTGCCACTGGCCTAGGGACACTGAGGCTGCTGTGACCTCACAATCACAGGTAGCAACCATGAGCCTGCCACTGGCCTAGGAGACACTGAGGCTGCTGTGACCTCACAAGCACAGCCAGCAGCCATGAGCATGGCACTGGCCTAGGGGGCACTCAGACTGCTGTGACCTCCCAAGCACAGCCAGCAGCCTGGAGCCTGCCACTGGCCTAGGAGGCACTTAATCTGCAGTCACGTCACAAGCGCAGCCAGCAGGGGGCACTGGACACTAACCTCGGTGGCACTGAGGCTGATGTGACATCACAAGCACAGCCAGCAGCCATGAGCCTGGCACTGGCAGAGGATTCACTGACGCTGCTGTGACCTCACAAGCACAGCCAGCAGCCAGGAGCATGGCACTGGCCTCGGGGGCACTGAGTCTGCTGTGACCTCACAAGCACAGCCAGCAGCCATGAGCCTGCCACTGGCCTCGGAGGCACTCAGGCTGCTGTGACCTCACAAGCACAGCCAGCAGCCATGAGCCTGCCACTGGCCTCGGAGGCACTCAGGCTGCTGTGACCTCACAAGCACAGCCAGCAGCCAGGAGCCTGCCACTGGCCTCAGAGGCACTGAGTCTGCTGTGACGTCACAAGCACAGCCAGTAGGGGGAGCTGGACACTACACTATGAGACACTGAGGCTGCTGTGACGTCACAAGCACAGCCAGCAGTCATGAGCCTGACACTGGCCTCGGAGGCACTCAGGCTGCTGTGACCTCACAAGCACAGCCAGCAGCCAGGAGCTTGCCACTGGCCTAGGAGGCACTGAGGCTGCTGTCACCTCAGAAACACAGTCAGCAGCCAGGAGCCTGCCACTGGCCTAGGAGGCACTCAGGCTGCTGTGACCTCACAAGCACAGCCAGCAGCAGGCGTTGCATATTAACCTATGAGGCACTGAGGCTGCTGTGACCTCACAAGCACAGGAAGCAGCCAGGAGCCTGCCACTGGCCTCGGAGGCGCTCAGGCTGCTGTGACCTCACAAGCAGAGCCAGCAGTGGGCGCTGCACATTAACGTATGAGGCACTCAGGCTGCTGTGACCTCACAAGCACAGCCAGCAGCCAGGAGCCTGCCACTGGCCTAGAAGGCACTCAGGCTGCTGTGAGCTCACAAGTACAGCCAACAGCCATGAGGCTGCCACTGGCCTAGGAGGTGTTGAGGCTGCTGTGACCTCACAAGCACAGTCAGCAGCCGTGAGCCTGCCACTGGCCACGGAGACACTGAGGCTGCTGTCACCTCAGAAACACAGTCAGCAGCCAGGAGCCTGCCACTAGCCTAGGAGGCACTCAGGCTGCTGTGACCTCACAAGCACAGCCAGCAGGGGGCGCTGCACACTAACATCTGAGGCACTGAGGATGCTGTGACCTCACAAGCACTGCCCTCAGCCAGGAGCCTGCCAGTGGCCTACCAGGCATTCAGGCTTCTGTGACCTCACAAGCACAGCCAGGAGCCAGGAGCCTGCCACTGGCCTAGGGACACTGAGGCTGCTGTGACCTCACAATCACAGGTAGCAACCATGAGCCTGCCACTGGCCTAGGAGACACTGAGGCTGCTGTGACCTCACAAGCACAGCCAGCAGCCAGGAGCCTGCCACTGGCCTAGGAGGCACTCAGGCTGCTGTGACCTCATGAGAACAGCCAGCAGGGAGCGCTGCACACTAAAGAATGAGGCAGAGAGGCTGCTGTGACCTCACAAGCACAGCCAGCAGCCATGAGCATGGCACTGGCCTAGGGGGCACTCAGACTGCTGTGACCTCCCAAGCACAGCCAGCAGCCTGGAGCCTGCCACTGGCCTAGGAGGCACTTAGTCTGCAGTCACGCCACAAGCGCAGCCAGCAGGGGGCACTGGACACTAACCTCGGTGGCACTGAGGCTGATGTGACATCACAAGCACAGCCAGCAGCCATGAGCCTGGCACTGGCAGAGGATTCACTGACGCTGCTGTGACCTCACAAGCACAGCCAGCAGTCAGGAGCATGGCACTGGCCTCGGGGGCACTGAGTCTGCTGTGACCTCACAAGCACAGCCAGCAGCCATGAGCCTGCCACTGGCCTAGGAGGTACTTAGGCTGCTGTGACCTCACAAGCACAGCCAGCAGCCATGAGCCTGCCACTGGCCTAGGAGGCACTTAGGCTGCTGTGACGTCACAAGCACAGCCAGCAGTCATGAGCCTGACACTGGCCTCGGAGGCACTGAGGCTGCTGTGACCTCACAAGCACAGCCAGCAGCCAGGAGCTTGCCACTGGCCTAGGAGGCACTGAGGCAGCTGTGACCTCACAAGCACAGAGAGCAGCCAGGAGCCTGCCGCTGGCCTAGGAGGCACTGAGGCTGCTGTGACCTCACAAGCACAGCCAGCAGCCAGGAGCCTGTCACTGGCCTAGGAGGCACTGAGGCTGCTGTGACCTCACAAGCACAGAGAGCAGCCAGGAGCCTGCCACTGTCCTAGGAGGCACTGAGGCTGCTTTGACGACACAAGCACAGCCAGCAGCCAGGAGCCTGACACTGGCCTAGGAGGCACTCAGGCTGCTGTGACCTCACAAGCACAGCCAGCAGCCATGAGCGTGCCACTGGCCTAGGAGGCACTCAGGCTGCTGTGACCTCACAAGCACAGCCAGCAGCCAGGAGCCTGCCACTGGCCTAGGAGGCACTCAGGCCGCTGTGACCTCACAAGCACAGCCAGCAGCCATGAGCCTGCCACTGGCCTAGGAGGCACTCAGGATGCTGCGACCTCACGAGAACAGCCAGTAGGGAGCGCTGCACACTAAAGTATGAGGCAGAGAGGCTGCTGTGACGTCACAAGCACAGCCAGCAGCCAGGAGCCTGCCACTGTCCTAGGAGGCACTCAGGCCGCTGTGACCTCACAAGCACAACCAACGTCCATGAGCCTGCTACTGGTCTAGGAGGCACTCAGCCTGCTATGACCTCACAAGCACAGCCAGCAGCCATGAGCCTGCCACTGGCCTAGGAGGCACTCAGGCTGCTGTGACCTCACAAGAGCAGCCAGCAGCCAGCGGCCTGCCACTGGCCTAGGAGGCACTCAGGCAGCTGTGACCTCACAAGCACAGCCAGCAGCCAGGAGCCTGCCACTGGCCTCGGAGGCACTGAGTATACTGTTACCTCACAAGCACAGCCAGCAGCCATGAGCCTGCCACTGGCCTAGGAGGCACTCAGGCTGCTGTGACCTCACAAGCACAGCCAACAGCCATGAACCTGCTGCTGGCCTCGGAGGCATTCAGGCTGTTGTGACCTCACAAGCACAGCCAGCAGCCATGAGCCTGCCACTGGCCTCGGAGGCACTCAGGCTGCTGTGACCTCACAAGCACAGTCAGCAGCCGTGAGCCTGCCACTGGCCACGGAGACACTGAGGCTGCTGTCACCTCAGAAACACAGTCAGCAGCCAGGAGCCTGCCACTGGCCTCGGAGGCACTCAGGCTGCTGAGACCTCACCAGCAAAGCCAGCAGTGGGCGCTGCACACTAACATCTGAGGCACTGAGGATGCTGTGACCTCACAAGCACTGCCCTCAGCCAGGAGCCTGCCAGTGGCCTAGAAGGCACTCAGGCTGCTGTGGGCTCACAAGTACAGCCAACAGCCATGAGGCTGCCACTGGCCTAGGAGGTGTTGAGGCTGCTGTGACCTCACAAGCACAGTCAGCAGCCGTGAGCCTGCCACTGGCCACGGAGACACTGAGGCTGCTGTGACCTCACAAGCACAGCCAGCAGCCATGAGCATGGCACTGGCCTAGGAGGCACTCAGGCTGCTGTGACCTCACAAGCACAGCCAGCAGGGGGCGCTGCACACTAACATCTGAGGCACTGAGGATGCTGTGACCTCACAAGCACTGCCCTCAGCCAGGAGCCTGCCAGTGGCCTACCAGGCATTCAGGCTTCTGTGACCTCACAAGCACAGCCAGGAGCCAGGAGCCTGCCACTGGCCTAGGGACACTGAGGCTGCTGTGACCTCACAATCACAGGTAGCAGCCATGAGCCTGCCACTGGCCTAGGAGACACTGAGGCTGATGTGACCTCACAAGCACAGCCAGCAGCCATGAGACTGCCACTGACCTCGGAGGCACTGAGTCTGCTGTGACCTCACAAGCACAGCCAGCAGCCATGAGCCTGCCACTTGCCTCAGAGGCACTGAGGCTGCTGTGACGTCACAAGCACAGCCAGCAGCCAGGAGCCTGCCACTGGCCTAGGCCGTACTCAGGCTGCTGTGACCTCACAAGCACAGTCAGCAGCCAGGAGCCTGGCACTGGCCTCGGAGGCACTGAGTCTGCTGTGACGTCACAAGCACAGCCAGCAGGGCGCGCTGTAGAATAACCTATGAGGCACTGAGTCTGCTGTGACCTCATAAGCACAGCCAGTACGGGGAGCTGGACACTAGACTATGAGACACTGAGGCTGCTGTGACGTCACAAGCACAGCCAGCAGTCATGAGCCTGACACTGGCCTCGGAGGCACTGAGGCTGCTGTGACCTCACAAGCACAGCCAGCAGCCAGGAGCTTGCCACTGGCCTAGGAGGCACTGAGGCTGCTGTGACCTCACAAGCACAGAGAGCAGCCAGGAGCCTGCCGCTGGCCTAGGAGGCACTGAGGCTGCTGTGACCTCACAAGCACAGCCAGCAGCCATGAGCCTGTCACTGGCCTAGGAGGCACTGAGGCTGCTGTGACCTCACAAGCACAGAGAGCAGCCAGGAGCCTGCCACTGTCCTAGGAGGCACTGAGACTGCTTTGAGGTCACAAGCACAGCCAGCAGCCAGGAGCCTGACACTGGCCTAGGAGGCACTCAGGCTGCTATGACCTCACAAGCACAGCCAGCAGGCATGAGCCTGCCACTGGCCTAGGAGGCACTCAGGCTGCTGTGACCTCACAAGCACAGCCAGCAGCCAGGAGCCTGCCACTGGCCTAGGAGGCACTCAGGCCGCTGTGACCTCACAAGCACAGCCAGCAGCCATGAGCCTGCCACTGGCCTAGGAGGCACTTAGGCTGCTGCGACCTCACGAGAACAGCCAGTAGGGAGCGCTGCACACTAAAGTATGAGGCACTCAGGCTGCTGTGACGTCACAAGCACAGCCAGCAGCCAGGAGCCTGCCACTGTCCTAGGAGGCACTCAGGCCGCTGTGACCTCACAAGCACAACCAACGTCCATGAGCCTGCTACTGGTCTAGGAGGCACTCAGCCTGCTATGACCTCACAAGCACAGCCAGCAGCCATGAGCCTGCCACTGGCCTAGGAGGCACTCAGGCTGCTGTGACCTCACAAGAGCAGCCAGCAGCCAGCGGCCTGCCACTGGCCTAGGAGGCACTCAGGCAGCTGTGACCTCACAAGCACAGCCAGCAGCCAGGAGCCTGCCACTGGCCTAGGAGGCACTGAGGCTGCAGTGACCTCACAAGCACAGCCAGCAGGCAGGAGCCTGCCACTGGCCTAGGAGGCACTCAGGCTGCTGTGACCTCACAAGCACAGCCAACAGCCATGAACCTGCTGCTGGCCTAGGAGGCACTCAGGCTGTTGTGACCTCACAAGCACAGCCAGCAGCCATGAGCCTGCCACTGGCCTCGGAGGCACTCAGGCTGCTGTGACCTCACAAGCACAGTCAGCAGCCGTGAGCCTGCCACTGGCCACGGAGACACTGAGGCTGCTGTCACCTCAGAAACACAGTCAGCAGCCAGGAGCCTGCCACTGGCCTAGGAGGCGCTCAGGCTGCTGTGACCTCACCAGCAAAGCCAGCAGTGGGCGCTGCACATTAACGTATGAGGCACTGAGGCTGCTGTGACCTCACAAGCACAGCCAACAGCCAGGAGCCTGCCACTGGCCTAGAAGGCACTCAGGCTGCTGTGGGCTCACAAGTACAGCCAACAGCCATGAGGCTGCCACTGGCCTAGGAGGTGTTGAGGCTGCTGTGACCTCACAAGCACAGTCAGCAGCCAGGAGCCTGCCACTGGCCTAGGAGGCACTCAGGCTGCTGTGACCTCACAAGCACAGTCAGCAGCCAGGAGCCTGCCACTGGCCTAGGAGGCACTCAGGCTGCTGTGACCTCACAAGCACAGCCAGCAGGGGGCGCTGCACACTAACATCTGAGGCACTGAGAATGCTGTGACCTCACAAGCACAGCCAGGAGCCTGCCACTGGCCTAGGGACACTGAGGCTGCTGTGACCTCACAATCACAGGTAGCAACCATGAGCCTGCCACTGGCCTAGGAGACACTGAGGCTGCTGTGACCTCACAAGCACAGCCAGCAGCCATGAGCATGGCACTGGCCTAGGGGGCACTCAGACTGCTGTGACCTCCCAAGCACAGCCAGCAGCCTGGAGCCTGCCACTGGCCTAGGAGGCACTTAATCTGCAGTCACGTCACAAGCGCAGCCAGCAGGGGGCACTGGACACTAACCTCGGTGGCACTGAGGCTGATGTGACATCACAAGCACAGCCAGCAGCCATGAGCCTGGCACTGGCAGAGGATTCACTGACGCTGCTGTGACCTCACAAGCACAGCCAGCAGCCAGGAGCATGGCACTGGCCTCGGGGGCACTGAGTCTGCTGTGACCTCACAAGCACAGCCAGCAGCCATGAGCCTGCCACTGGCCTCGGAGGCACTCAGGCTGCTGTGACCTCACAAGCACAGCCAGCAGCCATGAGCCTGCCACTGGCCTCGGAGGCACTCAGGCTGCTGTGACCTCACAAGCACAGCCAGCAGCCAGGAGCCTGCCACTGGCCTCGGAGGCACTGAGTCTGCTGTGACGTCACAAGCACAGCCAGTAGGGGGAGCTGGACACTACACTATGAGACACTGAGGCTGCTGTGACGTCACAAGCACAGCCAGCAGTCATGAGCCTGACACTGGCCTCGGAGGCACTCAGGCTGCTGTGACCTCACAAGCACAGCCAGCAGCCAGGAGCTTGCCACTGGCCTAGGAGGCACTGAGGCTGCTGTGACCTCACAAGCACAGAGAGCAGCCAGGAGCCTGCCGCTGGCCTAGGAGGCACTGAGGCTGCTGTGACCTCACAAGCACAGCCAGCAGCCAGGAGCCTGTCACTGGCCTAGGAGGCACTGAGGCTGCTGTGACCTCCCAAGCACAGAGAGCAGCCATGAGCCTGCCACTGTCCTAGGAGGCACTGAGGCTGCTTTGACGTCACAAGCACAGGCAGCAGCCATGAGCCTGACACTGCCCTATGAGGCACTCAGGCTGCTGTGATCTCAGAAGCACAGCCAGCAGCCATGAGCCTGGCACTGGCCTAGGAGGCACTGAGGCTGCTGCGACCTCACGAGAACAGCCAGTAGGGAGCGCTGCACACTAAAGTATGAGGCAGAGAGGCTGCTGTGACGTCACAAGCACAGCCAGCAGCCATGAGCCTGCCACTGGCCTAGGAGGCACTCAGGCCGCTGTGACCTCACAAGCACAACCAACGTCCATGAGCCTGCCACTGGCCTAGGAGGCACTCAGGCTGCTGTGACCTCACAAGCACAGCCAGCAGCAGGCGTTGCATATTAACCTATGAGGCACTGAGGCTGCTGTGACCTCACAAGCACAGCCAACAGCCAGGAGCCTGCCACTGGCCTAGAAGGCACTCAGGCTGCTGTGGGCTCACAAGTACAGCCAACAGCCATGAGGCTGCCACTGGCCTAGGAGGTGTTGAGGCTGCTGTGACCTCACAAGCACAGTCAGCAGCCGTGAGCCTGCCACTGGCCACGGAGACACTGAGGCTGCTGTCACCTCAGAAACACAGTCAGCAGCCAGGAGCCTGCCACTGGCCTAGGAGGCACTCAGGCTGCTGTGACCTCACAAGCACAAGGGGCGCTGCACACTAACATCTGAGGCACTGAGGATGCTGTGACCTCACAAGCACTGCCCTCAGCCAGGAGCCTGCCAGTGGCCTACCAGGCATTCAGGCTTCTGTGACCTCACAAGCACAGCCAGGAGCCAGGAGCCTGCCACTGGCCTAGGGACACTGAGGCTGCTGTGACGTCACAAGCACAGCCAGCAGCCAGGAGCCTGCCACTGGCCTAGGAGGCACTCAGGCCGCTGTGACCTCACAAGCACAAACAATGTCCATGAGCCTGCTACTGGTCTAGGAGGCACTCAGCCTGCTATGACCTCACAAGCACAGCCAGCAGCCATGAGCCGGCCACTGAACTACAAGGCGCTCAGGCTTCTGTGACCTCACAAGCACAGCCAGCAGTCATGAGCCTGCCACTGGCCTCGGAGGCACTCAGGCTGCTGTGACCTCAGAAGCACAGCCAGCAGCCAGCAGCCTGCCACTGGCCTAGGAGGCACTCAGGCAGCTGTGACCGCACAAGCACAGCCAGCAGCCAGGAGCCTGCCACTGGCCTCGGAGGCACTCAGGCTGCTGTGACCTCACAAGCACAGTCAGCAGCCAGGAGCCTGCCACTGGCCTAGGAGGCACTCAGGCTGCTGTGACCTCACAAGCACAGCCAGCAGGGGGCGCTGCACACTAACATCTGAGGCACTGAGGATGCTGTGACCTCACAAGCACAGCCAGGAGCCTGCCACTGGCCTAGGGACACTGAGGCTGCTGTGACCTCACAATCACAGGTAGCAACCATGAGCCTGCCACTGGCCTAGGAGACACTGAGGCTGCTGTGACCTCACAAGCACAGCCAGCAGCCATGAGCATGGCACTGGCCTAGGGGGCACTCAGACTGCTGTGACCTCCCAAGCACAGCCAGCAGCCTGGAGCCTGCCACTGGCCTAGGAGGCACTTAATCTGCAGTCACGTCACAAGCGCAGCCAGCAGGGGGCACTGGACACTAACCTCGGTGGCACTGAGGCTGATGTGACATCACAAGCACAGCCAGCAGCCATGAGCCTGGCACTGGCAGAGGATTCACTGACGCTGCTGTGACCTCACAAGCACAGCCAGCAGCCAGGAGCATGGCACTGGCCTCGGGGGCACTGAGTCTGCTGTGACCTCACAAGCACAGCCAGCAGCCATGAGCCTGCCACTGGCCTCGGAGGCACTCAGGCTGCTGTGACCTCACAAGCACAGCCAGCAGCCAGGAGCCTGCCACTGGCCTCGGAGGCACTCAGGCTGCTGTGACCTCACAAGCACAGCCAGCAGCCAGGAGCCTGGCACTGGCCTCGGAGGCACTGAGTCTGCTGTGACGTCACAAGCACAGCCAGTAGGGGGAGCTGGACACTACACTATGAGACACTGAGGCTGCTGTGACGTCACAAGCACAGCCAGCAGTCATGAGCCTGCCACTGGCCTCGGAGGCACTGAGGCTGCTGTGACCTCACAAGCACAGCCAGCAGCCAGGAGCTTGCCACTGGCCTAGGAGGCACTGAGGCTGCTGTAACCTCACAAGCACAGAGAGCAGCCAGGAGCCTGCCGCTGGCCTAGGAGGCACTGAGGCTGCTGTGACCTCACAAGCACAGCCAGCAGCCAGGAGCCTGTCACTGGCCTAGGAGGCACTGAGGCTGCTGTGACCTCACAAGCACAGAGAGCAGCCAGGAGCCTGCCACTTTCCTAGGAGGCACTGAGGCTGCTTTGACGTCACAAGCACAGGCAGCAGCCATGAGCCTGCCACTGGCCTAGGAGGCACTCAGGCTGCTGTGATCTCAGAAGCACAGCCAGCAGCCATGAGCCTGGCACTGGCCTAGGAGGCACTGAGGCTGCTGCGACCTCACGAGAACAGCCAGTAGGGAGCGCTGCACACTAAAGTATGAGGCAGAGAGGCTGCTGTGACGTCACAAGCACAGCCAGCAGCCATGAGCCTGCCACTGGCCTAGGAGGCACTCAGGCCGCTGTGACCTCACAAGCACAACCAACGTCCATGAGCCTGCCACTGGCCTAGGAGGCACTCAGGCTGCTGTGACCTCACAAGCACAGCCAGCAGCAGGCGTTGCATATTAACCTATGAGGCACTGAGGCTGCTGTGACCTCACAAGCACAGGAAGCAGCCAGGAGCCTGCCACTGGCCTCGGAGGCGCTCAGGCTGCTGTGACCTCACAAGCAAAGCCAGCAGTGGGCGCTGCACATTAACGTATGAGGCACTGAGGCTGCTGTGACCTCACAAGCACAGCCAACAGCCAGGAGCCTGCCACTGGCCTAGAAGGCACTCAGGCTGCTGTGGGCTCACAAGTACAGCCAACAGCCATGAGGCTGCCACTGGCCTAGGAGGTGTTGAGGCTGCTGTGACCTCACAAGCACAGTCAGCAGCCGTGAGCCTGCCACTGGCCACGGAGACACTGAGGCTGCTGTCACCTCAGAAACACAGTCAGCAGCCAGGAGCCTGCCACTGGCCTAGGAGGCACTCAGGCTGCTGTGACCTCACAAGCACAAGGGGCGCTGCACACTAACATCTGAGGCACTGAGGATGCTGTGACCTCACAAGCACTGCCCTCAGCCAGGAGCCTGCCAGTGGCCTACCAGGCATTCAGGCTTCTGTGACCTCACAAGCACAGCCAGGAGCCAGGAGCCTGCCACTGGCCTGGGGACACTGAGGCTGCTGTGACGTCACAAGCACAGCCAGCAGCCAGGAGCCTGCCACTGGCCTAGGAGGCACTCAGGCCGCTGTGACCTCACAAGCACAAACAATGTCCATGAGCCTGCTACTGGTCTAGGAGGCACTCAGCCTGCTATGACCTCACAAGCACAGCCAGCAGCCATGAGCCTGCCACTGAACTACAAGGCGCTCAGGCTTCTGTGACCTCACAAGCACAGCCAGCAGTCATGAGCCTGCCACTGGCCTCGGAGGCACTGAGGCTGCTGTGACCTCAGAAGCACAGCCAGCAGCCAGCAGCCTGCCACTGGCCTAGGAGGCACTCAGGCAGCTGTGACCGCACAAGCACAGCCAGCAGCCAGGAGCCTGCCACTGGCCTCGGAGGCACTGAGTATACTGTTACCTCACAAGCACAGCCAGCAGCCATGAGCCTGCCACTGGCCTAGGAGGCACTCAGGCTGCTGTGACCTCACAAGAGCAGCCAGCAGCCATGAGCCTGCCACTGGCCTAGTAGGCACTCAGGCTGCTGTGACCTCACAAGCACAGTCAGCAGCCGTGAGCCTGCCACTGGCCACGGAGACACTGAGGCTGCTGTCACCTCAGAAACACAGTCAGCAGCCAGGAGCCTGCCACTGGCCTAGGAGGCACTCAGGCTGCTGTGAGCTCACAAGCACAGTCAGCAGCAGGCGTTGCATATTAACCTATGAGGCACTCAGGCTGCTGTGACCTCACAAGCACAGGAAGCAGCCAGGAGCCTGCCACTGGCCTCGGAGGCGCTCAGGCTGCTGTGACCTCACAAGCAAAGCCAGCAGTGGGCGCTGCACATTAACGTATGAGAGACACTCAGGCTGCTGTGACCTCACAAGCACAGCCAGCAGCCAGGAGCCTGCCACTGGCCTAGAAGGCACTCAGGCTGCTGTGGGCTCACAAGTACAGCCAACAGCCATGAGGCTGCCACTGGCCTAGGAGGTGTTGAGGCTGCTGTGACCTCACAAGCACAGTCAGCAGCCGTGAGCCTGCCACTGGCCACGGAGACACTGAGGCTGCTGTCACCTCAGAAACACAGTCAGCAGCCAGGAGCCTGCCACTGGCCTAGGAGGCACTCAGGCTGCTGTGACCTCACAAGCACAGCCAGCAGGGGGCGCTGCACACTAACATCTGAGGCACTGAGGATGCTGTGACCTCACAAGCACTGCCCTCAGCCAGGAGCCTGCCAGTGGCCTACCAGGCATTCAGGCTTCTGTGACCTCACAAGCACAGCCAGGAGCCTGCCACTGGCCTAGGGACACTGAGGCTGCTGTGACCTCACAATCACAGGTAGCAACCATGAGCCTGCCACTGGCCTAGGAGACACTGAGGCTGCTGTGACCTCACAAGCACAGCCAGCAGCCATGAGCATGGCACTGGCCTAGGGGGCACTCAGACTGCTGTGACCTCCCAAGCACAGCCAGCAGCCTGGAGCCTGCCACTGGCCTAGGAGGCACTTAATCTGCAGTCACGTCACAAGCGCAGCCAGCAGGGGGCACTGGACACTAACCTCGGTGGCACTGAGGCTGATGTGACATCACAAGCACAGCCAGCAGCCATGAGCCTGGCACTGGCAGAGGATTCACTGACGCTGCTGTGACCTCACAAGCACAGCCAGCAGCCAGGAGCATGGCACTGGCCTCGGGGGCACTGAGTCTGCTGTGACCTCACAAGCACAGCCAGCAGCCATGAGCCTGCCACTGGCCTCGGAGGCACTCAGGCTGCTGTGACCTCACAAGCACAGCCAGCAGCCATGAGCCTGCCACTGGCCTCGGAGGCACTCAGGCTGCTGTGACCTTACAAGCACAGCCAGCAGCCAGGAGCCTGGCACTGGCCTCGGAGGCACTGAGGCTGCTGTGACCTCACAAGCACAGAGAGCAGCCAGGAGCCTGCCACTGAACTAGGAGGCACTGAGGCTGCTTTGACATCACAAGCACAGGCAGCAGCCATGAGCCTGACACTGCCCTATGAGGCACTCAGGCTGCTGTGATCTCAGAAGCACAGCCAGCAGCCATGAGCCTGGCACTGGCCTAGGAGGCACTGAGGCTGCTGCGACCTCACGAGAACAGCCAGTAGGGAGCGCTGCACACTAAAGTATGAGGCAGAGAGGCTGCTGTGACGTCACAAGCACAGCCAGCAGCCATGAGCCTGCCACTGGCCTAGGAGGCACTCAGGCCGCTGTGACCTCACAAGCACAACCAACGTCCATGAGCCTGCCACTGGCCTAGGAGGCACTCAGGCTGCTGTGACCTCACAAGCACAGCCAGCAGCAGGCGTTGCATATTAACCTATGAGGCACTGAGGCTGCTGTGACCTCACAAGCACAGGAAGCAGCCAGGAGCCTGCCACTGGCCTCGGAGGCGCTCAGGCTGCTGTGACCTCACAAGCACAGCCAGCAGTGGGCGCTGCACATTAACGTATGAGGCACTGAGGCTGCTGTGACCTCACAAGCACAGCCAACAGCCAGGAGCCTGCCACTGGCCTAGAAGGCACTCAGGCTGCTGTGGGCTCACAAGTACAGCCAACAGCCATGAGGCTGCCACTGGCCTAGGAGGTGTTGAGGCTGCTGTGACCTCACAAGCACAGTCAGCAGCCGTGAGCCTGCCACTGGCCACGGAGACACTGAGGCTGCTGTCACCTCAGAAACACAGTCAGCAGCCAGGAGCCTGCCACTGGCCTAGGAGGCACTCAGGCTGCTGTGACCTCACAAGCACAAGGGGCGCTGCACACTAACATCTGAGGCACTGAGGATGCTGTGACCTCACAAGCACTGCCCTCAGCCAGGAGCCTGCCAGTGGCCTACCAGGCATTCAGGCTTCTGTGACCTCACAAGCACAGCCAGGAGCCAGGAGCCTGCCACTGGCCTGGGGACACTGAGGCTGCTGTGACGTCACAAGCACAGCCAGCAGCCAGGAGCCTGCCACTGGCCTAGGAGGCACTCAGGCCGCTGTGACCTCACAAGCACAAACAATGTCCATGAGCCTGCTACTGGTCTAGGAGGCACTCAGCCTGCTATGACCTCACAAGCACAGCCAGCAGCCATGAGCCTGCCACTGAACTACAAGGCGCTCAGGCTTCTGTGACCTCACAAGCACAGCCAGCAGTCATGAGCCTGCCACTGGCCTCGGAGGCACTGAGGCTGCTGTGACCTCAGAAGCACAGCCAGCAGCCAGGAGCCTGCCACTGGCCTAGGAGGCACTCAGGCAGCTGTGACCGCACAAGCACAGCCAGCAGCCAGGAGCCTGCCACTGGCCTCGGAGGCACTGAGTATACTGTTACCTCACAAGCACAGCCAGCAGCCATGAGCCTGCCACTGGCCTAGGAGGCACTCAGGCTGCTGTGACCTCACAAGAGCAGCCAGCAGCCATGAGCCTGCCACTGGCCTAGTAGGCACTCAGGCTGCTGTGACCTCACAAGCACAGTCAGCAGCCGTGAGCCTGCCACTGGCCACGGAGACACTGAGGCTGCTGTCACCTCAGAAACACAGTCAGCAGCCAGGAGCCTGCCACTGGCCTAGGAGGCACTCAGGCTGCTGTGAGCTCACAAGCACAGTCAGCAGCAGGCGTTGCATATTAACCTATGAGGCACTCAGGCTGCTGTGACCTCACAAGCACAGGAAGCAGCCAGGAGCCTGCCACTGGCCTCGGAGGCGCTCAGGCTGCTGTGACCTCACAAGCAAAGCCAGCAGTGGGCGCTGCACATTAACGTATGAGGCACTCAGGCTGCTGTGACCTCACAAGCACAGCCAGCAGCCAGGAGCCTGCCACTGGCCTAGAAGGCACTCAGGCTGCTGTGGGCTCACAAGTACAGCCAACAGCCATGAGGCTGCCACTGGCCTAGGAGGTGTTGAGGCTGCTGTGACCTCACAAGCACAGTCAGCAGCCGTGAGCCTGCCACTGGCCACGGAGACACTGAGGCTGCTGTCACCTCAGAAACACAGTCAGCAGCCAGGAGCCTGCCACTGGCCTAGGAGGCACTCAGGCTGCTGTGACCTCACAAGCACAGCCAGCAGGGGGCGCTGCACACTAACATCTGAGGCACTGAGGATGCTGTGACCTCACAAGCACTGCCCTCAGCCAGGAGCCTGCCAGTGGCCTACCAGGCATTCAGGCTTCTGTGACCTCACAAGCACAGCCAGGAGCCTGCCACTGGCCTAGGGACACTGAGGCTGCTGTGACCTCACAATCACAGGTAGCAACCATGAGCCTGCCACTGGCCTAGGAGACACTGAGGCTGCTGTGACCTCACAAGCACAGCCAGCAGCCATGAGCATGGCACTGGCCTAGGGGGCACTCAGACTGCTGTGACCTCCCAAGCACAGCCAGCAGGCTGGAGCCTGCCACTGGCCTAGGAGGCACTTAATCTGCAGTCACGTCACAAGCGCAGCCAGCAGGGGGCACTGGACACTAACCTCGGTGGCACTGAGGCTGATGTGACATCACAAGCACAGCCAGCAGCCATGAGCCTGGCACTGGCAGAGGATTCACTGACGCTGCTGTGACCTCACAAGCACAGCCAGCAGCCAGGAGCATGGCACTGGCCTCGGGGGCACTGAGTCTGCTGTGACCTCACAAGCACAGCCAGCAGCCATGAGCCTGCCACTGGCCTCGGAGGCACTCAGGCTGCTGTGACCTCACAAGCACAGCCAGCAGCCATGAGCCTGCCACTGGCCTCGGAGGCACTCAGGCTGCTGTGACCTCACAAGCACAGCCAGCAGCCAGGAGCCTGGCACTGGCCTCGGAGGCACTGAGGCTGCTGTGACCTCACAAGCACAGAGAGCAGCCAGGAGCCTGCCACTGTCCTAGGAGGCACTGAGGCTGCTTTGACATCACAAGCACAGGCAGCAGCCATGAGCCTGACACTGCCCTATGAGGCACTCAGGCTGCTGTGATCTCAGAAGCACAGCCAGCAGCCATGAGCCTGCCACTGGCCTAGGAGGCACTGAGGCTGCTGCGACCTCAGGAGAACAGCCAGTAGGGAGCGCTGCACACTAAAGTATGAGGCAGAGAGGCTGCTGTGACGTCACAAGCACAGCCAGCAGCCATGAGCCTGCCACTGGCCTAGGAGGCACTCAGGCCGCTGTGACCTCACAAGCACAACCAACGTCCATGAGCCTGCCACTGGCCTAGGAGGCACTCAGGCTGCTGTGACCTCACAAGCACAGCCAGCAGCAGGCGTTGCATATTAACCTATGAGGCACTGAGGCTGCTGTGACCTCACAAGCACAGGAAGCAGCCAGGAGCCTGCAACTGGCCTCGGAGGCGCTCAGGCTGCTGTGACCTCACAAGCACAGCCAGCAGTGGGCGCTGCACATTAACGTATGAGGCACTGAGGCTGCTGTGACCTCACAAGCACAGTCAGCAGCCGTGAGCCTGCCACTGGCCACGGAGACACTGAGGCTGCTGTCACCTCAGAAACACAGTCAGCAGCCAGGAGCCTGCCACTGGCCTAGGAGGCACTCAGGCTGCTGTGACCTCACAAGCACAGCCAGCAGGGGGCGCTGCACACTAACATCTGAGGCACTGAGGCTGCTGTGACCTCACAACCACTGCCCTCAGCCAGGAGCCTGCCAGTGGCCTACCAGGCATTCAGGCTTCTGTGATCTCACAAGCACAGCCAGGAGCCAGGAGCCTGCCACTGGCCTAGGGACACTGAGGCTGCTGTGACGTCACAAGCACAGCCAGCAGCCAGGAGCCTGCCACTGGCCTAGGAGGCACTCAGCCTGCTCTGACCTCACAAGCACAAACAACGTCCATGAGCCTGCTACTGGTCTAGGAGGCACTCAGCCTGCTATGACCTCACAAGCACAGCCAGCAGCCATGAGCCTGCCACTGAACTACAAGGCGCTCAGGCTTCTGTGACCTCACAAGCACAGCCAGCAGCCTGGAGCCTGCCACTGGCCTAGGAGGCACTCAGGCAGCTGTGACCGCACAAGCACAGCCAGCAGCCAGGAGCCTGCCACTGGCCTCGGAGGCACTGAGTATACTGTTACCTCACAAGCACAGCCAGCAGCCATGAGCCTGCCACTGGCCTAGGAGGCACTCAGGCTGCTGTGACCTCCCAAGCACAGCCAGCAGCCTGGAGCCTGCCACTGGCCTCGGAGGCACTGAGTATACTGTTACCTCACAAGCACAGCAAGCAGCCATGAGCCTGCCACTGGCCTAGGAGGCACTCAGGCTGCTGTGACCTCCCAAGCACAGCCAGCAGCCTGGAGCCTGCCACTGGCCTAGGAGGCACTCAGGCTGCAGTCACGCCACAAGCGCAGCCAGCAGGGGGCACTGGACACTAACCTCGGTGGCACTGAGGCTGATGTGACATCACAAGCACAGCCAGCAGCCATGAGCCTGGCACTGGCAGAGGATTCACTGACGCTGCTGTGACCTCACAAGCACAGCCAGCAGCCAGGAGCATGGCACTGGCCTCGGGGGCACTGAGTCTGCTGTGACCTCACAAGCACAGCCAGCAGCCATGAGCCTGCCACTGGCCTCGGAGGCACTCAGGCAGCTGTGACCTCACAAGCACAGCCAGCAGCCATGACCCTGCCACTGGCCTCGGAGGCACTCAGGCTGCTGTGACCTCACAAGCACAGCCAGCAGGGCGCGCTGTAGAATAACCTATGAGGCACTGAGTCTGCTGTGACCTCATAAGCACAGCCAGTAGGGGGAGCTGGACACTACACTATGAGACACTGAGGCTGCTGTGACGTCACAAGCACAGCCAGCAGTCATGAGCCTGCCACTGGCCTCGGAGGCACTGAGGCTGCTGTGACCTCACAAGCACAGCCAGCAGCCAGGAGCTTGCCACTGGCCTAGGAGGCACTGAGGCTGCTGTGACCTCACAAGCACAGAGAGCAGCCAGGAGCCTGCCGCTGGCCTAGGAGGCACTGAGGCTGCTGTGACCTCACAAGCACAGCCAGCAGCCATGAGCCTGTCACTGGCCTAGGAGGCACTGAGGCTGCTGTGACCTCACAAGCACAGAGAGCAGCCAGGAGCCTGCCACTGTCCTAGGAGGCACTGAGGCTGCTTTGACGTCACAAGCACAGCCAGCAGCCAGGAGCCTGACACTGCCCTATGAGGCACTGAGGCTGCTGTGACCTCACAAGCACAGCCAGCAGCCATGAGCCTGCCACTGGCCAAGGAGGCACTCAGGCTGCTGTGACCTCACAAGCACAGCCATCAGCCAGGAGCCTGCCACTGGCCTAGGAGGCACTCAGGCCGCTGTGACCTCACAAGCACAGCCAGCAGCCATGAGCCTGCCACTGGCCTAGGAGGCACTTAGGCTGCTGCGACCTCACGAGAACAGCCAGTAGGGAGCGCTGCACACTAAAGTATGAGGCAGAGAGGCTGCTGTGACGTCACAAGCACAGCCAGCAGCCAGGAGCCTGCCACTGTCCTAGGAGGCACTGAGGCTGCTGTGACCTCACAAGCACAGAGAGCAGCCAGGAGCCTGCCGCTGGCCTAGGAGGCACTGAGGCTGCTGTGACCTCACAAGCACAGCCAGCAGCCAGGAGCCTGTCACTGGCCTAGGAGGCACTGAGGCTGCTGTGACCTCACAAGCACAGAGAGCAGCCAGGAGCCTGCCACTTTCCTAGGAGGCACTGAGGCTGCTTTGACGTCACAAGCACAGGCAGCAGCCATGAGCCTGCCACTGGCCTAGGAGGCACTCAGGCTGCTGTGATCTCAGAAGCACAGCCAGCAGCCATGAGCCTGGCACTGGCCTAGGAGGCACTGAGGCTGCTGCGACCTCACGAGAACAGCCAGTAGGGAGCGCTGCACACTAAAGTATGAGGCAGAGAGGCTGCTGTGACGTCACAAGCACAGCCAGCAGCCATGAGCCTGCCACTGGCCTAGGAGGCACTCAGGCCGCTGTGACCTCACAAGCACAACCAACGTCCATGAGCCTGCCACTGGCCTAGGAGGCACTCAGGCTGCTGTGACCTCACAAGCACAGCCAGCAGCAGGCGTTGCATATTAACCTATGAGGCACTGAGGCTGCTGTGACCTCACAAGCACAGGAAGCAGCCAGGAGCCTGCCACTGGCCTCGGAGGCGCTCAGGCTGCTGTGACCTCACAAGCAAAGCCAGCAGTGGGCGCTGCACATTAACGTATGAGGCACTGAGGCTGCTGTGACCTCACAAGCACAGCCAACAGCCAGGAGCCTGCCACTGGCCTAGAAGGCACTCAGGCTGCTGTGGGCTCACAAGTACAGCCAACAGCCATGAGGCTGCCACTGGCCTAGGAGGTGTTGAGGCTGCTGTGACCTCACAAGCACAGTCAGCAGCCGTGAGCCTGCCACTGGCCACGGAGACACTGAGGCTGCTGTCACCTCAGAAACACAGTCAGCAGCCAGGAGCCTGCCACTGGCCTAGGAGGCACTCAGGCTGCTGTGACCTCACAAGCACAAGGGGCGCTGCACACTAACATCTGAGGCACTGAGGATGCTGTGACCTCACAAGCACTGCCCTCAGCCAGGAGCCTGCCAGTGGCCTACCAGGCATTCAGGCTTCTGTGACCTCACAAGCACAGCCAGGAGCCAGGAGCCTGCCACTGGCCTGGGGACACTGAGGCTGCTGTGACGTCACAAGCACAGCCAGCAGCCAGGAGCCTGCCACTGGCCTAGGAGGCACTCAGGCCGCTGTGACCTCACAAGCACAAACAATGTCCATGAGCCTGCTACTGGTCTAGGAGGCACTCAGCCTGCTATGACCTCACAAGCACAGCCAGCAGCCATGAGCCTGCCACTGAACTACAAGGCGCTCAGGCTTCTGTGACCTCACAAGCACAGCCAGCAGTCATGAGCCTGCCACTGGCCTCGGAGGCACTGAGGCTGCTGTGACCTCAGAAGCACAGCCAGCAGCCAGCAGCCTGCCACTGGCCTAGGAGGCACTCAGGCAGCTGTGACCGCACAAGCACAGCCAGCAGCCAGGAGCCTGCCACTGGCCTCGGAGGCACTGAGTATACTGTTACCTCACAAGCACAGCCAGCAGCCATGAGCCTGCCACTGGCCTAGGAGGCACTCAGGCTGCTGTGACCTCACAAGAGCAGCCAGCAGCCATGAGCCTGCCACTGGCCTAGTAGGCACTCAGGCTGCTGTGACCTCACAAGCACAGTCAGCAGCCGTGAGCCTGCCACTGGCCACGGAGACACTGAGGCTGCTGTCACCTCAGAAACACAGTCAGCAGCCAGGAGCCTGCCACTGGCCTAGGAGGCACTCAGGCTGCTGTGAGCTCACAAGCACAGTCAGCAGCAGGCGTTGCATATTAACCTATGAGGCACTCAGGCTGCTGTGACCTCACAAGCACAGGAAGCAGCCAGGAGCCTGCCACTGGCCTCGGAGGCGCTCAGGCTGCTGTGACCTCACAAGCAAAGCCAGCAGTGGGCGCTGCACATTAACGTATGAGAGACACTCAGGCTGCTGTGACCTCACAAGCACAGCCAGCAGCCAGGAGCCTGCCACTGGCCTAGAAGGCACTCAGGCTGCTGTGGGCTCACAAGTACAGCCAACAGCCATGAGGCTGCCACTGGCCTAGGAGGTGTTGAGGCTGCTGTGACCTCACAAGCACAGTCAGCAGCCGTGAGCCTGCCACTGGCCACGGAGACACTGAGGCTGCTGTCACCTCAGAAACACAGTCAGCAGCCAGGAGCCTGCCACTGGCCTAGGAGGCACTCAGGCTGCTGTGACCTCACAAGCACAGCCAGCAGGGGGCGCTGCACACTAACATCTGAGGCACTGAGGATGCTGTGACCTCACAAGCACTGCCCTCAGCCAGGAGCCTGCCAGTGGCCTACCAGGCATTCAGGCTTCTGTGACCTCACAAGCACAGCCAGGAGCCTGCCACTGGCCTAGGGACACTGAGGCTGCTGTGACCTCACAATCACAGGTAGCAACCATGAGCCTGCCACTGGCCTAGGAGACACTGAGGCTGCTGTGACCTCACAAGCACAGCCAGCAGCCATGAGCATGGCACTGGCCTAGGGGGCACTCAGACTGCTGTGACCTCCCAAGCACAGCCAGCAGCCTGGAGCCTGCCACTGGCCTAGGAGGCACTTAATCTGCAGTCACGTCACAAGCGCAGCCAGCAGGGGGCACTGGACACTAACCTCGGTGGCACTGAGGCTGATGTGACATCACAAGCACAGCCAGCAGCCATGAGCCTGGCACTGGCAGAGGATTCACTGACGCTGCTGTGACCTCACAAGCACAGCCAGCAGCCAGGAGCATGGCACTGGCCTCGGGGGCACTGAGTCTGCTGTGACCTCACAAGCACAGCCAGCAGCCATGAGCCTGCCACTGGCCTCGGAGGCACTCAGGCTGCTGTGACCTCACAAGCACAGCCAGCAGCCATGAGCCTGCCACTGGCCTCGGAGGCACTCAGGCTGCTGTGACCTCACAAGCACAGCCAGCAGCCAGGAGCCTGGCACTGGCCTCGGAGGCACTGAGGCTGCTGTGACCTCACAAGCACAGAGAGCAGCCAGGAGCCTGCCACTGAACTAGGAGGCACTGAGGCTGCTTTGACATCACAAGCACAGGCAGCAGCCATGAGCCTGACACTGCCCTATGAGGCACTCAGGCTGCTGTGATCTCAGAAGCACAGCCAGCAGCCATGAGCCTGGCACTGGCCTAGGAGGCACTGAGGCTGCTGCGACCTCACGAGAACAGCCAGTAGGGAGCGCTGCACACTAAAGTATGAGGCAGAGAGGCTGCTGTGACGTCACAAGCACAGCCAGCAGCCATGAGCCTGCCACTGGCCTAGGAGGCACTCAGGCCGCTGTGACCTCACAAGCACAACCAACGTCCATGAGCCTGCCACTGGCCTAGGAGGCACTCAGGCTGCTGTGACCTCACAAGCACAGCCAGCAGCAGGCGTTGCATATTAACCTATGAGGCACTGAGGCTGCTGTGACCTCACAAGCACAGGAAGCAGCCAGGAGCCTGCCACTGGCCTCGGAGGCGCTCAGGCTGCTGTGACCTCACAAGCACAGCCAGCAGTGGGCGCTGCACATTAACGTATGAGGCACTGAGGCTGCTGTGACCTCACAAGCACAGCCAACAGCCAGGAGCCTGCCACTGGCCTAGAAGGCACTCAGGCTGCTGTGGGCTCACAAGTACAGCCAACAGCCATGAGGCTGCCACTGGCCTAGGAGGTGTTGAGGCTGCTGTGACCTCACAAGCACAGTCAGCAGCCGTGAGCCTGCCACTGGCCACGGAGACACTGAGGCTGCTGTCACCTCAGAAACACAGTCAGCAGCCAGGAGCCTGCCACTGGCCTAGGAGGCACTCAGGCTGCTGTGACCTCACAAGCACAAGGGGCGCTGCACACTAACATCTGAGGCACTGAGGATGCTGTGACCTCACAAGCACTGCCCTCAGCCAGGAGCCTGCCAGTGGCCTACCAGGCATTCAGGCTTCTGTGACCTCACAAGCACAGCCAGGAGCCAGGAGCCTGCCACTGGCCTGGGGACACTGAGGCTGCTGTGACGTCACAAGCACAGCCAGCAGCCAGGAGCCTGCCACTGGCCTAGGAGGCACTCAGGCCGCTGTGACCTCACAAGCACAAACAATGTCCATGAGCCTGCTACTGGTCTAGGAGGCACTCAGCCTGCTATGACCTCACAAGCACAGCCAGCAGCCATGAGCCTGCCACTGAACTACAAGGCGCTCAGGCTTCTGTGACCTCACAAGCACAGCCAGCAGTCATGAGCCTGCCACTGGCCTCGGAGGCACTGAGGCTGCTGTGACCTCAGAAGCACAGCCAGCAGCCAGCAGCCTGCCACTGGCCTAGGAGGCACTCAGGCAGCTGTGACCGCACAAGCACAGCCAGCAGCCAGGAGCCTGCCACTGGCCTCGGAGGCACTGAGTATACTGTTACCTCACAAGCACAGCCAGCAGCCATGAGCCTGCCACTGGCCTAGGAGGCACTCAGGCTGCTGTGACCTCACAAGAGCAGCCAGCAGCCATGAGCCTGCCACTGGCCTAGTAGGCACTCAGGCTGCTGTGACCTCACAAGCACAGTCAGCAGCCGTGAGCCTGCCACTGGCCACGGAGACACTGAGGCTGCTGTCACCTCAGAAACACAGTCAGCAGCCAGGAGCCTGCCACTGGCCTAGGAGGCACTCAGGCTGCTGTGAGCTCACAAGCACAGTCAGCAGCAGGCGTTGCATATTAACCTATGAGGCACTCAGGCTGCTGTGACCTCACAAGCACAGGAAGCAGCCAGGAGCCTGCCACTGGCCTCGGAGGCGCTCAGGCTGCTGTGACCTCACAAGCAAAGCCAGCAGTGGGCGCTGCACATTAACGTATGAGGCACTCAGGCTGCTGTGACCTCACAAGCACAGCCAGCAGCCAGGAGCCTGCCACTGGCCTAGAAGGCACTCAGGCTGCTGTGGGCTCACAAGTACAGCCAACAGCCATGAGGCTGCCACTGGCCTAGGAGGTGTTGAGGCTGCTGTGACCTCACAAGCACAGTCAGCAGCCGTGAGCCTGCCACTGGCCACGGAGACACTGAGGCTGCTGTCACCTCAGAAACACAGTCAGCAGCCAGGAGCCTGCCACTGGCCTAGGAGGCACTCAGGCTGCTGTGACCTCACAAGCACAGCCAGGAGCCTGCCACTGGCCTAGGGACACTGAGGCTGCTGTGACCTCACAATCACAGGTAGCAACCATGAGCCTGCCACTGGCCTAGGAGACACTGAGGCTGCTGTGACCTCACAAGCACAGCCAGCAGCCATGAGCATGGCACTGGCCTAGGGGGCACTCAGACTGCTGTGACCTCCCAAGCACAGCCAGCAGGCTGGAGCCTGCCACTGGCCTAGGAGGCACTTAATCTGCAGTCACGTCACAAGCGCAGCCAGCAGGGGGCACTGGACACTAACCTCGGTGGCACTGAGGCTGATGTGACATCACAAGCACAGCCAGCAGCCATGAGCCTGGCACTGGCAGAGGATTCACTGACGCTGCTGTGACCTCACAAGCACAGCCAGCAGCCAGGAGCATGGCACTGGCCTCGGGGGCACTGAGTCTGCTGTGACCTCACAAGCACAGCCAGCA
This sequence comes from Dromaius novaehollandiae, assembly GCF_036370855.1. NCBI lineage: Eukaryota > Metazoa > Chordata > Aves > Casuariiformes > Dromaiidae > Dromaius > Dromaius novaehollandiae. The sequence continues at coordinate 1,215,201 of NC_088113.1, read as the reverse complement.
GCCATGAGCCTGCCACTGGCCTCGGAGGCACTCAGGCTGCTGTGACCTCACAAGCACAGCCAGCAGCCATGAGCCTGCCACTGGCCTCGGAGGCACTCAGGCTGCTGTGACCTCACAAGCACAGCCAGCAGCCAGGAGCCTGGCACTGGCCTCGGAGGCACTGAGGCTGCTGTGACCTCACAAGCACAGAGAGCAGCCAGGAGCCTGCCACTGTCCTAGGAGGCACTGAGGCTGCTTTGACATCACAAGCACAGGCAGCAGCCATGAGCCTGACACTGCCCTATGAGGCACTCAGGCTGCTGTGATCTCAGAAGCACAGCCAGCAGCCATGAGCCTGCCACTGGCCTAGGAGGCACTGAGGCTGCTGCGACCTCAGGAGAACAGCCAGTAGGGAGCGCTGCACACTAAAGTATGAGGCAGAGAGGCTGCTGTGACGTCACAAGCACAGCCAGCAGCCATGAGCCTGCCACTGGCCTAGGAGGCACTCAGGCCGCTGTGACCTCACAAGCACAACCAACGTCCATGAGCCTGCCACTGGCCTAGGAGGCACTCAGGCTGCTGTGACCTCACAAGCACAGCCAGCAGCAGGCGTTGCATATTAACCTATGAGGCACTGAGGCTGCTGTGACCTCACAAGCACAGGAAGCAGCCAGGAGCCTGCAACTGGCCTCGGAGGCGCTCAGGCTGCTGTGACCTCACAAGCACAGCCAGCAGTGGGCGCTGCACATTAACGTATGAGGCACTGAGGCTGCTGTGACCTCACAAGCACAGTCAGCAGCCGTGAGCCTGCCACTGGCCACGGAGACACTGAGGCTGCTGTCACCTCAGAAACACAGTCAGCAGCCAGGAGCCTGCCACTGGCCTAGGAGGCACTCAGGCTGCTGTGACCTCACAAGCACAGCCAGCAGGGGGCGCTGCACACTAACATCTGAGGCACTGAGGCTGCTGTGACCTCACAACCACTGCCCTCAGCCAGGAGCCTGCCAGTGGCCTACCAGGCATTCAGGCTTCTGTGATCTCACAAGCACAGCCAGGAGCCAGGAGCCTGCCACTGGCCTAGGGACACTGAGGCTGCTGTGACGTCACAAGCACAGCCAGCAGCCAGGAGCCTGCCACTGGCCTAGGAGGCACTCAGCCTGCTCTGACCTCACAAGCACAAACAACGTCCATGAGCCTGCTACTGGTCTAGGAGGCACTCAGCCTGCTATGACCTCACAAGCACAGCCAGCAGCCATGAGCCTGCCACTGAACTACAAGGCGCTCAGGCTTCTGTGACCTCACAAGCACAGCCAGCAGCCTGGAGCCTGCCACTGGCCTAGGAGGCACTCAGGCAGCTGTGACCGCACAAGCACAGCCAGCAGCCAGGAGCCTGCCACTGGCCTCGGAGGCACTGAGTATACTGTTACCTCACAAGCACAGCCAGCAGCCATGAGCCTGCCACTGGCCTAGGAGGCACTCAGGCTGCTGTGACCTCCCAAGCACAGCCAGCAGCCTGGAGCCTGCCACTGGCCTCGGAGGCACTGAGTATACTGTTACCTCACAAGCACAGCAAGCAGCCATGAGCCTGCCACTGGCCTAGGAGGCACTCAGGCTGCTGTGACCTCCCAAGCACAGCCAGCAGCCTGGAGCCTGCCACTGGCCTAGGAGGCACTCAGGCTGCAGTCACGCCACAAGCGCAGCCAGCAGGGGGCACTGGACACTAACCTCGGTGGCACTGAGGCTGATGTGACATCACAAGCACAGCCAGCAGCCATGAGCCTGGCACTGGCAGAGGATTCACTGACGCTGCTGTGACCTCACAAGCACAGCCAGCAGCCAGGAGCATGGCACTGGCCTCGGGGGCACTGAGTCTGCTGTGACCTCACAAGCACAGCCAGCAGCCATGAGCCTGCCACTGGCCTCGGAGGCACTCAGGCAGCTGTGACCTCACAAGCACAGCCAGCAGCCATGACCCTGCCACTGGCCTCGGAGGCACTCAGGCTGCTGTGACCTCACAAGCACAGCCAGCAGGGCGCGCTGTAGAATAACCTATGAGGCACTGAGTCTGCTGTGACCTCATAAGCACAGCCAGTAGGGGGAGCTGGACACTACACTATGAGACACTGAGGCTGCTGTGACGTCACAAGCACAGCCAGCAGTCATGAGCCTGCCACTGGCCTCGGAGGCACTGAGGCTGCTGTGACCTCACAAGCACAGCCAGCAGCCAGGAGCTTGCCACTGGCCTAGGAGGCACTGAGGCTGCTGTGACCTCACAAGCACAGAGAGCAGCCAAGAGCCTGCCGCTGGCCTAGGAGGCACTGAGGCTGCTGTGACCTCACAAGCACAGCCAGCAGCCATGAGCCTGTCACTGGCCTAGGAGGCACTGAGGCTGCTGTGACCTCACAAGCACAGAGAGCAGCCAGGAGCCTGCCACTGTCCTAGGAGGCACTGAGGCTGCTTTGACGTCACAAGCACAGCCAGCAGCCAGGAGCCTGACACTGCCCTATGAGGCACTGAGGCTGCTGTGACCTCACAAGCACAGCCAGCAGCCATGAGCCTGCCACTGGCCAAGGAGGCACTCAGGCTGCTGTGACCTCACAAGCACAGCCATCAGCCAGGAGCCTGCCACTGGCCTAGGAGGCACTCAGGCCGCTGTGACCTCACAAGCACAGCCAGCAGCCATGAGCCTGCCACTGGCCTAGGAGGCACTTAGGCTGCTGCGACCTCACAAGAACAGCCAGTAGGGAGCGCTGCACACTAAAGTATGAGGCAGAGAGGCTGCTGTGACGTCACAAGCACAGCCAGCAGCCAGGAGCCTGCCACTGTCCTAGGAGGCACTCAGGCCGCTGTGACCTCACAAGCACAACCAACGTCCATGAGCCTGCTACTGGTCTAGGAGGCACTCAGGCTGCTGTGACCTCACAAGCACAGCCAGCAGCCATGAGCGTGCCACTGAACTACAAGGCGCTCAGGCTTCTGTGACCTCACAAGCACAGCCAGCAGCCAGCGGCCTGCCACTGGCCTAGGAGGCACTCAGGCAGCTGTGACATCACAAGCACAGCCAGCAGCCATGAGCCTGCCACTGGCCTCGGAGGCACTCA